>NC_055695.1:16132646-16440139 GCF_017639745.1 Melanotaenia boesemani | reverse complement strand
GCCTTTTTTCCAGACAAGCCCTCCACACAGTTTGATTCTACCCCTACATCTGGCCCACACCTTGAGTTGGGGCCAGAAGGCAGCAGTGTACAATGTAGCAGTGTGGGTTGTTCTCAATTTTCAAGACTTAAAAGAATAAATTGATGTAGAAAATGCTTCTCTATGCTATAATGGATTCTTCGGCGATGGCTGCCCTATCTGTATATTGCAGGCCTGGAGGAAGCGTACCCTCAGCTCCTCTACACAATATGGGAAATTGCTTACTGCAACAGCATTTAGCCAGGCATTGGCATTGAATACAGAATTAACCTTGCTATGATTTCTTTAATTTGCCGGGAGTGACATCTCCCTGAGGTGAGAGGGGCCTCAGTCACTTTCTCAAATATCTCTCAGTAGGCTCTCACACACAATTCATGTTTGGTCTCTTGATGGTTTTGCATTACTTACCAACACTAGAGCTTTTTTCTTTTTTTCATTATACATAACGTTAATGTGGATTTTGTTGAATGTCAACGTTGAACATGCAACATATAATGCTTTCCAAACTATATATCAAGGATGGGTTCTTGTTTAATGGCTTCGGTGACCTTTGCAAAGCCCCCATCCTGCTGTAATCGATAGGAATACCATTTGCAGCAGGGGAAGGATGATGCAACTGGATCCTGCATGGAAATGATGTAACTGGATTTCATTTATTGAAAATGATTGTGGCCTAATGTGATTTTTTTTCTTTTTAGAAATCCATCTTTCAGTTTCAGAAGGATCTGTACTTATAAATTTGTTCAAATGTAAGGCCAGACCTACTTAGTAAGAAGCTTAATCATAAGATGGATGCTAGAGCTCAAAACCTGCAACACAGTAGGTTTATTTGACAGCATGAAGAGAAACTAAGCTAAATTTCTACAATATTCACTCCAAGAGTAGAGTGGAAAACACAAATCATCTGCCTGCAATTCACTTCCTACTCATTGTATTCTGCTTAATTGGTCTATACTTGACATTGATGCCAGAAAATAATGACTGTAGCTAAATATTCTTTTTTTTTTTACTTCATTCATCTGCTCATAAATGATAGTATTATTGCAACAATTGATCATTTACCTCTTCGGCCTTACTGGACAATGTGTTGTAGAAGTCTCATTAGTTAAGAAATTTAGTAATTCCAGTAGAATAATCATTGCTGTTAGCACTGCAGGGCTTTTACTCTAAATCTGATCAAGGTAAGTTACTTAAATAAATTGTTTATTTGTTGCTTTTGAATAAAGCTGTTTAAAGATACCTTTTTAAAAATACATATTAACGGTATCTCTTCCTGTTATTTAAGCAGCCAGAAACATGTCTATGCAGCTCACAAAGAAATAAGGAAATGAAGGCAGAGAGCACAAAAAGTAATGTAAGGATGAACAGTGAATATAGAAGTTAGCTTCCATTGGTTAAACTTGGAGCCTACGTGACATGAGTTTCATTATTATTCTCACCTGCTTCTGATGGTCATTGTCATTAGATCTAGTGTGTACAGGAGACTAAATATGCATGTTTTTCATGGCAGACACATTGCAATATACTGATTTTTTTAATTCTTGTCTTCCCATCAAAGGCATACCGGCCCCGTGTGACATCTGTTAAAACCTACCTTACATTCAAATTTATTCTCTCTCTGGTATCGCTTTAATTACTTTCTCTGCATTAATTAGAAGAGACTTTTAGCAGCAGTGCTCACGACACATCGAGAGTTCCCAGGCAATGAAAGAGAGGTCATGTTATATAAGAGCTTTACACAGAGGCGTCCTGAGCACAAATCATCACTGATTTCTGAATAAATGCAATTTGGTAAATGATTTCTGAAGAAATTCTAAGGTCTGGTGGAGGCTACCAGGTCTGTGCACTTGCAGGGGAGACCAGTCCTCCATGCCATACTGGTACTAAGCCATCATTAATTTCATTGACTACATCTGTGCTTGACTTGTCAGGACCAGCCAAACTGCCTGCCAAGTTAATGAAATCACTGCTAAGCTGTTATATAGCCTGACATGTCTCGTGCCCGGAGTAACTTTTCCTATTTGTTTCATCCCATGAGTTTTCAGTCTTCTCTCCGCTCTATATCCTCCTTGTTCAGTGATACAGAGTATACTTTTTATTTATACTGTGTCAACAATGGACTCAATGCAGCTGTTCTCATCTTTTTTTTTAAATAGTTTGCTGCAGGCACTAAAAACATAGGTTAAAAAAGGAGAACAATTGGCAGATTTTCTTTCATATCATGTGGTCAGTTAAACATAGGTGGACCATTTTTAACCATTTTCTTCATGTGAAAAGCTGGATTTGTTAGAAGCATTGGACAGCTTAAGCTAGGGACACATAAAGTTTATTGGACTGTTTTTGTCCCGGTTTTCCCCCTACTCGACCAAGGATGGCAAACACCTGATTATCTTAAGTCTTATAAGGTTTTCCTATAAAATTATTATTTGGTGTGAGGTGTGTTAAGAGTGAATTTGTCCCGACAATCGGCTCTTAAACGGGTCATGGTCGACAATCGGAATCATTCAACATGTTCAATATTTCGACCAAAAATCTTTGTATGTGAGGAAAGCCGACGACTCCTGAATTGTGACTGTAGATTGTGACGTGGAACAGAATGTAGCCAATCAGGGAGCGAGCTGACTGGGAAGCAATGAAGGATGTAAAGTCTGTGTTCATGCTGCCTCCAGTCTGTTATTTATTTATTTGTTTTTTCTGTTAACAATAGTCGCAAGACCACCATCATTACTTCATTATGTATGTCCTCTTCCATGCTGGGTGTTGTGTTTTGCGATTGTTGCCATGGTTCTTCTTCATTTTTCCGGTTGTTGCTATGTTTCTTCTTTGTTTGTTCTTCAATCAGTTTAGATCATGCCAGATTTCTGGCTCGGAGGACTAGATTCTAGATTGGTTGTGGGACAGAAGTGTTATGTGTGTTGTTTTGTGCTGAGCTTTTCGGAGCACACCACACACAGTATGATCAAAACTGTTAAATGCCTGATTTTTTATCTTCATGTGTGCGGTCATGAAGAAGGGTCACAAATAAGTTAGAGCTTATTGCAGCAATTAACAGGCAAGAGGCAGGGGCACCTCGTACAGGTCGTCAGTCTATCGCAGGGCCAACACAGAGAAACAAACAATCACTCACACTCCCTCCTAGGGAGAATTAGAGTGACCAATTAACCTAACATGCATGTGTTTGCATGGTGGGAGGAAGCCGAAGAACCCAGAAAGAACCCATACATACATGGGGAGATCATATAAACTCGCCACAGAAAGACCACTGTTTGAACCGCTTCCCAAAGGTTCAGACTGGAGATCTTCTTGCTGTGAGGCTGCGGTGCTAACTACCACATGGTTGGCATTCCAAATGAATTTGAATGAGAGGGGAAATAAAATGTATCAGCAGTGTATGTGGGAAGCAAACTGTGTAAAACGGTGTTGCATGATTCATTTTATTATTCTTTTCCCCAAATTTTGTGCTCTGCAAATGGCCCGCCCTAAACTATGCAACATGTCAACAAACAGAAATCAAACTAAAATTTTGTTTGTGCCCACTGCACACAGCTAGTTAACCTAGTCTTTGGGTTTTATTCAACACTACTAAGCTACTGATGTATTTTGTAACTAAGCTAAGTTTGTTTAATATGTTAAGCAGAAGCTTATTTTATTCCATTTTCATACTGTGTGCTTAATCATATCAGAATATCACAGTAGATGGGTGATTTTAAACCTAAGTTAGCTTTCATCAGCCAAAATTTTTACAGCAATGATTTTTCTAATGTGCCCATTCAGACCAACTTCTCACTGGCAAAATTCTTCTCACGGTGGGAAAAAAATTGTTGTCTTCCTTTGGAAACCATAGCATTTGATTCTGCTATTTGGCAAATGGTGTTGGAAGCAAACAAGAATACTTGGCCTCATGGGTCAGTGCTTTTGATTTTATTGCTCTAGTAAAAGACACAAGTGTACACAATGGAATTCCACATTCGGCATATCACAATTTCCGACTGAAATGAAATACAGTCAAGCTGCATATTAAGGGCAGTGTTTAGGTCAGCCATTTACTGGAATTATTTAGTGTATGTCAGAAACAGGGGGCTGGTCAGCAGAGGGACTGTGAAAGGCTATAGTTCTTTTACAGCATATAAAGTAGAAAAATAAAGTTTAGTAGCTTCTATCAGAGTACTTAAAAACAATAAAGATGTAAAAGTGGTAGACACAACTCTGCTGTGCATGCGCTGGCATTTACCACTGATCACTCAACAAGCCAAAGAGCAACAACTAATTGCCCATAATAATCCATAAAGGCTGCACATGCAATATTCAAGCATTCATTAAAATTAATATAACCACTTTCATTCGTTTTATGCACATTCAACACCAGCAGTAATAACACACTTAACACCTACCGTGCAATGAAATGTTCCACTTTCCTTCTCTGATCAGTGGTAAAATTCACATTCAGTGGTTCATGGTTTAGATGCACACAGGTACTGAGAACAATTATTAAACATCATGTGAGGATGTTTTGTTTTTTTTTTGTTTCTGTTTCCATTAAAACTACTGTGATCATTAACCATTGTCATTGTTAGCCATCTGTAGGAAGGTGCTTTTCAATTCATACAACTGCAGGCCGGGAAAGGAGTTCACTCACAGGTCACAATAACTGAGGTTCTTTTTAACTTTTTAACAACCATCGCAGTTGTATCACGTTTTGCCCTTTATCAGTCATGGCATGAACTAGTGCCAACAAACTTCTTTTAGTAGTCTGAACTTGAATAACAGTGATCTCTGGACATTCACACAGAAAATACAAACAAATACAATTCGTAACAATTACATCAACGCTTATAAACTGGCAGAAATGTTAAATGTATAATTTTGCATACTCTCACATAACACAGGAGCACAGCAGTTCCTTTTTAACATGTCAGCTGGAAATTATACACACAGCAGTTCTTGCTTTTCATCTGGCAGCCTCCAGTTTGTGCCACATCCAGGATCTCTGTGTAATCCATTTAACAATAGATCATCTCATTTAAATAGAGCCAGAAACATCTTAAATGTAACAGGTGTCCATTCTAACAAGAGCTTTGTTTATTTACCTTTCTTCTTTATTACACCAGAAAATGGTTTCTTATTTACCATCTCCAGCAAATGGTGTTTGATTTGACTCGGAGGTCGGAAGTCGGATGTGGGACTTAACAGCCATCTTTAATGACTTGAATATCCAACGTTAAGGGATGTTTTTGTTGCATTTCCGACTGGGAACTTGGAAAATCTGACTTTTCAGTACAAATCAAGCACACAAGTCCGACATAAACAGGTAGAAGGAGCAGAATGCTTCTAGCCAAATGTCAGCGGGATAGTGAGCAGTGCCCATGACACTGCCATCTAGTGGCTGAAACTTGCAACATAATTGGCATACCTTCATACATGTAAAAGTCAAGAAAACAATTCAAACTGCAGCAGAAAATAAATCACAAGCCACAAACATTATATAACAAAATAGACAAGACCTTTAACCATTTGTAAACACATCTAAATGGGTTATTTACTATGCCTAAGTGAGAGATTCTATTAATAATTTTTGACATGGGCTACATCTTGAACCTTATGTTATGCCATGTTGTTAAAACATTGGGTCAAGATAGGCCCTTTACTTTATTGACATTTACACTTATTAGCCTGTGTCAAAACCTTTAACCCAATCAGTAATGTTTGCAAATAAATCCTTAAAATCATTAAAGAGCCATGTAATCAGTGATGTAAGAGAAAGAACTGATGCTGTGTCAACATTTGCCTCATCTGTTTATCATACGTATTAAGATATAATATGGACTGCTGTGAAAATGTGGTTTAATCAACAGTTAAATAATTTAAAATACATAATGATTTTCAAACATATTTTTATATTCCCTAGTAACACTAAACAAGCTTCCCAAATGACAATGAAGTCATTTTATTTTTCCCCCTAAAAGTCTAAAACAGTGTGCTATAGCATAAACACATTAGAAAAACCTCTCTTTCACAGTCTTTTTTTTTTTTTTTTTTTCTTCCCCCATCATTTTGGTACTGTTGCTGGGTTAACAAGAGACCTACTTGTTCAGTGAAACCAATAAATATCCAATCCCTCTAGCTCCACACACAAACTGTAGCTGATGCTTGCTTCCTTGTAAAGGTTACAGAACAGTTTAGAACAGTTTTATCTTATGCTGTATTTTGTATGAAATACTTGAAATAGTGCAGTTTGAATGAGTCAAACTCTGCTGCTCACTACACAGAGGAAGAATTAAACCTATATGGTGTTTGGACCATTTGGCTGCTCTATTGACTCACTACACTGCACATCTCCTCCCACATCAACATGGATTAGGTTTTAAAAGAAAGAAAGTCTTCACCCACTGAAAAGGCTTCCTCAGTGGGGCAAAGTCCAGCCATGTGCCATGAAAAACAGGGCAATTTGCGTTATTTCTCCATTCCTTTGCTCTCTTGGTGTATTAGCACATGGCTACTTTCAGTGCTTGTTTATAGATCTGATTTTTAAACATTTTCTGTCTTCTGCTGCTGTTTGTGTTGCCACCAAAATCTTGGCCAAGACTCTTGGACTCCAGTGTGAGAAAAGACAGGGAGGGTCTTTTTTCTTTAGCCAGGCCTTCATATTTTATTTTTTCTTTTCTTTTTGGACATAGTAGTTAGATATAGAGCCACAAGGGTTGGAGAATGAGAGGAGACATTTTTATAGAATGCAGCTCTTTCCCAATGAAGATTTCACCTCTTGAAGCATGATTCTGTCTCCTTTTTTTATGAGATATTGCTGAGTCATTGTGAGCTCTCTGTTGCTCTTTAAACAGTGTGTTGAGCTCAGTTTTGCTTGATTATGCACTCTGTTTGATCTTAATGCTCTCCAGATCTGGCCATGCATCTTTTATCCCAAACTTCCATTACCACCCGGAAAACTTGTGTATAAATAAATTTCACACTGTGTGTCACTGGGCTGGAAAGTAATTGTGGTCTTGGGAGAATTTTCCACAGCCTCTGTCAGACTACACAGAGCTTCCTGCATGGATCCTATAACCTTTTATTATTCTAACACACACACAGTCAAAAAGAAACAAGTTATGTATTTAATAAGTTATTTATTAATCATAAGATGAATGACGAATAATTTCCAACGTGATCTTTTCATATACCACCCATATTACCTGTTACTGTTGGTGACCATCTCCAGGTACCTTATTGGGCAACACTGCATAGACTTATTATCATTTTGCCAGTTTTCACATAATAAAATCAACAAATTATTATTGTTATGTTTAGTCTGTATGAACTTCAGATATATTTGGTTAAGTTTCATGAGAAAGGGAAGATCCCATCGTCATATTCAGAAACATGAGCCATGGAGTGTTTGCTTGTGATAAATTACTGAAATAATGAAATGACAGCGAAAATAGTTGCCACTTTATTTTCTAGCCATCCAATAATCAAATTTTCATTATAGCTCTAATGTTAAATAATGTAATAAGTTGCATACTCTCATCAAACTTCATTTATATTCTTTTGTTCTGGTCTCAGAGCCATCATCTGCTTTCCAGCTTTTGTTGTTTTGGCTTTGAACAGCAAATATTCATGAAATCCCTGCTGCCATCAGTGTTGGAGTGAGTGTGTGTTTGTGAATTGGTCAGTGGTAAAACAGTTTGATGTATTTTCTAAGATTTTACATTACAACATATATACATTACAATATAAAAACAATTAAACTTATCTATATATATATATATATATATATATATATATATTAGGGATGTTCCAATACAAATTTTTTTGTGTCCAATACCAATTCCGACACCTGGTGTTTAGCTATTTACCCATATTGATTTACCCATATAAATTTATAATCTAAATAAATTATATTTATTATCATCATTTATTATCATTGAAGTGCAAGTGTTTGTGTAGCAGTGATAAAAGTCCTTCAACAAAGGATCACGCAAAGTAAACAACTGTTGATAAAAAAAGAAAGTCTATGAAATATATATATATATATATATATATATATATATATATTTCATTGACTGTTTTTCTTAGCTTTTTACATTAGATGATCACTTTATTTGTAATAATCAGTTCAATATCTCATAAAATCTAGAACTTAAAAAAAGGTATAATTTTCCTGGTCATTGCCCCTGCCTGGATTGTTGCCAACTCTTCTGTAAGAAAAGTAGGTATTGGCTGTCCTAATAGTCGCTAGAAGTCGCTAAATGACGTCATTGTCTAATTTGCATAATCACCCTTGTACTTTGAGCAACATTTGTACGTCTTTATGTCTGAAAAAGATTAATACCGTCCTAACTCGTTACGCCTGAAAACAACGAAAAGAGATTTATACAGGTGAATAAGCAGTCTATGGTTGTGATGGGGGCTGTCATGGAGGGGAATGTCGTGGGAAAGGCTATTTATTTATTTATTTAAAGTGTAGGTTGTTTTCTAAGTAGTCACATTAATCTCTAACGGTAAGCCATCGTGGGCTCAGCCAGCAGCAGCTTTGCATGTTTCATTTTCAGCCTGGTCATAAAGCAGAGGTGATCATCTGCTCTGTATGCAGCTGGGAACTGCTGCTGCTGTCACTGCATGAGGACCAAGTCTCTTCTGAGTGCTTTTGGACAGGGAGGGATCTGTGCTGCACCCACTCACAATTGAGAAAAGTAAACTACATTAATTTACATCAGTGTCCCAAAGTCTCCAATAACACCAGAAAAAGTCGCTAGATTTGTCCCTAGTCACTTTTTAAAAAGAAATCCCTTGAAGGGTCTGAAAAGTGGCTTAATATAGCGACAAAGTCACTAAGTTGGCAACACTGCATGCCTGGCCCCCCCCATCAGAACTGTTCTATATAGCTGAAGTATAAATCCTTTCTACCACCTGTCAGCCACTTTGTTAGAGAAGAGTCTTGCCAAAAACAATACTATGGGGTAAATATATGGCATAAACCATGAACTGCTTATTTCTATTTTCTCAGGTGAACCATAAACAAACATAACAAAAGAGAAAAGCATATCAGCTGATCACTGACAGCCCTCATGTTTTATGGACCAGGAGAGGGAAAGAGAGCCAGGCTGTGCTGCGCAGAGGTCTAGAGAGCCACTAGACCAGCCACGTTTATGCAAAACCCAGGAACCTCTTAACCACCATCCTCCACGGATGTTGTTCCATTTTATCCTCAAATCCATCTATCGAGTCGGTCAGCTCATCTTGTTCCATCTTGCCTCTCAATGTCCCACCATCATAATGGAGAAATAACAGATGTATTGGATTTGTCATGCTGTGCATGCATTTAATATTATTATAAATTAAAAATATTAACACAATTAATTACATAAATTAGTTAGGGTTGTTAACATGTTATTTTTGACAGTCCTAATATGTGTATATATATATATATATATATATATATATATATATAAGAAACCCACTTAACTTGAGATTCTCACTTCAAATCCTTTTAGGAATATATGCAATGTGAGCTTTAGTCTATCAGGTGTGACAATCTTAGTATATTTTAATTTTCTCCTAATTGGATCTTTTAGTGCACATTTGTGTGGATGTACCATTATTTCATTGCACTGTGCTCTTGCCAATTTGCTAGTCATGGTGCTTCCTTGCTCCTGCCTTTGGCACCGCCAGCAATCTCTAAAGCACTGACAAGTGCATTGAGCCATCAAATCTGTCTATCTTCCAGGAGGTAGCTCAAACTGCATGCTTTGGAGAAGAACAAATGATGAGCGGATGACTGGGAATACACCATTATTTCCTGCTGCCATATCAATATAAATAGATCAATGCACTGCTGATCCACTGCTATTTTAGAATGCAAGGAAGGTAATCAGGAGTGCAATACAATGCTTAATTGTATTGCATCTTCCACTCAGGCTTAAACTTTAAAGTTGTTTACCACAAATTAGCTTTCCCGTCACTAACCATAGGCTACAGAAAGCCCTGTGGTATAGATTGTGTATGTGTGTGTTTTTGTGTGCTGTGTTTGTTTTATATGTAGACCTATTGTAAGTACTTTGTTCCCTCTTTTTTATTTCCAGCCAGGAAGTATGAAAGTGGCGAATATCTTAACATCACCAGCATCACGAGGGACCAGGCTGGAGACTACGAATGCAGCGCTTTAAATGACATTGCCTCTCCTGACACCAAAACAGTAAAAGTCACAGTCAACTGTAAGTATTGCACAGTGTCCTTGCAACATATTAAAGTGAAAGTGGCAGCCTGCAGTGATACTAGCACCACATCCCTGATGATGCACTTTAAGAATGTTCCAAAAAGTAAAAAGCCAGAGGTTGAAGTTACTTAATATTTAATGTGAGAATTCCCTTTTTGTCTGTGCATGTAGGTGATTAATTCATGCAAAGGAAAGGTCTGACTGTTCCAAGCACCATTCCATTATGCAAGTAATGAGTCTTTCAAAAAATGTGAGGAGACCATAATGAGGAGCCAGGGCATTAATGAATGATACTGGGCTTAAGCTGTCCTGGTCACATGGAATTCACCACCTGTAAGAAGGAGCGGGAGTGGATGCTTCATGCCTTTTCTGTTTAAAAGTACTCGTTTACACCACCGTCTTTCTTGAATATTTTTCTTAGAAGCCCTGTTGTTTTATTTTTCATTTTGCAATGCTTATCAGCCAGTCAGCAAGAGATGAGGGGAAGAAGAAGAGTGAATGAAAAACAGCTGTTCCTGGCCCACTCACTGAGTAGTATTCTGAAAACTAATCATAAAAGTTTTCTAATTCAACTTTTAAGAAACTGGGTTACTGGATTTCATAAATAGTTTTAACAACTTAATGATTTTTTGAGTTTGTGTTTAGAAATTTATGTTCAGTGTTTCCACCCATCTTTGCTGAGGCTGTGTTCATTTTGGCCTCTTCATAAAAGTCTTGTAGCCATTATTTCTGTGTAATTCCTGGCTCTAATGAGCTGGACCTGAGTGAAGTTTTAGAGGCCAGTTATTTATAGCTCTATTGAGACATGGGTTCAAGGATGAAAAGTGCTTTGACAACTGACAGTGTCTTTATGCCTCAGAACAAAGGAGATAGTCTCAGCAGTTGATAAAGCATGTCCTAGTAAGATGCTGAATTTTAAAGCGAGACAGCAGGGGTTTGTCAGTTTAGTATCCAAACTGAGTCAATTGATTAAGAAAACTTCCTTTTGCTGTCAGAAAAAAAGGCCCTGTGACTTGAGCAACAGAGCGATACCTGGAGTTGGAGAGCGCTCTAGTTGGTCAAGTGTTCAGGCATTATTTTCCAGCTGGCCTGAGTTATTTGAAGCTGACAAAGCTACAGAGCTGTCCCTGTTCCTCTTTCTTTTCATCGATCTGTCCCCTAGAGAAGAAGAGTGCAGATAACTTTAGTGGGCTGCTTTAATGATTTTATAAAATGTTTTCTCTAAACCCTTTGTGGTTTTAGTGTGATATTATAGAATAAATTGATGCAACAGATATTCAAATGCTTGAAAAATTTGCTAAATAGATAGGCTGAGTGCTTCAGCCCATGACGATGTAAGAAAAAGTATAGGAAACCTAACGCCTTTCTGGATATGCTGCATAATGTGAAGTGTAAAGCAGACAGCTTGTTACACAGTGTTATCAACAGCAGCAGTGATATCCTGAAAGAATACTTTGAAATGAGATTTTAGATGTCGATGTCAGTTGCAAATCATTACCCCCAAGTGTTTGTTTCAAGAATTAAGTGACACAGTCTTTTGTAAGGTTGATGGTAATGCTCTTTTTGAAATGATCCAAAGGGTTTTAAAAGGCTTTGTGAACCTAGGAGAGCTAGGACAATGATCACAAACCCTGAAGTAGCATGTGGTTCTTCAATTCATCAGGAAATATTAATACAATAGAGATACTGCACATGATTTTGTCAAATAAGTCAGGTAAAAGCAGTTATTCCTGACATAAGACATGTGATGCTGCTATTTAATACCTGTCAGTGACAGTCAAAGTTACTCTGTTATTGCCGCTATTAAGCAGTTGAAGGGCTTCACAACAACAAGACCTAAATAACAAAACATTTAAGTAACATTTAAGATGAATATCTATAGAACTTTCCACTTATAAATTGCAAAAACGTTTTAGTTTTAGTTATTTCATCCCTCTTGTTCCTGCATGGCAATTGGTGACACATGTCCTTATTTCCAAAGATCAGGGAGCAGAATACGTAAATTAAAGTTATCCATTGGAGCGACTGACTCGCCACAGCAGGCAAAGTTTGAGCCAGCTGGTAGCTTCCCTTCACTGCCTCCTGGTGCAGTTCTCCCTCTGTGAAGTAAAAGAGAAAAGGATTTGGGTCATATCTTAATCTATTGTACATCATCTCTGCTCTGCTGTCACACATTAGACTACATTCACCAGGCGCCCAGTAGTGTGGGGTCTTGATGAGAGTTGAGTGTACCAAATTCTGAATTAAGATAAAGATGATGTCTTTCATGGAAAGTTAAACAAGAGAGACTGATTACACAGCAAGGCGCAAAAAAAAAATAAAAAGAAAGAAAGAAAATATGATAATACACTATTTGGACACATGCAGCTGCTCTGCTTGGCTCAAAAAAATCAGGCTCTCAGCTTTGTAAAGGTTCCCCTGGGAGATTGTCAGTCAGCAGCGTGAAATGTGCTGTTTAAAAGACTTTCAGGTAGATAACCTTTCTGAAGTACTGCAGTGTAATGAAAGAACATGAAGTCTTTCTCATCCTTTTATAAAGGTCTCACTGTATTTTCTAGTTGAATGATGGAAGTGGCCATTGTGATGTGCACTGACCCCCACTATAGCATTAGCATTGATCTGCTGTTTTTCTTGCTAATAGCAGTTCAATGAGATTAGGTTATAAAGATCAATTAGTCATGTTTGCACTATTTCTCTTTTATCATTGTAATAAGATTGAGTGGCACTGACATTTCATGGGTTAAGAGTTTAATTAAATATGTGCAAATAAGTTCCTTCAAAACACTTTTTTTTTTTTTAACTAAGAGTACAGTTAACCTCTGGGCTAATTGCAGATTAAGTCCACTAATTAAAATAAGCAAACCAAAGTAATGAAAATAAAATTAAGCCCCAGCATATTTGCAGTTTTAATAACACCAGGCTACTAAGCCAGCCATTTGGCTTTCTATGATATGATGAATTTAGAGACAGAAGGTTTAAGGCATTGTCACTGTTCAAGTGTTCAGTCCAGTACTTGTTACCTCAGCTTGAGTTTCTCTGAAGCTGAAAAGACCTCTTTGATTAAATTACTGGCCTGAGTGGGCTTTCTTGCCTTTATACTTCTGGTAATAAATGAATGCCGACTGAATACTTTTATCACCTAAACCTGAATGATGGCAGTCATCCAGAAGGTCGCACTAGAATCAGATTGGCTGAGGGGCCCTGCTTGGCGAAAGGATATTTCAGCTGTGATTCTACCCGATGAAATTTGATCTCCGACCTACTTTTCAAATTTACATATTCATCTTCACTGCAGGTGGGTACCGTTATTGGCTGAAATTCTCGCTGCACAGTGTGACTCAAAAGCATAAATATCACATCTAGGTGGCTGAGTCTGAAGGATGAATGAGAAGGAAACCAACGTGCAACACCTCCGCCTGAGATGAAAAGCCAGCGCTTGATTAATTAATGAAGCCACCTAGCTGCACAATGAAGGTGTCCATCACCATCTCTCCAGATAAAACAATAACAGCAAATTGTTCCAGCTTCAAGATGAAAAATCAAAAGTGTTTGACCCTGCTTTGAAGTTTACAAAGCTCTTCCCCTCCATATATAGTTGTCTGCTGTTCAACAACACTGACTCCTTCATTCAGTAAGATGGGATTTGACAGTCTGCACAAACGTTACTTACAGGTTGACGAAACCCTGACAACTGAGGGAATTTTACTGCCTTTTATATTCTTGTCACAGTTTCAGATGTTACACATAAAGTCGGAAACCACACCAGATGTTCAGATTCTCTTCATACATTCATGTAGTGAACACAAAGCTGCCACAAGTCAGTTTTCATGAAATAAAAGTCAAAAGAAGACAGATTAGTTCATGCCATGTTAACTTCACAGATGTTTGAATTATTGATGCAGGGTTGGCGATCTTCCTCTTTTTGTTTATGTCGACGCAAATCTTTCTACAAAATAAAAGTTGAATTTCTTTGAAAGTTTGCAGGTTTAGCGCCTCTCGTTAAAATGCCACAATTGCCGGAGTTTTAACCAGCTTTTCCTGACAAAATTCTTAAAGTGTGCTTATTATCTGTTTTATCCATGCTGTAGTGAAAGAGCCTGTATGATTTCACCCCTTGCTATTGTGATTTAAGTTAAATGATCAAACCAGAGCAGACATCTCTTGCTTCAACCTTTTTATTCCTCTTCATGGCTCAGTTTTCTTGCCTTGTAAAGTAAAACTCTGCCCCGTGTGCTACAGAGTGCACCAGCCATTTGTACACCTTCTTCCTCCTCCAGCACCCTGCAGCTGTGAATTCTGCTCACATATTCACCATGGCTGTGTTTATAATGATGAGAGCACTTTTTTCCTCTGCTTGCTGTAATTGGCCAACAAAACCATGATCGTTTTAATTAATTATGAGCATGCACATTAGATGTGCTGTAAGCAATTACAGCTATAGTACTGAAAGACTTCATAACATAATTGAAATGCATACGCATACTGCAAATAGTTCTAATTCTCAACATCACTTTGACTTTTGTTTGCTCCTATCCTTCCTTTCCTTCTGATACCCCAGTCATTCGGGTTGTTTGAAATTCAGATCCTGCTCTGGTAAGATACACCCACAACATGCTCCTCTTACTCGGCTGACAGAGTTGTTATGGGGGAGTCATGACCATCTCCGATAAATAAGCAGCAAAGCCTGTTTGCTTAACACGACCATCTGATATTACAATGTCAAGTAATGATGACAAAGTAAACAACCATTAGTGGAGTGTTGGTATATTTGCACAGTATTTTACTAGCAGCCCTCACAGACAGTTAAATCTGTAAAGCTGCTTTCCTTACAACAAAATGTATGGCCTACATACTGTCTGTGTGCAGGCTGAGCACAGTGATGGGTAGTGAGGTCGGATCAAAGGTAGAAGATATATTCATTCCACAGCTCAATAAAATCTGGTATTGCAAGTGTTTTAAAATGAGGTACAAAGTCTCACTTGAGCATCCGTCGACAGTGTGAAGTATCCATTGAAATACTTTGGCTTACAATTCAAAAGAGAAGGTTTCCGAAAATTGGATTCTGATCCAATCCTAAGTAGAGTTAAAGCCAGTGCCCTCAAGCTGTTTGGATGTAAATCCATCTCCCTACATCTCTCCAAAGCTCTCGTCTTGATTGCTATTTGGATTCCCGACAGCATGAGGGGCATGAATAAACGATATTATGTACAGTAAATGTTCGGCTAGTATCACTTTTTTTTTTTTTTTGCTTGGTCTGCATTTTTATTGACATCTTACAACAACTTATATTTTTGATGCTTTAAATTACAGAGTCTTGCTTGAAACTCTGTAGCAAATATGTCTACACAGGCAGAGACAACTTTATGAACTTTTTTGTAGTACTGGATCAATAACATTTCCATATATCCTAACAACACTATAGTGCTCACTAAAAGAATATGAGTGGTCCGTGTGCATTTAAGGAGATTGGTGAGGATGTGTGTATCTTGAACCATTTGGTTTTAAATACTGACAATAGATTGATTCCCTGCTGTCGACCCACACAGTCCAGCACACTAAGACGGTTATTTATATGCCTTGTATTGTATAAAAAGAAAGAACACAATGTTCCCTCACTGTTCTGAATAGAAATCTTAATGAATTAATAAATCCTGGCAGCAGAACCATTCCTGACTGACAAAAAAGAAGGACAATGAAGCCCACAGATGGCAGTGTGGAACAGTGTCTCTGTGTGTAAGCTGACGAGTCATGCACTGATGAGCCCATTTCTTAATTGCAATGAAAACTCATTTTCAAATCTGGCTGAAGAGGTAGGGTTATTAATTGATCTTTTAATTAAAAAGCTTGCGTTCTCCGGGTCCTCTTGGCAAACAATAGTATGTAGCTAAATAAATCATATTCACTCTTGAAGCACCCCAATTCATCATCAATAGTTGTAAGTAGATTCCTTAAGGCGTGCAGCTCAGTGAAGCCCTGCACATTAAGGTGGGATGCTTTCTGAACAAAACACGTCTGTTAATGTCAGATGGGGAAAAGGTTACACTTTTTATTTAACACATTTGTATCTGTCCACCTTGTAGACACATGTGGAGCATAATCATTGTTCTGTTGACAAGCTCTGGATAATGCAGATGCAGTGGAAGTCATTTTCTGATCGACCCACAACTGCCCATTTGTCACCCTCCAGGGTCTCATAGTGCTCATTTTTCTGCCATACTCGTGCTATTCCTGGTCCCAACCCCTAACCCCCATCTGGTGGAGTCACCACGACCCAGAGCGTGATTTACAGCACTACCACAGCATTCTCTACACACTAAATTACCTGGATTATTGGACTGTAATGATTTTTACGGTACTCATTTGCATTCCTCCCAAATCCTACTGGTGGTTTGTGCAATATATGATGATATAAGACATGCCAGCAAGTTGAAATTGGAATTATTGGATTTGACTAGATTTTATGGCTGTGATCTGTCTTTACAGATTCCAGTGCCAAGATCCAAATTGGAAGGACTTGATATTATCGATATGCATATAAAACTAAGTATTCCAGACCACCTGCAAAACTATGGATATTTTTCTCCATTCCAGACTTTTGTACCAGATGAAAGACCTATTTTTAAATCTGCTCATTTGCAGAAAAACTATTCTAGCTAGTCCTTAAGTTAGCTCAGACGGTGATAGAGTGGAAATCTGTATTTTTATTCTTGCTAACCTCTTGTCAGTTTCACTTCTAAAAATATAACATGTTGTGCTGATATTGTATGTTCATCAGCATGACTTTGTATGGGACTCACCAAAAAGTTACGGCACTAAGGATCATTTCAAATTCTCGTCTTACTCTTTCAGTTGAAATTTCCCAAACACTACACTATACAAAACATATGAGGTCCAAATATTAGTTGTAAAACTTAAAGATTTTACATCTTTTAGTGCTGCAAACAGCGATGACACTTGGATGTATAGTTCACCAAAAACAGGTACTGATATTTATTTCCTGGATAGTAAAACCTTAACTTAAAATGGAGTGATTCCAGTGTCACTGACAAGTAGAACTCTCTAATATATTGACGTATATTGAATTTCTTGATACCTGTTTTAGTCTAACCTACTTGCCAGTACTTAAACCTACTTCTTAGAAAAGACTAAAACAAATAACCACGAGTGGGAAATTATTTGAGTGACACGG
Organism: Melanotaenia boesemani; assembly: GCF_017639745.1. Classification (NCBI taxonomy): domain Eukaryota; kingdom Metazoa; phylum Chordata; class Actinopteri; order Atheriniformes; family Melanotaeniidae; genus Melanotaenia; species Melanotaenia boesemani. The sequence goes on along the minus strand of NC_055695.1, from coordinate 16,422,701 downwards.
GAAATGCACAGTGTTTGTTTGGAGAAATAATAATAAATAATCCAGTTGCTCATAAAGGGACCACATGAAAATTAAACACAACAGCCACATGAAAAAAGCACATTCATATAGATCATTTGCCAGTGGTTTTATGTTCCTTCTTTAAACAAAAAAAGACTACAGCTCTGTCCGTGAGGTTTCAAGTATTGACACACCTGCCTGGGCTGCCGCGTCCACTGTCCTGGTAACTGTACAGGATGACAGCGAGGTCACCCTGACACTTTCAGAGGCTTCAGATAATCAATGCCTCAGCACAATGACACCAATAGAAGATTACGAGGACTCAGTAAGCCGCACTCGATCGGCATACCGCATTGATTTTGTCACGCTTGTTATTGGTGTATATTTCTGTACTGTAAAGGACTGTTGCAATATCCTCTCCTTGTTCCTTTCCTTTTTTTTATCAAGGGCTGCACAGCTCTCCTTAGCAGACATTGTTGAATGCTAAACACTGATGTTACTGCATTATAATTCTTCCTAACACTGTTTAGCTGGAGCAAACTGTCAAAGCTATTTTTGCAAAAATACTGATGGGGGTCTAATTTTTTTCATTGAGTTGTCTTTACAGTGTTGTTACCACTAATGCTGGTTGTGTTTGAAGTAGATAAAAATCTAAAGCAATCAACAAAGTTTGAACAGATCTGTAAAGTCTCTGATGCAGAAAATTGTTAGACACAAGCACACACACACAAGCACAGCGTGAGCAGACATTTATTCAAGGTCTACTAATACCCTCCTCCCCCCCTTCCCAGCATGATAGCCAACATTTCATACAGTGATAAATGAACAGGAAAAACTCAAGCATAGCCCATCGCTTGATTCACTATCTCAAGTCCTTCATATTATTCAGCTGAGCCAAAGAAGAGGGAAATTTAAGTATAATTGGCACCAGTATGCAAGGACAGAAAATCATCATAGACTAGTGATATGAATGTGCTCATTAGGATGCAGAGGAAGGCTGGTCGAAAGGCATCCATCATTGCAGAGCACACTGTCGCCTCACTGTGTCTGTATTGCATGATCATGCACCACATTTACAAACACATATATATATTTTTTTTTATCTTGCACTGGTCTGTTGCATACCACCTCATCTATCTATGCTTACTCTCACAGGTTGACTGAAAGACTTTCCATTGTGTGGGCCCACACTCCATACTCTTAATTAAAACTAAACACATCTTGCACAAGTGCTCACTTGTGCCATATTGAAACAGAAGCTTTAATATAGCTGGAATACACCTCTCAGCTATCACAGTAAACAGTGTTGAACTGTGACTGTTTTCAGTTTGGAGAACTTGATAGCAGTTAGTTTGTTGTGGTTGTGTTGGGAAGCTGCTGCAACCCATACTGAGGTCATCTGTAAGGAACATCTCAAAATGCAATTGGAAGTAAAGGCTTGCGGGCATTTGGCCAACAGTTTCCACCGGATAAAACTCTGACTGACAGGTCGTTCTGAAAGGCTCATTGTCAGGATTATAAGAAGTCTCCGTTTCACGACCGAATAATTTATTTCTCAATGAAGGAATGGCTGTAGGAGTGTGACCTTTTTTTCATGCATCATGCTTTTAATCAAAAACATGATGCATGACTGACACAAAGTAATTTTGCTTGTATTGTGTGTCAAATGGCTGCGCGTCTGCTCGGGTGTTCTGATCACTTTTACTGTTTGTCAGAATATGGCAAACCACGCCAAGTTTGCACAATAAACAGTGTCAGATTGAGCTTTGTGTGTCATAACGATTGGTCCTCCTGTTCCCCTGTCTCAGATGGAACACAGAAAGCAGGAAATCAGTCCAAACATTCATCTAGTTGTGTGAGGATTAGAGCTACTTACAACAAAAACTACTTGTCCTCATTTTGTTTAAGAGGTCACTTCATTTTATTTACCCACCACAGTTTAAGAAGTGCTATTACAATTGTGAGTTATAATTGCAAAAATTACAAGATTTATGCTAGGGCTGTGATTTTTTATTTTTATTTTTATTTTTTATTTTTCTTGGTATGAAAACTGGGGTATTTTGTTTAATAAAAAAATGCATTTTCTGTCTATATAGCAGCAATAGATTAATTTCTTTCAAGGCATTGTTAGAGGAAGCTGGGTAAATACTTAAGTACTGAAGGACTAGGTTGCTGTGGAAACTGTCCATATGCAAAGCTGCCTTTATGACATTGGCAAAGAGATTTACGCCACATTTCAGCCCATGAAAGGAACCTCATTTTGCATTCAAAGGAACCTTCCTCTACCAGTCAGTCTTTGAACTTCCATTAAGCTATTTATCACCTTGCAATGCAATTCATTTCATTCTCCTAACACTGAGGATGGGTGCCCTCTCCCCCTTTCTACTCAGCCTCTGTGAACCCTGTATGTTGTGTTTACTCTATGTAATGTGTGCACTGACCAGAATGTCATAGACTGTCAAGTTCAACAACCCTCTTCAACACAGCTCTTCATTTGAGTATCACTTTAATATCATTCTTATTCTTTTACTCAGGACATAGCAGAATTTCTCTTCAGCAACTTGTGTTTTTTCCTAAGATTTCCTGTGTCTTTTGTTTTCTCCAGTTGCCCCAGCAATCCATGAGATGAAGAGCCACGGAGTTGGTTTGGGACGCACAGCTCTGCTGCGATGCGAGGCTGCTGCTGTGCCTTCTCCAACATTCGAGTGGTACAAGGGGGAGAAAAGGTGAGTCTCATTTGGTTGCTTGTTCTCTTTTGTGATACAATGTAATTGCATCGTCCTTCCTATGTCCATTGAACTTCGGGGGGAAGATGCTGAACAGTGTCACAGCTCCCATATAGTTTAATGTCAGCTGGAGGTAGTGTATCATTTAATGTCATCAAACAGACACTTTTTCCAATAACTGTTTGAGCTAAGATGCCTAACCTGTTGTATGTATTTTTCTGTATGTATTATCTGACTCTTCAAAGAAACAAGCTTCTGTTTAGCTCTCTGTGAAGACAGAATTGCTTGTGTTAAGCACAATTTTGATGACACAATTATAGAATAGAAACCACAAGATTAACTAATTTCTTTTGTTTTTCCTTTTAAACCATGATCAAACATTGTTAACAGAAAGTGACAAATTATGGTAAATTGCTTTGTTTTATTCAGAGACATTACAGATGGTACAGTAAACACTGAGGGTCACCTTAGCCTCAGATGATATGCACAGAAAAACACAGCTCTCATTCAAATCTTTTTATCTGCTAAAACCAACATTTACCCCCATTTGGCTTTTTGTGGGTGTCAATTTTGGGCCTCATCCAATAAAATATGAGTGTATACAGTGTGCCTATTGGTGTGTCCTACTTAGCAATTTAGTTAGCACCATACATTTAAACAGATGTTAAAGAATTAAACTTAACTCTTTGAGCCTGGTGACTCTTTTAAGCCTCTGCTCCAAAGTTATGCACCTATAATGAAATGAGTATTTCTCTGCAACCACATGCTCAATTTGAATTCTTTTAGGGTCATAATACAGGGAACATATCTGAGATTGATTAAGATATGTAAATATCAGTAGCTGTCTTAGAATAAATGAAGATGGCATAAAACACTTTAAGTATGAATATGAACATCCATTTGGAATGATGCAGCTTCAGCTCTAAACGTCTATCAAATCATAATAAAATATCTGAACATCATCTTAGCAAAGGCCAACTCTGATGAAGTGGATCAGAATAAATTTTTCAAAGGTTTCATACAGACAGTACAGGTGAAGTCTCTGAAATGGCCATTTTGGTACAGTCTGGCACCCTCTGACCTCAAAGTCTCTCAAATATGGGACCTCAGGTTTTAAAAGGTTAATTAGTTTAAATCTTATAGGATATATATCTAATATAATCCTACCTATAAAGAGCTTGTTTAGATTTTAATTGCAAAAATAGACAAATATAATCACAATTTTAAAGATAACTTGGTTTCATGTTAATGTTTTAACAGTTTTGGCTTTGTGCATGTTGGTTGACATTTATAACTTCTCACAAAAAGTTGAGGGACATGTGGAGCAAATTACTGCTAGTTATTATGAAAAATGTTGTTTTACTGAAGATTGTAGCGCAGGTTGAATACCGAAATGTGTTTAAACTTGTACTTGAATGAACAATCTGTCATGCTGACATTTGACAATTACAGCCGGGTCATTAGGTGCCCTTAGTTGATAGAAAAGTACTGATTGTGCTGGTTTTGGTTTCTCTCAGAGACAATGCATTTGTTTGAGCCCCCGTTTCTTCATCCTCTAGGGAGAGTCCACAAGACTGTTCCAGCAAGAGTCATTTGTGCCTTGTCCTCACCTTGAATTCTAATAACATGTTTGCTGGCAACTGGCTTAAATCATTTGCGACACATACATCAATCAGTCCAGATTCAAGTGTCAGTTCTTGAATTTAAAAACCAAATTACCCCTATTACACATCATTTACCCACTCCTGGTAAGCACAATTTCAATCATCAACTCACACTGTGCTAATTGTAATTATGGGGTGGATTCAATTTATTCAAATTGCTAAGGAGGCAAGTTGGCATGATTCTAGTCTTTACTTAATTCAAGCACTGGTTCCGTCTGTGACTTCGTATATGTCTAAACTGTGATTTCTTTTATGGCTCAACTGTGATTACTTTATCTTCTTGTCATCACCAGCAGAACATCAGTGTAAGAGTTGTTTTTAGCCTCTGTACTACATTAGTATTGACTTCCTCACTGTCCATTCACTGTGTATGGGACATGAAAGCTCCTTTTGGTTCTGTGTTGATGCAATCCTCCTTCTAGTTTGTCTCTATCAGATGTGGTGCGACAGCTTTGACAAGTAAATCTTTCTCTTGACGTGTCACTGCTTTCATTTTTGATTGGAAGTAGGCGAGTGTTTATGTGTGCATGCGTAAGGGTGGGGAGATGTCTTTCACTGTGACAGAGGGGAGCATTGACTGGTCTGATGTTAAGCTACTGAAGATGCCAAACACATCCTGAGATTATCTGTTAATGTTAAGATAACATTGACAAAAGTCACAGTGGGAGAGCAAACAAAAGATTTGCAGATATATGTTGGGACATAAGGTCACATCTAGTGTTTTAGCTCAGTTTGCCTCTCAAACCAGCTTGTGCTAAGCTAGAGATCATGTTGGAGGAACACAGTGTCGCCAAAATAGAAACATTTCCCCCTCTGGATTATTTTGTAGTTAATAATGGGAAACAGCAGAGATTAAAACAAACTGAACTGTGTACAACAATCCTTTTTTCAGCTAAACATTTTATATCTTCAGGCTGTTAAAGATCATCACCATCACAGTAAGCTGTTAAACATTTAAATTATCAACGAAGATGCCAGCAACAACTGGAATAGGATTTATTATAATGCCCACATGCTTGCAACAAAAGGATGCACAACATGTCAAGTGGTTTCCAGCAGCTTCACCTCTGGGTCATTTCTCTCTAGTCTCAGTCCTTCAATGCGTCTCTTCAAAGAAAATGTGACAGACCAAGAGATAACAAGATCTGCTGAAGAGGATGATGAAGTACTGTACTACTGAAGATCCACTTAAGCTGACATTTGCACCATCCCTGACTCTTTACACTTCTCCCCAAACACTTATGCCAATAGGTGAGAAATCAAAGCCTCATTTGTTGCAATTGTGTTGTTCTTTTCAGGATTATCAAGGGTCAAGGCATCGACATCAAGAGCCTCAGCTCCAGATCAGTCCTCACAGTGACCAACATGACAGAGGATCGTTACGGGAACTACACATGTGTCGCCACCAACAAGTTAGGGACGGCTAATGCCAGTGTGCCTCTTATTCGTAAGTTTTCATTCTACCTGCTTGTGGCTAAGTGGAGTGGTGAGGTGTGAAGAAGGCTGAAAGAGTGTTGTGGATGTCAGTGAGAAGTTTTTGGCCTTGTAAGCGTTTCCATTCTTGCTGCAGATTTCTTGTTTTAAGATAAGAAAACAAAAACTAAACTCAAAGCAACAACTGGGTGCCCAAAAATCACCAGCTGAAGTGGTTTTCTTATTTTCTACTCAACGGTTCTGTAAATCTGTTGTCTGCTGTAGTTGCAGAGTCAGTGTGGATGTGTGTGTGTGTGTGTACTTTTTAAGTCCACATCTGCATGTGTACTGAATGAAAATACCACCTGATAAAAAAAAAAAATAGCTTTGAGATAACAACTTAATTACAAAAGCAGCTACACAGGTCAGGATGTGTTAAGTTGAAGGCAAATAAATATTGCTTAGATTTTAAGAATGTCAAAGCTTTTTAACTTCCAACAAGGCCAATGCATCATTAGTCAAATTAAGAGTGCATCAGTGATGCACTTTGCAATTATTTGTTGTGGTTTTAGAAACGTTCCTACAGAAACATTCATGTATTTGCAAAAACTACAATAACAAAAAGGGTCATGGGTATCAGATCATGAGGCTTAAGGGTTATCAAAAGAAAAGACACTACATTTTCACTATTACAGCATGGAAATAACGACTAAGCAATTATTTTATCTTTTGTTGTGAGCACAGCATGTTTAACAACACGAATAGTGCACTAATTTGTCAACCAACCAGGAACTGACTTGCTTACAACTGAATGCTTTTTACTTGGACAGCCCTGTGTATTTTTCCCTTGACTTTTCTAGATGCCCTAACTGCATTGGCATTGCATACAAATGAAAGAAGGAGATTTATTTTTTCATGCAGTGCCATATTCTTCCTGAGCATAACCTTAGACCTTTGCTGTGAAGGCAGGTGGCTGTGAGTTATGTTGGAGGCATATAGAAGGCTGAGTATCTCTCCTTAGACCAGGAATAGAGCAACCAGTCAAAATGACTGAAAAATGATGTGATTGGACTATTTTGGAGGAATAAAAGAAGGAAAAAAGCACAAAATCAATCAGTACCACAACCTGTGGCTAACATTAACATACATCCTGACAAACTATTGAGAAAATACAATAATTAAGCTATCACACAAAGACACGCAACATGATGATAGCATGATGGCTGATGCGTGACAATATAAGCATGAAACATGTTTACTTTATCTTGAAAGCAGCCATCAGGTTCACTGCCTTTAGCTTTTGAAAGCAAGAGGCAGAGTATACCTGCTGGGATGAGTCATCAGTTTATTAAAAGTATACCTAGTGATTTAAAGGATTTTCAAAGTTATATATCAAGAAAATGATCAGCAAATCACCAGACGTACCACTTAACACTCAAATTTAAAAAGAAGATACACAATTTTGTCTGTTTACAAATGAAACTGATTATTTTTCAAAGTCTGTGCACAGCACAAATAAAGTTCTGAATTTGTCTCATCACAGAAAAGTTATATATTAAAAAACAGCTAAACATTGTTGGACAGTGGAGCTGAAAACTGTTCAGCTATTGTATATCCATCAGAGACATTGATTTATCCTAAATCCCAATAGTCTCTGATAAAAGTCTGTAAAGCTACTAGTTGTTAAATGGCCATTGCTAAAACACTTTGTCTATAGCGAAAAGTGTTCGACCCGATTATGGCAGACATCTGCAGTTTTGTTTGGCCCATATTTGACCTTGACTTGCAGCGTTGACTAAATGTGAGTGTGGCTACCAAAAACTCAGCCACATGACCACCACATGTGGCCCACAAGGCTTCCCATATTAGAACTACTTCTGGCCCACACAACATTTGCCAGTACTATAACTAAGTCACAAGGGGCAGAAGTAGCTCAGATTAGGCCCAAAAGTTTCTGCTTTCTAGAAGGTGTTGGTAGTGATCCTCAGCTCTCCATCATTGTTGCACAAAATCAATAGCCTGAGCACCACCCCAGTAATCCTCATTTCCTTTATATGTTTCCTGCAGCACAGGCTTCTCAATAATCAGGCATACATGGAGCATGTTCTCTGGTCTCTGCCTCATATTAATCCACTTCTTAATCTTGCCATCCCTTTGAAATTTAGTAAGGGAGCATGAGTTGTTCTGTGAATCCCAGTATCCAGGGAAGATGCATTTTCATGGCTATATCAGCATAGCTACTAGGTTGAAATAGTGTCACTGTACCACAGTAGTGTCAACATTACAGTGTACGATGCTGGGTCATCTAATGTACATATTCCTATAGGTCATCAAGCCAGGATTTCTGACCCATTCTACACTAAAAAAAGTAGTTTTCCAGTCTAACACCACATTTCAGTACAACACAGGTCTCCAGCTTTACATGTCTTTACCTATCATTTTCCAGATTTGTTTAAAAGGAAATTTTTTAATTTCCTTACCTTACAGACTTAAAGAAGACTTAAGAGAAGTAGATTCTTGTGCCAAGTTTGTTTACCCTCTACAGTGAAGAAACACAGACCATCTTCTCTGAAATTACCATAAACTGGCCTGGGATGTGCACAGCCTAAGGTGGGAAGTCTCTGCAGCAGATGATTAAACCCACCAAGTACTTCATCAATACCCATCTTCAGAGAATCCATGTTATTGATGAAGCGGCAATGTGGAAACCTGTAAGCTACAGTCTAATGTCACTTCTGGGGGACAATGGACAACATTTTGAAGCTTTCAGTGAATACTTGAATGATGTATAATGTATATGTGGGCCAAGACTTCTTGTTTCATTCAGCAGTCATCATTTGAATGCAGAAAGTTCAATTGTTGGCAGGGTTGCTGCTCCTCATCTGCCAGTCGGAAGATCGGTGGTCGGTGTCAAGGGACTGAATCTTGTGTTGCCTCAGATGCATCCATCAGTGTGTGAATGTTTTGATACAGAAAATGCACTGCATAAATGCTGTAACATGGTGTAGACTAAAGAAGTGCTGTATGTGTCTATATGTGTGTGTGCATGGGTATATGTGGCTTCTAGTGTAAAAAGCACTTTTAATGGTCAATTACAAGTAATTTGAAACCTAAAAATCTTTTCCTTGCCTGCATGTTCTACATATTATTATACATGCATATGTTCATAGAATTTAGTGCAGAGTGCAAGGCACCCACTCATGCCTAAGCCTGTCCACCTCCAAGGTATCCTTTGCCGTACCACTCCAGCTATCAGCTATCTGTAATTGCCACTTTGTGTCTTGGTTACACAAAACACAGATTTTATCAAAGTAAAAGCTTTGTATTGCTTCACAGCCAAGGACTATCTAATCCATCACTAACAATGTACACAAAGCTTTTTGGCAAACAGGACTGCATCATAATTTTCATATATTTCCAAAAAATAAACCCCCTGAAATCTAAAATGTGCACTCAACAAACATGCACATTTTAAATTCTGTTTTCTAAGTAGCTTTCAGCCACTTTCATTCCTGAACAAAAACACACTTCTTTCATTAAGGATCTGTCTTCATATATTCATGTTCTTGTTTGGAGCTCAACAATGTATATTTTGGCAGGTTTAGGCTGTAAATTCCTACACAGTTAGGCTTTCCTTTATATGGGCCATCTGCTGTTCCTGTATAGCAGCTATTTAAAAAAAAAGAAAAAAAAGTAGTGACAGTGAAGAGCTGGAAAACATAGCTCTCAATGTTTTAGAGTGAGGGTGGGTGAAAATAATCAATTTAATATATTCAGTGATGAAATATGAACAGGTGAATTAAATTATTCACTAGTTTGAGCGGCACTCTCTGATGATAACATTGTCCCTAGTAGGCCAGAGACTCAGAATACAAAAAGACATTTCTGTAGAGTTGGCAATTGTCAAAGGAGCACTCTGCTCTCCTGTTTGTGTATGCACAAAGAACATCAAAGGCTTGTCTCAGATTCTCAAATGGATGATCTTAATGTGACACTAGCGAGGCCTCAAAGGCAGTGCGGCAAAGAAACCCTCAGAATAGACAGAGGAGGCAGCTTCCTGAGCTGCCACCCCCAACTTTTCTCCCTCTTCCATTCCATCTCTTTATCTCTCTGTCTCTCCATCATGGCTTTGTCTGTCTGATTCTCTTATCTCATTCTCTTGTTCTCTCCATCTTTTCTCCTCTCGTTCTCCCTTGTTGCTCATTCTTTCTCCCTGTCAATCAGTTTTACTCTCAAACACACTCTCAATCTGACTTCTCTCTCATGATCTCCGCTAATGGAAGAGAGGCCAGTTCTGCTGTTGCTTTTAACAAGAAATGGCAAGCAGTCTCCGCAGCGCACCTCACTGCTCCACGCTGAGGCAAATAACCAAACCCAGAGGTTAGAATTCACCATGGGTGACTTTGGATTGCTATTTCAGAATCTGTCAATAGCTATTGATGGGCAAGATGTGATGGGGGGGGAAACAGCATGCATATTTGATAGCACTTGATAAATTGAGGTGAATTTTAAATAGCAACACAATGTAGGTGGTATGTAATTAAAGAATTTTTTGCCATTACAAGAAGAAGATTAGTAAAATGTGAATTTTAAAAAATAATGCAGCCACCATGTAAACAGATACAACATAAAGTGAAATACTAAGTATTCAAGGTTCAGTTTCACTGCTCTCTTGTCAAGCTTTTAAAGTTGATGGGTCTTAACCCTTCAGCAGTGTAAATCCATTTTGTCTTAATCTAATAGATTCACTTTAAATCAGTCCAGGAAAAGGCTTTCTATTATTGCTGATGAGATGAACTGTGACTAAGAAAATCCAAACCCAAACAAAGTAAACACATTTGCCTTCAATTTGGATCAGCCCCAGTGAGTTTGGTTTCTGTTTTAAACCAAATGAGGAATAGAAACAGAATTTAAATCCTCAGTTTGTGTTGGTGTTGTTCACATGGTAGGTTCTGACTAATCTCTATCCTTTTGAAAAAAGTTGGTTGCCAGAATCTTTTCTGTCGGATGTGCAAGTTATTTTAAAGTATTTAGGCTTTCTTCCTTTTTATCAGCCAGTGATCGTGAAGTCTTTACAATTAAGTACCACTTTAAACTGTGTTAAAAGCGTTGGGAACAGATACTGTTTTCTTTTTGGGTTTTTTTTGTTTTTTGTTATTTTCTTTTTTTGGAGCAGAAAAAGAGTATACCGTTTCTGCCTTTCTGTGTTGGAGTAATGCGTGGATTTTCATGTGTGTTAAAGTGCACAAATCTTTTCATACGATTTAAATAACACAGGACATGATGCTTTTCAAAACAGTAAAGTGGAGAAGCTCTTGTCACAATTGTCTGTACTTATAAACAGTTGCTAAGTGACGAAAGTGTAGCTGAACTGAGCTGGATGAAAGGTATGAATGTAAGACTAAAAAGCATAGGAATAATTGGTTGCACTTGAGATGGATGCTTGTATTTCATTTAATACAACCAGCACTTACACAAGTGTGTACTGTTTGTTTTAATAGTAACATATAGTTTTTCTGTCATAAGTTCAAGAAGTCGTCATTTTCATGTAACATTTAATTCATTCAATTTTTTTTTATAAGTGAATGTGAGTAAATACAGAAAGATTATCTTTATATTTATAAATTTATGCCAATAATATATATCACTAGTCTCCTTTGCAGATACTAGCTGACTGCACAGTCTCAAATTTTTATTTTGCACAATTTAACAAACTAGTCAATAGTTAATTGTGCTGCACCTGTCAATCAGTTCAGGTCCCATATAGATGCTGAGTTTTCTGTGTTTGATGTAAGCCTGTGTTCACTCTGCTGGAGGATGATTCTGTACTATTCACTGTAAACATGTTGTATGTGTTGTCCCTGCGCCAGACAGCTAGCTGCAGCTGCTAATGAAGGCTGTGTCCTGGTTTACTTTCCTTGCTATGATGTTGCTATTCAGTTTGTGCTGAGCATGAACCACTGACATGCATAGCTTCTGCATGGTTGGAGGTATATTGTACAGCTGTATGCTGAGTTTGTAGTCATGCCAGAGAATTTTTTATTTGTTTGTTTTTTGTTTTTAATCTGCCTTACTCTTTTATATTAGTATTTTCCCAAACAAAAGACTCTTGTAGCAGCTGCAGTAGTTTGAAAGTTTTTGGTGTTTTTTTTGTTACCTTCTACATGCTGCGTACCCTACTTAGATCAAAGCTCCTGCTTATTAAATAGGTGAGTTTTGAAAGTGGAGAGAAGGCTTTGCCTACTTTTAGGTATGCGGTTTCTGTACAATTTCTTGGTACGCTGTCCCTTCCTTCAGTCAAAGGGCTTTAATTTTATTCCACAGTAATCAATATTTTTGAGCTACATGTCAGATTAGAAGGGCCTTGCGACATTAAGTAGAAATTACAAAGTGTGGCTGTTTCTAATAAGTTAGGTGCATCACTGTTTAAACTCTTCCCTATACCAGAATCCTGTTTCATGTTCATGTTAACGCAGCCAGGTTGCTGTCTGAAGTCTATCGGCTTTAACTACATCAGCTGTCTCAGTATAACTGACTATTACTCTGATTCATAGACAGGTTCCTTCGAAAAATAAATCCTCACATTCCCGCTGTTTAACTTTCAGTGATTCCCAACCATACACTGAATGTTGACACTTCAGTTCATGCACGTTTTCCAGTGACGGGCTTATTCATAGCAATGTAGCAGCAATAAAATAAATAATGTTTGGCACATAAGAAGTTTAGCCCAAAAAGCAATTATGCCCACTGTGATGCATAGTGTTGGCAGCATCATGGTTTAGAGCTGCTTGTCTTCAGCAGGATCCAAATTCTTTCCCTCAGTTATTTAGAGAAAGATGAAGAGCTTCACGTATAGGTTTTGCAACTAAATCATCACACGCTTTTCGGAAACTGAAGGAACTTTCATTTTAGTACAGAAAAGCATAGATTAAAATCATCAAAAGAATTATTTCACTAGGAGAAAATCAAATTTTACTTGAATGGAGTTTTGATCTGAATCCAAAAGAAAAGCTGTCGGTGTGATCTTAAGAAGGCTCTGAAAGAAGATGCTTTTGCAATTGGACTCATGTAGATAATTTTTGCAAAGAAAATGTGGGACATTATGATAAGTGAAGATGCACAAAGCAAACAAATTCTTACCCAAAAGACTGAGATATATGATAAAGAGAAAAGGTCCTTCTCCAAAGCATTTTTCAATCTATTTTCACAACTTAAGCTGCCATTTTTATCATTATGAATTTAAGTGAACCTGTACTTTGATTGTAGATGTAAACCATAAATGTTTTATTAATTTAGCTGAGGTATAACAACAATCACCACATTGACCATCTCTATTTCCACTCACTATTTCGTGCACTGGCTGAAAGTGAACTCCAGTGAAAAGACCAAGACTGTTCACTCCAATTTTCTCAGGAGTCCACCAGCTTAATTGGTCAAGCTCTTATCCCCCAGCCCACCTCAGCTTAGCCCTGAAGGAGATTTTCTCCACCTGTTTCCTCTTTCTTCATTTCCTCCTTTCCTCTCTCCCCTCCTCCCTCTGAGCAGTAATCGGAAGAGACTGATGAGGAAGAAAAAGAGCTACCCTCGCTCTCTCTGTCACTGCTCACCATCCCTCAGGCAGGAGAGACACTGCTGGCTACTGGGTTAATGAACGCTGTATTCATTTGTCACGCTTATCAATCACTGCATGTGTAGGTGTCATTTTGACACGTCTTCTCATCTGCCATTGTTGTTGATGATGTTGTTTATTTCCACACCATGTGATTGTACCTGAGTCATAAAGCAGAAATGCCGGAAAACAGGAGCTAAAGGTGAAACCTGAAACATGAGTGAGTGATAGGAGTTTAAAATTTTAGGCTGTCACGCTGAAGCCATGTGGGGATGGATATTGCTTTCATGTTTTAACAAGTTTTTTTTTATCACACTTTCCAGTTTTTTTTTTGTTTTTTTTTTTTTACCCATTTTCAGCATTGCTTATCTATCTAAAACCCCAGCCTGTGTTTATTTAGTTACTAATTGTTCTGTGTTAAATCTATAACCAGAAACAAAAAGTATCCTGACATCTAGGGGTTTTCATTTTTTTTTTTCCCAAACTGCATACTTACATTATTACACCATTTACCTTTCATTTGAGTGCCTCCATTTCCATATTTAAGCAATCAAAAAAGGTCATTATTTTTTTCCAGTTTCATGGCAATGAGGAAATGTTTGCTGCTGAAGCATAGTGCTCATCCAGAAGCCTGACGGGCAAAGGACTTTACATGCACCCACACCACACCCACCCTTGCTGAGTCCTACTGGAAACAAGATGCACTGCTTAGGACGTTCATCTTTAGACAACTCATCCCAGTTTGCGCCCACAAGATGATAAATACGCTGGCCAGTATTAAAAATCACATAGAATGAATAACTAATTAGCTGGCTCACAAACAAACACAGCCTTCAACGCCAACTGTTCCATAATAGTGAAGTTAATAAGTGAGGCAAATGGTTAAGAATAGATGAACAGTTCACACAAGGAATGTGTTTCAGCATGAACAATAACTTGCAGTCAAATGGAGTAATTAAGATTAATGAGACACCTACAATAGCTCGGATTATAGTCCAAGTTTCTTTGGAACATGTCCCTATGTTTTAATCAAAGATGAAGACTTTTTTCTCAGAAGCACAAAAAAAGTATTTTCTCTTAGTTTTAAAGAGAATTAGTGATCAGGATTTTTGATTAAGCAAGTCATTTGTAAGGCTTTTCCTTTTTTTTTTTTTTTTTTTTTGCTTCAAGATGTCAGTTTATGGATTTTAGTACAATTTGTGTTTTCAGTAACTCCAACAAGTTCCTTTCACTGTCTGCATAGCAAGCAGGCCCTAAGATGTAAAATTGATTTGTTCACTTTTTAATAAGAGCTCCATAATATGGTTATAATGACCCACATTCTGAGCAGGGCCTCACATGAACATTAGTTTCTACAAATCATGTCAGATAAATCTCTTGCATTGTTCTGTCTACATAGAACAAAGAAAAAAGCAATCCATGAAATGAAAAAGCTGGGGAAACTAATGTGTTTTATCTTGCAATTGAGCAGGCTGTGCGAGAGGTTGGCACATACAGTACGCAACATGATGTGTAGCTCTCCTTAACGGGAGAAAGAGTCCAAGTGAGTGTGGCGCTACGAGAGGAGAGATTGCATGTCAAAAGATATGTTCCACAGTAATGGAGGAGTGTCTGAGAGCTCATGAAATGATTCACTGGTGAATTCATGCTCAAGTATTAATCAGATAGCACCCGCTTGCCTTTTTGAAGAAGGTACTGAAAAGAAACTGTCTTCTCTATCGGCTCCCCCAGGAGTACTTAAAGTAGGAACATTTTTGGAAGAAAAGATGAATTTGACCATTTCCTCGTGAATATACCGAGTGGAAAAGGCATATAATTTCAAGTGTGAATACTGATTCCTACACAATCCCCTCCTTTCAGATAGAATGATGAAATCCAATGAAAGCAAATGTTTTTGTTGGCATAACAGTGGTCCGTTAAACAGCAACACAGTCATTACACAGTTGTTAGAGCACTTCAGAAAAGTGACACGGAGTACTACGCAGACGTCAATGAACCTCTTTTGCCCTGCAATCGAAAGTGGCCACATTGAGTTCCCATGTAAATGGATTAAAATGGAGAGTCTAAGTGTGCCTCTGCACTATTTTCTGGCCTAGATACAGCAGCTCACTGCAACAGCTTATAAAGTAATATTCTCTTTTGGAGTGAATACGTGTGAAGTGTAATCATGGCTGCCATGGTTTCCCTTGTGACAAATAAGCTCCTCCTCCACCATAAAGTGTTATAGAAGGTGGTGAATTACTATGTACAGTTGTATGAAATTTAAGTGACTGCATTAATAATGTTAGTGCAAGTGTAAGTCACGCTGTTCATGTGTCAGAAACAGAAACCTGAAGATGTTATGAGCCCAACCTTTACATCACTTTGACTTAAGCTCTCCTGGTGAGGAACAGCTTTACTTTGCCAAACACCTCCGACTCAAGTGAGTCACTGCAGAAGCCTTCTCTCAGCTTAACCCAAGTTAAGGGTTTGTTTGCGCAACAGAAAACTGTAATTTACATATTTTTTATGCACTTAATATTCAGTGAGCAGTAGTATTTACAAATATAGTGATATGTTTACAGTATATCAAACTAGATATAGCAAAATCTGTAGGGACATCCTAACTGCAAATGTGACCAAGTATAAGATCCATTTAAAGAGGAAAGAACTTGCATGCAGCCTTGGTTT
Source organism: Melanotaenia boesemani (assembly GCF_017639745.1). Classification (NCBI taxonomy): domain Eukaryota; kingdom Metazoa; phylum Chordata; class Actinopteri; order Atheriniformes; family Melanotaeniidae; genus Melanotaenia; species Melanotaenia boesemani. Next base: position 16,406,619 of record NC_055695.1, on the reverse strand, counting down.
GACACACCAGATTGAGCATTTCTGGGTGTCAAACTATTCCATCTCTCAAATGCCACCAGTGGCTCAGCCTGAAATGAGTTCATAAGGTAATCAGATTGAGACTCTGAGTCCCCTCCTCTGAGGATCAAACAGACTGTAAGTTCCCATTTTTGGTTCATTCTGCAGTCAGTTTATACATCCTAAAAAGGAGGAGAAAAAAATTGATGATTATGCTTCTGTCTGTGGAGAAGGAGGATAGAATTAAACTAATGTGATTTAAGATCTACCCAAAAAGGGCTGGATGCTACCTGAGAATGGTGTGATGGTGTGCCTTCAAGACACGGGGAAAAAAATGTTGTGTAGTTTACCAGGAGTGCGATTTCACCCCGACACAAAATCCCCTCAGATTTCTGAAGCAGCTATAGCTCCAGGGTTCATCTCAGTTTTTTGTCTCTGCTGTAACTCATGCAAATCTGAGACAGCTGGGGGAATAAAACATGTTGTTTATGAGCATGTGGAAGCTGCATCTTGCCACAGAGACATCAGTCCTTAATGCATGGGGAGGATTTGTCTCCATTCCCTGTCCTTTTGTCCTTGCATGCAGTTTTCTTTTTGTTTTACGTCTCCATTCTGTTAATAATACATGAATGTCCTCTTTCCCTCCCCCTCCCTCTTCCCCTCCTCTCCTTCCCTGTAGCAATTATTGAACCCACCACCACTAGTGCTGTCTCAAGCCCAGGTCAGTATATGTCACCATGCTGTACACCAAATCAGTGAAGAGGTCTGCTGCCTCATATTAACCAGAGCCAAAATGCTCCCCTCCATCTTAATTTATTTCAAATGGCTGGCTGGAATGCCTGCTAGGTGTACAGCTTCATTTTATGTCTTATTTATTTTATTTGCTTTTTTTTTTTGGATTGGCTTCTACAGTCTGGCTACATATACTCCCGGCAGCCTGTGTCATCACAACACCCCGCCCCCTTCCTTTCATTACAGCCTCCACCATCACCCCCACTTGGAGCAAATGATACTGTCATCAAGTGGCTGTTCCATATTCCTTTTGGGTCTGATGCTTTTTACATTACTGATGGCTTTGTCTTCTTCTCTTTTTGGCTTTTTCACCACCACTCTCCAGCAGTGTACATCAGGGCCAGGACACTGTTAGTGGCAAAGGACCTTGGTTTGTTGCTTGTAAGATGGAATCTTTGCTGTCCTTGTATTTTATCAGTCCTTTTCTGTCCACTTTTGTTTGTGTCTCACTTTTCTTATCCTCTTCTCTCTACCTTTTCTGTCTTTTTTTTTCCTCTTTTCCGGAACAATCAGTTGGCGCTCTGCCACTCTTTAACCTGATCTCCCGCTAGTGCAGTTGTCAGTGTTACATAGTCAATGTCGCCCTTGTTCCCACGCTTCGTTGTATTCTGCTGCTTCCGCATTCCACTCCTGAGTAATATGGAGAGAAAATCGACTCAATATTATTGTGTTTATGTAATACATGGTTTGTAAATTCTGTAAACCATTTTGTGCGTTACTCGGGGAACTTGCAAATGTATGTTCAAATGCACTCACAAATATATACAAATTACGCACAGAATAAATTTACATTTGCACAAATAACAAAAATGCACAAACACTACAATTCTACAAACAAATATTTTACCTTCAACCTCACAAATCTAATATTAAGATGTGCAAAAAGGGCTCTGATGCAGACAGATGGTTAAATATGTGTGCACAAATCACCTGATACACACAGACAAAACTGCATTCACGCACAGATCAGTTTACAAGTACATCTTAACACTTCCAGGAGCCTCACAGTTTCATGCATACATGTATGTACTGGTGGAAAGCTGAGTCACCAGTTATTTTAAAGTGTGAATTTCTAGATATTTGTGTAAGCATTTCAACATACATTTGCAAGTACATCAAGTTAGGCACAAATTAGTGTCCGCAGTTTAATACTAAAGACACCCAGACATACACACACAAACACTTAAAGGTTCTTTTTGGTTCTGCTGATGCTGAAATGAAAACAGTATTCAGTAGCTCATACTTGACCTCATGTGAGGATTCATATTCCATGATTATTTTTTCTAACTTAGCTTTCAGCTTTGTAGATAGGCAGCTTTCTCCACCAGTCTGTTTGAGTCAAAAAATAATTATCCATTGAGATTCTGTCAGATAACAAGTTAAAATAAGCTCAGCAACAACAAATGGTCCTGAACTCTCATTTGATGGAACGCTTGCAGAACAAATGACAATTTCATGGTCCAAAGGATCACCAGTGGTTTCAGTCGTTGAGATAAACTCACTCAGTGAGCTACTATTCTTCTTCTGCTCCAAGTTGTGTTTGAAGTTATTTTTTTTGATGGCGCTCTTTCTAAGTAGCTTGGTAAAGGGAATTATTTTACGTCCCTGTAAATAGCTCTTTGTTTCAAACATTGTAATTTTGGTAGTGAGTATTAGCAGGTTATTATCTGCTTTTATTCCCTCTCTGAATGGGTTTAGAAAGATGCGGTCCCAAAGTAAAACATAAATATTGAGTCTGTAAAGTAACCAAATCAGGATATCTGAAGCAGAAAAATTGTTCATCCCCCACAGCACCATTGAGTCCATGGTCCATTGATCAAGAGCAAATGATGAAAAAATTGAATTACAAAGAGAAAACAATGTTAATAGGAAACATCAGTCATTTTACTTTTCATTTTTAACCTTGCTGCACTAGTACTATGTGAAAAAACATCCCAAACTGGTTAAAATACTGTTTTGCATGTTTTTAGATCCTATTTTCATGGTAGATATTGGGTTGTGTATGTATACTCCAGTTTTGTTTTAAGACAACTGCACACATAGTTATTTCACAATTTGCTTTCTACTCAAGAGTCACTATTAAGAGGCTTGTTTTTTAAAACGCTTATGATGTTATCCTACTGAAATAAAGAATGTTTACTTGGAAGGTGCCAAATCTTTATCAGCAAAGAAAAGAGAATTATTTATGAGCTTGTATTTCTCACAAAAAACCAAAAAGTTTTTTGGATACATATCATTGTGGAGTCTTGCAAACTTACTACTCACACATAAAATACACTGTTTCACTCCTGACACTCATTTAGTGCTCTAGTTAACAATTTCTTTTTGATAATTATGAAGCAACAACCCCCTCAGTCTGATGTCATGTGGACTGGTCAAACCCTGCCCTCCTCATGAGGAGAGACAGTGATGGTGACTATGAGGCCCTTCATCAGGGAAAACACCTCTAAAGGTTTTTTAAAAAAAGTTTTTTGTGGGAATCAACACTGATGACAGCAAGCACTGTGGTCAGACTGAAAATGAACAATCTTGAGAAAGGAACATAGAGGAGAAAATTGATCACTACTCTGAATAAATCCTCTTCCTACAATGATGAACTGTGGCAGATGGACATCACATTCAGCCACTAGCTCATCCCACCAAAGAGCAAGACATAGCACTACAGCCGATAATTTGTGCCCATTGCCATCAGACGCCACAGTAGCGACTGTGATCACAGCCAAAGCCAGCTGTGCCCCTCACCTCCATCAGACTCCCACTCATCCAAAGCTGTCACACTCATTGCTCTCTTCAGATTCAGATACAGTGATCAATTTATAATACTTGCCATTTTCAGCAATATAACAGAAAACTCATGGGGAAATTTGCTTATCCATCATGTTGCAAAGATAAACTGATAAGTACCCGTATCATGTCTGGACACTGCACACAAATACTGGAGGTATGTTTTGGTCTGACAAAAAGGCCACAGTGTAACATATGCAATTATAGTCAAATTCTTATTGATCAAAGGAAATAAAGTCAATTGTTGCTTCACTGACCAATCACAGCATGTTGTCTTTGGGTATGTCACGATTTGAATTACAGAAACAAGAATATAAACAATCTTGTGCTTGGGTCTGCCCTGTCCCCTTGTGGGAAGCCTTAGTGTTGCATTTCCAGTATAATCTGCTGTCCATCTGAACTCTTAAGGCCCATTTATGCGAAACGCAAAAGACGGATACACAGACGGACAGACAGTTTCATCTCGTCCGTCTCCTGCATTTGTTACGCACGTGATTAGGTTAGTTTTCAGGGAGCGTAGCTGTCCGTCGCTTGAGGCAGAAGACGGAGCAGTACCACCAGAAATTGTGGGGACAGTACTGAGCAGAATAGCTGACATGCGACCAGCATAAGAAAAAAAACTGAGAAGAAGAAGACGATCAGGAAAGGGAACAAAACAGCAGCAGAAGAATGAAGACAAAGACAACAACTGTAGAAATTGGGCAAGCTTTTGAAGAAAGACTGTGTGCAAGTGTTTGGGGCATGTTGGGATGTTGGAAATAACTTTATAACGATGCATTACCGCTGCTAAACAGTATCTGAAACTGACGTCGGCTTGCAGGAGGAAACTCTGAACCTAGCGCTGCCCACTAGTGAAGGAACTGACTTAACAACCATGGCAGCGCAAAAGATGCCTGGAGCATAGATGGGCCTTAACTGGGTGTTTGTACAAAATGTGGAGAAAGTGTGAGTGACTCTTCCTCCTCATAAATGGGCCTTTAAGTATTTGTACTCCTCCACTACCTCCACAAAGATAGGATTAGGGTTAATCTATGAAAAAAGTCACAAGTTTGATCTGTTAGTTGTTGTTGGTCTGATGCTGTGTAGCCTGAAATACCAGTGAAATATCATCCACTTACATGTCATAAACATGTCACTGTATCTGTATAAAAATATAAATGACAATATGGCTGCACATTCAACTAATTTACATAGTGTTTTTTTTTTAAATATTATTTAACATGTTTTTTAGTACTTTAAAATATCTTTACCATTTGATAGTTAAATCTGACCTCCAGGTTTGATGCCATCTTGTTTTCTTTATTTTTCCTTTCTTAACTTATAAATATTATGCATATGTTTGCATCTGCCAGGTAGCCAAGACAGAAACCAAAACCATCTTTACTGAATTTTAGTTTTTAATCTACTGCACTTTTGAAAGTTTACTCTGTTAATGTTAAGAAAAATAAAAAAAAATCACATTGACGATGTTAAGCTTGTTTTGTCTTTAGTATACAGATTTAGATGTATTTACCAAAGCATGAAGTACTGCTCCAGGACTCTAAAGCAGCTGGTCTGGTGCCATCCTGTCATGAAATGTAGATCTGTGATAACAGCATACGCTCTCACAGGCCGCCACTTCTGTTTATTTACGCAAATCACCTGATGGCAGGAAACCAGTGCTCTCATTACTGTGCTGAGCCTTAACTCCCGTCTTTGTAAGGCTCGGTGTACAGCTCTGCTGGTTAAAGGAGTACTATGTGCATTACACATTATATATGGGAGTATTATTTTCATGTGTCATGTTAAATTTCACTGTGATGGACTGGCAACTTGTCCAAGTGTACATTGCCTCTCGCCTGCTAATTTCTGGAATAGACTCCAGCCCCCTGCTACCCCGAATTGGACTAAGTGGTATAGAAAATTAATGAATGAATGTTCAGTTTTAACTAAACAATATTTTGACTGCCTGTATGTAGTTTAGTGAAGACGATCCTGATATAGTTTTACTGTTTGACTCCTGTATTTATTCTGCTCTTATGGATGTGATATACTCAATCTCAGATGTGTGTCTGATAGAAGTTAAAAAAAATAGATCCCTGACCTGGAACTCTGACATGTGAACTTTCATGTCATGCGCCCTTGGTCCAGCATGAAGCTTCTTATGTCAGAAAAAGAGATCAGTGACCCCGTGAAGTTGATGTTATTGTAAAGAAAAACATAAAACATCCACAAAACAGAGCAACAACTGAGAATGTCATAGTGGTGCCCTGAAAATTGCAAGCTCCCTGTATTGCATGTGCAGTAACTAACTAAGCAGATGAGGGTTTCTTTATAAAGATGTATTGAAGATTATCATTTTACCAGCCTAATGAAGATCATTCTCTGACTGATTTAAAGTGAGGGTAGGTCACATATCTTTCTTTATTCAAGGTCCAGGACACAACATCAAAGAGATAATCTACCTTATTAAGTATTCTTCCAAAGTCCTCCAAACTTTAAGTCACTCGCTCAGCTCCCCAAGGCTCAGAATGTTCTGCTAATCAAATTATTTTTGCAAGCATGTAAAGCTTCTTTAAGCTGATTCATGTAGAAAACTGGGGTAATGTCTTCTTTGGAAGATCACTGTAAATAAGGATAAATTATGCTTCTCACTTTATTTATTTATTTGTTTGTTTGTTTGTTTGTTTTTGTTATCTGATGTTGGTACAAATTAGACCTCAAGATACATTTTGTTTAGGCTTTACTGCATCAGGCTATCTCAATAAATTAACATAATTTTCCCTTAAGTTTTAAATGAATATCCTCTCTTGACCGTCACTTTATAAATAAGAGACTAACTGAAACAGTAAGAAGCACATGCATACAGTTAGTTTGTCCTTGAAATTATGTAACTCATTGCTTTGGTCATTTAAACAACATCTAGCTGATTTTAAAGATATCTTTGCAACATGTTCTAACTTTAGCTTTAATACATAATGCATCTAAAGCTGTGTTCATTTAAGTTTGTCTCTTTTGGACTCTTTTTTTTATATTTGGCCTCAGGGAGACTGGAGAGTTTGAAGTAAAGTTTTTCATACGTTCACCCATTTCAACAGAGGCACTTCACTATAAATGAGTCACAGTCATTATTGACTGTTATTAGTTATAGGCTTGTAATTAAGGCAATGTATAGGCTGAGTTTGATTTGTTTTGGTTTATGCCTTGTTTGAAAAAGTGCAGCCTAGCAGCTGACAATCAAGACAAAAGAAAGGCTTTCATGTATTTTAGATTCTCTCATATGATGTTCAATACAGTTGATATGAGTATTTGTAATATTAGATGAATGGAAAAACCTACTGTAACCTTGTAGAATTTGTTACAAGGAGCCTACGGTTTACACTGACTAAAAGAAAAAGAAAGCAACTGTTATCACTAAAATGTAGTTGGACAGCTGCAAACCTGATTTTTTAAATGTTTTTCTCCCTTTTCAGCATCATTGGTTTCATTCCCTGAACCTTTTCAAACAGAGTCCTACTTACTGAATGTTTTTCACATTTTACAGCAGGGGTTTAACAATGCCTTCACACACACACAAAACAGAGTAATGTGAATTCTTAAATATGTGATGGTGAATACACATAGCCATTTACCCCAATAAATAATGAAACCACAGTATGAATAAAGCCATCCTGCAGGATAATCCTCCACAGCCTTTGTCTGTCAGTCCCATCAAACAAAAGTTTTATTTCTAGTCATATTTCAAAGAAAGGCTTAAATAAAAATAATAAATTGTGTTTAAATTGTGCTACAATAATATGTTTTGAAGGCTAAATACAGAACTCATTACTCTTTTATATATATATATATATATATATATATATATATATATATATATTTTTTTTTTTTTTTTTTTTTCCAGAAGTGATAAACATGCAGAGTGGTCCTACTCTTGGGACCTGCAGCAGTGCATACTAAGTTCTCAAAATATACCCTGAAACATATGCTTGGACATATGCTACATGTCCTCATGGACTACTGGAATATTCATTATTATTGATAACCTAATACTATGTCACCTGGAATTAATTGGATACCCTCGAAAAAGGTGAAAAAGTAAAAAAAAAAAAAAAAAAAAAAAACTAAACAAAAAGCAAGTACTAAAGGTATCTTTGAATAGTGAGGGCTTGATTCTGCATTATTCCTCTCATTTCCTGAAGAATAATTTTGACATTATACAGCAAAACACTGACATTTAGAGGTTGATATTGTATTTTATGAATGCCCTAAAACAAACTGTAGCTTGAAGTCCTTCACACTCATCACTGTTAGTTGGTTACTGCGTATGGCAGCATGTTAATACCTACATCACTGATGTGTTCAGGTGCACCAGGTGATGGATATACTAAATGCCTTGTCTGGCAAGACCAGTGACATCCAGAAATAATCTGACTGATGACTGGTGTTAGTTGGAGGGTTAGTTGACAGGGTGGAAAGAGCAATTGGGGCAGGGAGGGTAAGGCAAAGACCAATGGCAATGGAATAATGACAACGACCTCAACATGCAGATGCTGGAAAATCTGGAAGTACAACCAAAGCCTCAAGATTCACCAGGTTATTCTTAAGGGCCTGGAGGGAGGTTACAAACCACAGGGCACGGATACATATTTGGTGATGTGCAGGAGAAGAACCCCACAGAGCCCAGAGCCTCTCTGTGGCACAACAGCTCCTCTCAGGTCTTTCCCAGGGCAAGGTTTGGATCAGGTGACTGCAGGCCTGCAATATGATGGTTTGGCAGCAATTCAACGAGGAAGGTTCTGTATGTGAAGGGAGATGTGGATTGAGGCTTATAGGCAATGACAACCATCATTAGCATCCTTGGTCAGGAGCGGGTCGGTGGATAGGAATAAAGAGACCTTCTCAGATAACACCAGGAACCAAAAGGCAGCCAAGATCCACAAGCAGGAACTGAAGTCCTTTAAGAGGCAGTACAAAAAGGCTAACAGAGAGCAGGAAGAGTTGCAGGTTGTCTTCAGGAAGTAGCTGATGACTGCGCAAAACAGAATGGCACTGAAGGTGCCAAAAAGAGAAAGCCACTAAGTGTGCTTCATTCATTGCAAGCCCTTTTGGCTTAATGAAATTGCTACTGGGGCAGAAGCAAGGTAGCAATCTGGTCTGCCTAAATGAGGAGTTAGATCAGCAATGCGCTGCACAGTCACCCTAACAGGCACATGGAGCTGGGCCAGTGCAACATCCTCATAGACTCTCCACCTCCAATAAGTTGCTTTGACATGTTTAGGGGAAGTCCAGGAGGTTGTGAGGAAAGCAAGATCTAGCTCAACCTTTGGAACAAGTGAAGTCCTGTATAAAGTCTACAGCAGGGCTACTCAATTCGGTCCTACGAGGGCCGCAATCCAGCAGGTTTTCCATGTATCCCTGCACCAACACACCTGAGTCAAATTAATGAGTCATTGTGTAGAACCCGATTGGCTGTCAGAGCCACCTAATTTGACTCAGGTGTGTTGGTGCAGGGATACATGGAAAACCTGCTGGATTGCGGCCCTCATAGGACCGAATTGAGTAGCCCTGGTCTACAGGTACTACCCTTTGCTGCTTAAATTAATCCGGAAGCTCCTGTGAGTCATCTGGAGTGGAGATCCGCAGAACAGGTGTTGTTCCCTAAAGAGAATTTAAAGATGACAAATGAGTACAGGTTGATCTCACTGTCAAGTGTGGAAAAAAAGACCTTTAGTATTGTAGCTGTCTGAGTTCCTCCACAACAACTACATAAACACATTGCTGCAAAAGGGAGGCGTCACTGAAGTGCTGGACGTCTAGAACATACCGGAGTAGTGACTCAACTCATCCGGGTTGTCCGCGAGTACAAAAGGGACCTCAATGTGCAGTGGCTGGACTTAGTGATGTGTATGGCTGCATTCCCCAAACGCTGTTCCAGACCACCATAACCAAGCACAATGTGCTACACCATGTTGTGGATCTGATCCTGAACTTTTGTTCTGTGCTGGACAAACTAGAAAAACCCTAAAAAATGCACTTTATCCAGCACTTTAAATTCTTCTTTCATTTTTTAATTCTAATGTGCACAGTGTTAGATGATTTTATTACTGTTGACTTGTGTTTTTATTCATTTTGTTTTATTCATTTATTTTATATTGTTGATTTTATCATTTTTAAAGCTACTTCCATGCCCAATTTTTAAATGACCTTGAATTGAATTGAATATTACAACCAGTTATGTTAATAGCCTCGATAAGTGCAATAGCATCAGAGTGCTACAAGCTTGAGGTTGGAAAAATCACAGGCTATATCAGTAGCCTTGTTCACCTTGATAGTGAAAATAATAGTGAAGTCAGCAGCCCCAACACCCAGTAAGGCAGCCACTGATCAGGGCTTTCATGTATGACCTGACAGTCATCCCAGAGTCTGTGCCAGTATGTAGGTGGATCCTCCAAGAAATGGATAATCTCTTCCAATGGACTAGGGTGAGCTTCAAACTATTGAAATCCAGACCACTATTGGTGAAAAAGGTCATGGAAAGGTTCTGATTCAGCATTCAAAGGAGGTTGATACCAACAATCCTAGGGAAGCCAGTGAAAAGCCTGGGCAAGATGTTCAACAGCAGTGTCAACAAAAGGAATGTTGGAGCATATTCTGAGCTCCTGCCTAACAGCACTTGGATAGGGCCATTACATCTAGTGCCACAACCAAGTGCTAAAACCCATGGCAGAAGTTATCTAGGGCAATGTTTTTCATTCCTGGTCATTAGGACCCACTGCCCTGCATGTTAAGGTATGTGGGTTCTGAGGATCTGGACTGAGAAATGCTGATCTAGGGGATCAGCAGCTGCAGCTGGGTGTGCATCACAAAAAGACTGGTGGCAGAATATCGAGAACAGAGCTGGAAGGCAAGTTTCATGCCCATTGAAGTATGCCACTAAGAATTTGTGGGGTACAGTGTCTCATGTAATAGAGCGGGTCATCCAGTGATTGGAAGGTAAGCAGTTCTAATCCTGCTCCCCCAGTCAATCTGTCGTTGTGTCCTTGGGCAAGACACTTTGTCCTAGTTGCCTCCAGCATCACTGGTGTTTGAATGTGTTTGAACATTTGGTGGTGATCGGAGACACTGTTGGCACTACTACATTTCTGCCAGTCTACCCCAGGATAGCTGAGGCTACACATGTAGCTTACAATCACAGAGAATGAATAATGGATACAGTGTAAAGCACTTTAGTGCACTGAAAGTGCTAAATAAATCTAATCCAATCTGTAAAACAGCATTTTTTTCCATGCAAGGACAGAGCAAATGCGCTGCACATTTTACTGTAGCATACCTAAAAAGCATTATAAGCTTACACAATATTATTTCATCTGAGTGCAAAGAGATATGCATGACAGTAAAAGATTCAATTTCCCATTATACAGACTTGGTCACCTACCTGCTTTTGCAACTCTTAAACCTCATAAATCAACAACAGCAGTGTTCTAGAACTTGTTATAAGCTGAATGCATTTGAGACACTGGCTTTTGCTGTTCTTCAAATATACAATATGTATTGTAGACCTTCTGGATAAAGTACTCAGACTATGTTGAACCACACATGAATTCACTGTAATTTAATCAAACAGCTTATAAAAGAAAAAGACTGCATATGTGACAATGCAAAAATATTCTGTTAATCTTTATCTGTTGTCAGAAGCACAAACCAGAAGTGCTAGAGTTAAGTTGCATCAAGTGGTAATTATGTGGAATAGCAAATGTGACTGCTAACTGCTTGGGTTTGTGAGTCACCCAACATAATGAACATATAAATACATTCAACGAGTACTAACGGGATGGAGTATCTCCCAACAAAAAGCCTTTATTGGGGTCATGTATGAGTGGACTGGTGCTGTACTTTCTAAAAGACTGAATTTGTTGAAACTGGTGTTAAACTGCTGTAGGAGCTTCTACAGCAAACAACCTCGCCTCTACTTTACTCAGCATGCCTGGTGTCAGACACACTGAGCAACCCGCAGATAATCCTTTTTGGCAGAGCATTTTCTGCCAGCCTTATCAGTTATATGGTAGCAAGATCAAGAGCCGTGCAAACACCCTCAGCCACTACCACCCCAGCTCCTGGACCGTATGGTTTGTTTTGAGGTGATATGCTGACCTTCATTTTTTTACTGAGTGCTAACTCTGCAATCACCTCTGGAAAGGCCTGATAAGCAGATGGCATGCCATCTATCATACTTGACCTCTTGATTTCTGGGCCATGTAAATAGACATTGAATTTTGCCCTGTGGAACTGAAAGCCTCCGAGCTTCCCCAGTGAAAAACCTGTTGTTTTAGTGATGGGGTGCAAACGTACATAAGCAATGCTCATTATGCATATCTAATGATAAATAAACAGGAACACATCAACTTCCAATGACTGCATGTAAAATGTGCATAATGCACAACATTCTAGCAGATATACCCAGCACTTAGTAAGGCTGGTTTTGGTCCTATGAAATATGATAGTTTTCCAGAGTTCATTTAAGTGATCAACTGTTTCCATTACCTCAGAAAACATTTGCATTACCATACTGTAAAAGCATATGTTTCCAGAAAATGAAAGACATTACTTTAATATTTGAATAACACACAATATGACTGCCATATGAGCTTCTGTTTTCTCTCTGTAATTCCTTTTAATGAGTATTAATCGGGTCACATTGGAGTTGTTTGTTTGGTATTAGTCATTAGGAGCATTTGCTGTGGCTGCATGGACTTTTTATTACACTGCCCTAAAATGCATTTTAAGTGCTAATACTGATTAGTTAAATGTGCTAGATGGTGACTGTAAAATTGATTTTTTGTTTGACTGTGCTTTGAAGGGTGCACTAAAACAAAGTGATGCATATTTCTCCCTATTTGTTTTAGTTAAATAATTATGAAACACTTATGATACTGCTTCCAAACAGGAAATATGTTTATAAGCCTTACAAAAACAGGTAAAAGCAATACTGATAATGAATTTTTCCCTAAGCACAAAACAGGTGATACATGGAAGAAGAGGCCACCAATGGAATAATGTTTGTTATACCTAACAGTTGTCACTGCTAGTGCTCACTACAGGTCGAGCAAATGCATCAATTATGTGCTAAAGATTTTTTAATACCATATTATCGAAATAATGCTCTTGATTAACCTTAATAATATCTCAGCCATTTTTTGGCATACATATTTTTTCAATTTCATCAAAAGGTACTAGTGGACATTGCTGAATTAAAAAAAAAAAAACATCTTGAAAACTCTTAATATAGTAAGTGCAGGTCTATAAATGTTCATCAGTTCATCTTCAAAAAAGCTCTTGCAGATGTTGTCAAAGTGGTTAATGCCTGGTGTACACTGCAAATTTGGGTTGTCAGAGATGAGACATGACATGTTTGTCTTCAAAGTCATTGTACTTGCAATTTGCACTTTAGGAAAGCTTAAAAGGTGCAGCTGCAGTCTTGCAACCAAAGTAAATCTACAGACAAATTTCTGTCAAAAATTATAACTACCTCATAATGTGACTGCTGCTGTAATTTTATTTTGATTGTATGGGCTTTAGCTATGTTATGGCATGTCCCACAAAAGACAGATTCACTGTACTTCCTGTTACTGTTGTTCCTGTTTTAACTACATAAACATAACTCTAGTATCCATATTCACTATCAGGTCTGCCATTCACCAGTTTTTCAGTCTGTAATATAAATGGCCATGCTGCCCTTCCCCTTTGTCAGCAGATTATTTCACTTACCTCACATCACTGCTAGATTCTTTCTGCCTCTGCCTGTCTTTTTCCAGCTCTGTCGTCCCCTTGTTCCCACATGTATTGCTCTCTTTTCTGCCTCTGATTATCTCTCCCACTTTGCATCTCTTCAGTAGTGCCGACCATTAAATGCCAACATGGCCATGCTGTCAGTCCCACACACACAACGAAGAAACACAGCAGTGAACACTAAAGTGGTAATAACTGTCCTCACAGGAACAAGAAAACTATTCCACAAACTTTTCTTTCCCCTCTCGTCATCTTTCAAAGATATTTCTTTGTATTTATAATAATATCGGTCGATATTCAAACTGAGGCCTGTCAGTATGCTTCAAGTTTTTAAATTACACCACAGCTCCTTCTTTCTTTTATATGTTTATTCCAACCTCACGTTTGGATTCTTGTTGCAGGCAGTGCTTTTATCCCTGTTGCTGTCACTTTTTCCTCCAGCATAACTTTTTAGAATTACCCAAAAGATCAAAGCAAATAATGCAATGTAGCGCTTTCATGTTTGATGTTGTATTTACAGCTGCTTTTCAAAACCTTTATTCTGAAAGTGTTTTGAGTTAGAAGAAAAGAACACAAAACAGAAGCCACTGTTAAAGGGCCAAAGAAAATTTTTAATCTTTTCCCAACTTTAATTGGCACCCTCTCCACAGCAGTCAGGATGATTAATAAGACAATTCAGCTGGAAAGATGGGTTTTGGTGCTCCGAACAACAGCAAGGAGTGTGCTGTTGCTGTGTGAGAGCTGGTGCAGAAAATGGATAGTCGTTTCCTTCTATGGCTACAATAGGATGCTGTTGAGATTCAGACTTGGGTCTATAATTGAGACACCGGGGTATATTCTCTTTCTGGACAGACTCTAATGGTTAGTGCATTAAGGGGGATGATTGAAGAAAGCCACAAACTTACAGTAGAGGCCATGGTAAACCAGAAAAGATGTCTTTTTTGGCCAATTTGGGGAAGGCAGTGGGTTCACACTGTGTAGTCTGTCAGGTCGTTCCTCTCTCTCATCTATGCTGAGAGCACTCTTCTAAGGAGTTAAATGAGTGTAATTTTGAGGTAAAAGAGAGAACAATTTTCGTACTAATGGAGAGAAAGCTTTGGATATGTAGTCATTGTCCTTGGAAAGTTAGTTAATGTACTCTTCAGCTCTTGCTTGGTTGTTAAGAAGCTCTTCTCAATATTACTTTGATGTTTTGGATTCAGCTATTGAGGAACAAGGACCTGTGGCAATTAGCTAACCAGCAGGTTTGTGAAACACAATCCTGTTTAACTGTTAAAGCCTAATGCAGTTTTTGCTCAACCTTGTCTGCATAAAAAAAAAGAGTTCCGCCATCACAAAAACTAACAGGTTGCTTCATTTAGATTTTAGACCAATCACTTTCATACTTCTGTTGGCCTCACAAAGATTTGATTATGATCCATCTCTTCACAATCAAATGTATATAATGAATTCTTTCAGTGCATTTCAATATCTATGACCCTCAAATAGCTACTTTTTTTTTTTTAATCAATAAACACAATCAGTGGTTCAAATTAGTGCCAGCATCTCAGTGACTAACTGTTTATAATATTCCCTGCTGGCCAGTGGTTGGTTAGGCTGAGGAACTCATTTTATGATGTCTGTCACTTACCCTGATACCAATAAGTACTCCCTCATCTAAAACAACAGAAGATGTGTAAAAATGTGCAAATACTGCCCTTATTTAGGTCGGCTAGTTATTGCTTTTATTTGTCAGTGTTTAGAACACCGAGCATTTATCCAGGTGTAATTTTAGAAGTGGCAGCTGATAACCAAGACTGAGTGATTTTAAAGAAAAGGTGTTTGCTATATCATTAATTTACATACATGAGGAAAATGTAATAACGAGCAGCAAACACAGCATTAATAAAGTATGTGATTTAGCTTTTATGTATTTTTTCTACAAAGCAATATGAATAATAATAGGGAAATTGTGCTAAGCTAAGCCTTGGCGTTGTCCTTATTTTAGCATTACAGAAACAAAAATGGGATTTTATTTGTTTTGTTTTTATTTATGCTATGTCTTTTTAGGTTATATTATTTTATATTTTTCTGTTTTATTTAGTTATACATTTATATATTTAGTTATTTAATTAATGTTGTTCATTAAATCTCTCTGAAAGTGACCTCAGTGGTACATTTCGCTGCTACTGTCACACTAATGTTGTGTGAAGTCCATCATCCACTGAAATTAAAATGACAGTCACAACAATCTATTTAAAGTTGCCATTTTCATGATTGTTCTTGGTGCAGACAGCCTTAGAGCACAGTGCACAGCATGGACAATGTGCACATGCTGCTATATTATTCTAGTCTACTCGTTTGAAATGTTTTATCTATTGTATAGTCAATTGCAGTTGTTCAAAATTGGCTTTATTTAAATAAATAGAAGTAACTGTAAGTCATGAGTAACGGCAGCTTGAAACAAGGTTATAGCTATAAATCTAAAATTGAAATGTGATTCAGAATGTTAAAATATTATAACAGATTTTTTTGTTATAATATTATAATATTATAACATTATAACAAAGCTTGTAAAGCAAACAGTTTTAGGTAAAGTCATTTTCATATAAAAGGCTTTTACAGGAAAATCTAAATCAAGGCTATATTCATATTGAATGTTTAATTTTACTTGTGAAATATCCAGCAACCAGAAAATCCCAAATGATCTTTGCTTTTCTATAGTTTTGTGTCTTCTGCACTGATATCCAGTGTTGGTCTTCAAGGACTGCTGTCCTGCAGGTTTTAGATGTTTCCTGATTCAACACACTTGACTCAGAATAATGGGTCATTAACAGGCTTGGGCAGAAGTTGACAAGCCGTTAAGGAGATCCATTTCATTTGAATCAGATGTGTTGGAGTAGGGACACATCTACGACCTTCAGGATGACAGCTCTCGGGGACTGACATTGGACACCCCTGCTGTAAACTATCAATCACGTTCTGCCAATGGATCAATGCAGAACGCATCACATCTGCATTGTGATGCATCTTTAAATTGATGTATCACCATATCTCCAATACTCACCTTTAGCCATTGTTTTTTGTTTGTTTGTTTGTTTGTTTGTTTGTTTTCCCCCTGTAATCCTGTATTGTACAGTAACATAGCAGACATGTTTCCATACTATATGACTGGCAAGCAAACTTGACAAAAACTTTTTAATACCATGGAAAAGACAATGCAGGTTAATTGGACATGTTTCCAGTAATTGGCTTGGAGCAGATGAACCAGGCTGCATGGTGTCAGAGGGTAGAGATATAAACAGAGTAGGAGGTTTGATAAACCCTACAGGAACAAACACAAGCAGCCGTCTTGGCCATATGAGAAGGAAACTGAGAGTGAAACTGTGGTGTATTTTATCAGTTTACATTGTAATTTGTATTTCGTGTCAGCAAACCTCAATAGTGATTCTTCTCTGGTGCTGAAAACAGCTGATTATGGATGCAAGTTAATTGTTCACTGTTTTAGAACATATGTGCTAAAACATTTCTAACATATGTGCATTAACTCTTTTTTAAAAACAGACAAAAATTACCTTAAAACTTCAATTCTTTCCTTCCCCAGCGTGTCTTTCCCCAAGCATTTAAATCTATGAGGGTGGGTGATGTGTCACCCCATGATAAGAGCTAGGAGTTATGCAGTAATTAGTTTGCCCGTTCAAAACAAACCCTGACCGACATGGCAGTAAAAGAAGCCTGACAAGTGAAGATACTGTGCCCACTGCTTCCAAAAAAAAAAAAGCTCTTGTGCACTTTTGCTTATAGAAATGATATACCAAGGATTATTTGTTTCACTTGTAAAAATCAAATACGCAGATTAAAATATATGCATGATACATACAGTCAAGTTTCATTCTGTCATCAATCCTCCACAATTAAGGTGTGGTGTATTTATGTGCTGCCTTTTAATCATTCAGTTACTGTTTGGCTCACATAGCATAAATGAGCCATATTTGTAGACTTTTTTTAAGTAATTTAAATTAATAAATAGCAGTAAGGTTACTGTAGCTAAATTATTAACCTCTTAATGTAAAAGGCTTAATTTAAAAGGCTTTAATAAGGGTTGATAAATATCCTTTTAACTCCCTCTCTACTGTTTGGTAAAGAAAATGTTTCAGTAACTATAATAAATCCTATCAAAAGTTTGTGGAAATAAACCTGCCTGAGCTATTTCTACCATTTGCTTTGGGCATGTGATGCTAAAATTGTTTGTTTTTCCTTTACTGTTTCAAATTTTGACCATTTAAATATAGTAGGGTACCATCCAATCCAATATCAATATCGGGCACCAATATTGACATGATTC
Source organism: Melanotaenia boesemani (assembly GCF_017639745.1). NCBI lineage: Eukaryota > Metazoa > Chordata > Actinopteri > Atheriniformes > Melanotaeniidae > Melanotaenia > Melanotaenia boesemani. Next base: position 16,388,957 of record NC_055695.1, on the reverse strand, counting down.
ACGGATCATGTTTTACAAATTAGATAGATAGATAGATGGAGAGATAGATAGATAGATAGATAGATAGATAGATAGACAGACAGACAGACAGACAGACAGACAGACAGACAGACAGACAGACAGACAGACAGACAGATAGATAGATAGACAGATAGATAGATAGATAGATAGATAGATAGATAGATAGATAGATAGATAGATAGATAGATACTTTATTGATCCCGATAACTATTGTGCAGGTTTCAGCCAAAGAAAATATGTTGACGCAGAATCATTTCACAAAATATTTCCATTAGAACTTGGATATTTAAATTAATATATATGATTTAGTTTTTTTACTCTGCTTTTCTAGTTTAGATGCTGCTTTACCATACACCTGCACTGACAGGTCTGATGGGAACTGAACTGCCTTTGCTATGTCAACTAATGTTACTAATTTCGATGTTTTAGTCTGGAAACATAAAAAGCAAGACAAAAACTTAAAATGTGTGAACAGCCAATGTTTCCAGATGTCCCTGGTAAAGTTGTGAGGTCCTCTTCAGTAGAAAAAAATCCTCTAAGCCGATGCTGCAGAACAGAATCTGTCTGCAACACTGTCAGACTATCTAGTGTTCCCAGATTATTAACATATATCCTGGTTCCCTTTATTAAAATCCTGCCTTGGTTTTTATTAAGATTATGAGGCAACATTGTTTTTGATTTCTTTGGAAGTTTTTTTCTTATAAATTATTTATAAAAACATTTAAATTGGATAAATTTTGTTCATTAGTTGCTCTCTTTTGATGTGTGATTTACACAGCAATAGTGACCGTAATCACAATAATGTTCAGTAAACTGGTTTGGTATTGGAAAATATCGGTATTGGTCGATTTCCAAATTTCAGAATCAGATCAGAACTCCAAAAAAGCAGAATGGTGCGGCTCTATATTTTACTGTTGCTAGAAAATTATTTGTTTTCTCAATCATTTAAAAAAAAAAAAGAGAGATATTCAGATAATAAAATGTGGTAATAACACTTTTTGATGTAACAAGAAAGTTTTGCCCTCTGACATTTTTGTTCTTTGTTCTTTAGGCTAATATGTATTTATGTCTTTCACATCATCGTGATTAACTTCAGCTCTTTACACAGTTAAACTCTGGATTAGACAAACTGTATGCAGTTTTATTCATGCTTTAAATACTCCTAGAGCATCTTACACCTTATTAATATAGGCTAACTCACTTGAAAAGGTGCTAACTAGAAAAGACTCAAAGTACTATCCATACATTATATTAGTTCCGAGCAGCAGCTGGAATCCAGGATGATGTGCTTATTAACAATGCATTAAAAAGTATTATTCAAATGCAGAGTGTCTGAAAAGAGCAGTTAGCTTGCATGCAGGCTCCTTTTTTCTTTTTTTTCTTTTTTTTTTTCTTTTTGTCCTGTTTCGTCCCAGAAAAACAAGACTTTGTGTGGGCATAGCAGATTTGTTCAGGGATCACCTGAGTTCAATTGCAGTGTTCTCTACTCGCTCCAGTAATTGAACTCCTACTGCAAGCCTTGCATGAAAATGCCTGCCAGTCATTGTAGATGTGACTGTATTGGCTACTTATTTGCATTTCATCCAGCTTTGACTGAAGCAGAATTCAACTTCCTTTTAATCACAATAGCCCAGAGACAGACAGTTCTAAATGTATTTAGCTCTTACAAGTGATTGTACCTAAGGAAATGTGTAAAGAAGGTTAACTACTGCTTTTCTTAAGTAATAATTTTCACATTTTACTATCTTCCTATCAGAAAGAGATTTTCACGTGTTTACTGTCCGCCCTTGTTTCACCTTTAAAAACATTGTCCTGTGAGATGTGGATCTATATTTGATGTCCTTATGACACAGCCAAGTTTTTGCTTCAATACTCATAAAACACACCCTGACACCCTCCCCTCATCTTTTCCTTAATTCCTTCTTTTACCTCTTTTTGTCAAGTTTGTTGTCCTCAGCGCTGTCCCTCTGCCCTCTCAGGATGAACTGCTGCACACTGTTGTTTTATTCTGGCAGACAATTATCTCTGAGAGGCTGGACAAAGAGACCAGCTTTTCAGGAGAATTTTCCCTTCCTTTAAACAACCTGCACTCCACATCACCTTTCAAACAGCACACTCTTGTCTCTATACACAAGCACATGCACACACTAAGCTATGCTTACGCAGGTAACCCTTAAGTTATTTTCATTTTTCATTTCTATGTTATTGAGCCTGTCCGCTCCCTCTCTAAAGTTCATCAAACACACACACTTCAGTCAATGTCACAAGCCTCAGGAATACCATCTCAATCAACCAAATAACATCTGACAGCATGTACATTTAAACTAAGCATATGCACCACCCTTCCCTCTGTTTGCTGCTCTTCTAGAGTCTTCAAATATATTTTATTGGCAAACCACACCTTAACGACCTTGAAGGTTTTTTAACACGGTTAGAAAAGGTCATGACATTCAGAACTGGCATTCTCTTTGGGGAAATGGCTCAGATGTCTGGCTGTTAAATAAGGTTAGTTCTATCGGCTCGATTTCGAAGCCTTTTGGCTCTCTAGGCATCTCTGAAGAGTAGCCTCTGACCACCAGTAACAAAGCCTCTGTAAGTTGGAATCATGTCACTCTTTATTATAGCTAATAAAGAGTGCAGGACAGGCTCACACAAACATACAAGCAAGCACACAAAGTCTATAAGCACTTGAGTATGCAGATATTTGTTGTGTGTGTGGATAGATGCATTAGTGGTGGATGGGTGGGGGGGTTCTGACAGTACATGATACATGTCTTCATGCGTGCACACTCTTATACACACACACAAATCAGCCCCCCAGTGCAAAACACACAATCATTTTATGCATCCTGCACTGCTCGCTGCTATCTCAACTCCCTACTCTCTTCCTCAGTTCTCATGCATCAGAGAAATTGAAATGCAAGTACTTAAGAGTAAAGCCTGAAAGGCCCCAAACAAGGACTATTAACCCTTTAGTATTCCTCTGGCTTTTCTCATGATGTTTAATATAAGGCTTTTGACAAAGATCTGCCTTCATTACATTTGCTAATAAAGAATAAAGGTCAGTAAAGATGCTGAGAAATGCCTATGGTAAAGGAAGTGATGAGATTCACCTCAGCAAGGGTGTAGCAACTTCTGAAGTGATAGACGAACCTTTTTTAATCCACATCCCCTCATCCTAGCATATTACTGTTACATGCTTGAAACAATCAATATGATGAGCAACTCACATGTCTGAGTCTTGTCCCCACTGACACTGTTAATTAGCACTGAGAAATCCCAGTCACTTTTGTCTGAGCACATTTGAAAGGACACAAGCGGATTAAACCATTTTGCTCTATATTTGTTATTCCTAATGCCATCTAGCATGCAGAGATCATAGTGATGGTGGGTGGCTCCCAGTGGGCCCTCAGCCACAGATCTGCATCCCAACAAGAAGCAACAGAAAATGACTGGAAAGAGACTTGTGAGCGTCTCACCACAGCAGTTGGCAATATGAGAGCAAAGCAGTATCGGAAGTGTACTGTCTACTTACAGGATTGTCTGTTTGCATATCTGTCATATGTAGGCCTTTTCCTTTTTCTGTCAACGTTTGGAGGATTGTTGTGAGTTTTGAGATGACTGGCAAATCTTATGTTTGCTACAAATCGGAAGAACTTATAAATGACGTTTTATTGCAGAGTAGAGAACAAAACAGCAATATATTTCCCAATCATTTATCATCATCATCATCATCACATCATCATCATCATCATCATCATCAATCCAAATACATGATCAACTTCTTCACAAAAGAAAGGTGCTGTGTGTTTTCTACATTTTAGAGAGCCTGTACTATCAATTAGGCCAGCTTAGATGATCAGCATAGCCAGTGGCACTTCACATAATTACATCTGTCACTAATTACAGTCATTTCTGCCTGGAAGCAACTTTAAAACAGGACTGCATTGAACTTCTCCATTCGCTGAGTCATGTCTTCTCTGCATAAATTACATCATAACAGCATTCAACAATTATGTCACATAATTTTACTAATATGACTTATCCCTGACTAATAATATACTAAGTCAATAAACATGCTGTTGACCATTCTTTGTGTTTTGAAATTGATCGATTAATCATTTTTCTAATTGTAATAAACCTGCATTGCTATTATGAAGCCCTCAGCCTCCCTATAGTGCAGTGTTTCTCATTCCTGGTCTTAAGGGCCAATTGTTCTCCTTAATAAAAATAATTTGTGCCCTGCAGCCTAAAAACTAGAGATCAGAGATAAAATAGAAAATTAACAGACTTTGCAAAAAGTTATTTCTTTACCAACCTTTGATAAATAATGAGATCAATGTTTTATATTCCAATGTGGATGATCAGTTATCAAACACAGTTTCTATCAGATGAGTCATAGTTTACATTAATGCACTGATGTCTAACTAATATGAAAAACAGAACAACTTTGAGATCACCAGATAAGATGTAATTAGTAACTGTTATTTTTTTTTTGTTTGTTTGTTTGTTTGTTTTAAACCTTTATTTAACCAGGAGGTCCCAATTCTGTTGCAACTCTGGGAACATTAAATAGTAACCACTTTGAGGAGCGTAACTGATAGGTATTAGAGCAAACAGAGAGGAGGTTACAGAGGTATAGCGGAAGTTTGCCATGTATTGCTTTTTAAATGAAAATATACCAACTGTGGACCACTGTCTAACATCGTCAGTCCAGACATCCATGCTGCTATCTATTTTGGCAGATATAAGGTAATTAGGACTCAAAGTAAGATGCTGCAAACATTTGCTGGCTTTGCCTATAGCTCCTTGTGGTTTTACTGTAGGTGGCTACGGAGTTTCCCCTGGTGGTTGGCTTGACACAAGTATTCAACATGTCTTGCAGAGTACTTATATTTGTAGTGTCTCATCTGTCTTCTAATCAACGTGGTTCCAAATATCTGATGTGCTGTTCTGTTTAGCCACAACTTCTTTAACATCCACATTTTGCTCTTGTTACATTCCACTGCCACACCGCTCTCTTCGTGTGCTCTTTTGCAGCAACGGTTAGCATCTACAAGGAGCAGGCATCCAGGACACTTAGTTTCTATTTGATCTGCCATTGATACACACAGAGCATAAATACACAGCAGCGTCTGAAACAGCATCACGTCACTTCCTTAAGATATGCACATAGGGACTGCTATTTCTTGCAGTTTAGGCAGTTGTTGCAAAATGTATATCATCAGGTGATGAAGGTAAATTTAAGATATATTGTGTACCCCTATTTGTAAGTCTTTTTATCATACGTTATGATTATCAATAGAGTCTGTGTGACAGTATGTTTCATACTAGTAAGCACTGAGATCTGAAGAGCAGCAAACATGCTGCATGTGTCGCTGTGGATTTTAATAAACTTGTTTTAAAGATGCAAACTAGTCATGTGCACTGAGCTGGAACTCTCATTGTGGATTTAGCAATGCATTCAAACTCTGGAAAGTTGTTTTCTTTAAGCATAATTGTGTTATTGTTTTACATAACATTTTTGCCTGAGTTAAACATACTTCTTCTAATTGTTTTGCTTGATAAAAAAAAAAACTTATATTTAAGAAACAGTGCTTTAATACCGCAGGTACCGTACTCTTGATGTAAACACATTATACTGGGACAAATTAACAGCTGTTCTTTAAGAGACTCTGTAATTGGATTCTGGGTCCTACCAACCAATAAAACAGCAATCTTAAATTGCTGCTAGAAGTTCGATCATTACTTTCTAGACACACGACATGCATAGTTTTTTTTATATATAGCTACTTTGTGACCTTTTACATTCTGCTGTAATTGCCTTTAATGGTATAAATACAATATAATTAAAGTGACATTTCCCACACTTACATTAGCTGTCACAAGAGCAAAGAGTCAAATTGGTGATGGATACTGTATGTAAATGGTGAAATCCATCTGCTCTCTTTCTGCCGACAGAAGATTTATGTGTTTTACCAGATGTATTGATATTTGCTGCTCCTGGAAGCCAGCTAAGTTAAGCCAGGGGTCAATCCACCAGTCCAATTTGTCGGTAAACACAGACTCCTTCCCCTCAGTGATTCCAGTCAATAATGTTTGACCTCATGTGAGAAACAGGAACACAATGGTGAAGAAAGTGGTACTCACTGACATGGGAGGTGTACTCACCAAGTATAGTCCCACATCAAAGGAAAGAGCAGGTGTCTCCATCATTGCGTCTGGTATTTATGCAGCCATAAAAGTTGCACATTGATAGAGTCAGTGTGGCAGAGAAGATAAGCTCACTGAGAAAAGGCTAAAGTGTCTGTGTGTGTGAAGAAGCAGATAGAGGTTTAGGTTTTTTTGGTGATATCTGACACTTTTATTCATACTTCATAAACACTCAGTATATACACAGAGTATTGCAGTTATTGTCATTGTACATATGTGTGTGTGTGTGTGTGTTTATATTTCCTTTAATATTACTTAATCTTTTTTTCAGATAAATGTTTTTGCATTTATTTGACAGAAACAGTGTTATAGCTACAGAGTACAGCAATAGATGAAGGTTAAAACCAGGCCTACTCTAAACATTTACACTGTTATGAATGCTGTGTTAATAAATCAGTAATATCAGTCACATTTTTTTTTCTTTCATTTCTTCTTCTTTACTTTATTGAAATCTTTCACTTTTGAGTATCGTATTAATACTTTTTCATGCGTACTGTAAACCACTGGATTTTTAATGTGCTGGCCTCTTGCCAAAGATTACAGGGGACGTGCAAAGCTTTCACGTAACAGAGGTTCCCATTCTCTTTTCTTTTTTATTCCATTTGCAAATTCATGACACATTTAGTGGATTATCAAGTCTGTTTGAGGATGAAGTGCTTCAAACACTGCTGTTACAGAAGTGCATTGACTGTCATGTAGATGAGTACCTGTCTTTTATAGAGCTACAAGGACTAGAAGAGCTTGTGAAAGAGTACAGTCTACAGCTGTGAGCCCAGCTGGCTGATGTTCTTTCAATCAAAAATCTACATTCACAACAAGACCAAAAAGTAAATGAAGTTCCTTAATCAAACATCACGCGGTGGAAAAATGCATTTTTTATGTAAAAACTGGAGTGGGAAGTTAGATAAATGTTAAACATGTAGCCAAAACAATGAATCATTCTGCTGTGTTGATGCAGAGCTTCAAGGAGAATGGTTTGGGAGCTACAACCATAAAGGTTCTTAAAATTTCTTGAGATTAATAAATATAATTGCAATTTTTATTTCATTCTTGTACCTCAAGGGTGTTTGTCTACACCCCTTGCGTGTGTAATAACTCTTAATTATCTGTTTTAAGACCCATTCATTGTAATGTACAAAACTAGTATCAGAACCTTCATGTTTTATTCTTCCATCTGCATCGAGGGCACTGAGATGTCAGCGAATAGCATGACTGGGACACGTCAAATCCCCGCTTTATTTCTGTTTTAAATACAGTCACCAGATTAACTGCAGCTGACAATAATGAGCTAGTTTTCAGCCATTTTAGTGCAGCCCATCCCCAGGATGACAGACGGAGGCTATTAAAAATTAATTACCAGCCCCACAATTAGTTTGCTAGTTTTGATGTAAAAGGATTCATTTTCATTCCTCACTGCTAAATGTCAAGAGGGTCATCTCAGGAGCAGTACGATTTTTATTTTGTTCAATGGCCACAAGCCTGTGATTGCCTTAACCCCTTTTTACTCCTGGTTAAAACCCCACTAACATCCAGTTCTTCAGTGCAGTGGGAAAGTGTTTAATAAACAGTCACACTTGTGTCCAATGATTCTGTAGTAAATGCAGGTTTTAATTGTCTCCAGCTACAGTGGGAACACAAGACCCAGAGTACATAATAATTTTGACTAAGGATGCTGAGAAGCAACAAAAATGAGCACACCTCACTTTTTCACACATCTACTGATTGTAACATTTCACATGGAGCCTCCGAAACAGAGTGGACTGGTGGACAAAAAGAGATGAAATTGGATTTTTTTTTTTTTTTTTTTTTTTAACTTATTTATTTATTTTTTCTACCTGTAGTCAAGTCAGTAGAAAGCTTATTGACTTATTCTCTGCCCCACTGTGTGGGGTAGAGGTATATTGAACTAATGAGTTTGGTTTTTGAAGCACTGATGGAAAGTGTGCTGTACAAGTAATGGGAAGACTTAAAGCTGCTTGTTTGAGCAAATGTACCTGCATTTAAACCTAATTTAAGCACACTACTTTTGGTGTAAAAACTGTATTAGTGGCAGAAGATGCTGGGATGGTTTAAGTGTTAACATCTAGCTCTGAAACTGAATTGTTAGGCGCTTCACTGCTACTCCAGTATGTGAATTAGAAAGGAAGTTATTCACACACAAAAGCTACCTGACTGAGGAATCTGTGTAGTTTCCGACTGCTGTGTAAAATACTCCTCTGGGTCAATTATGATCACATCAGGCTTCTATAGCTTTTTTTCCGAATTTACCCCAGGCAGTCTGCAACAAGGTGCGGAGAAGATGTTGGCATACATTCACTGCCCCAGGTTCCATCTTTGCAAAATAAAGGAATATTTCATGCGTGACACTCACGCAGCCTGTGGGCTTGTACATCTAAAGCAGATTTTGAGTTAGCAATAATTAACGTAAACATATGGTGTGTGCCTTCATTGAATCGCGCCTGTTGTCCCCGCCTCCTCAAGTCTTGTGTAGTGCCTCAGTTTGAAGTAATCCACTGCACATGCTAATCACTTGGCAATTGATTTGGCCTTTTTTGGTCCAACAATTTCTGTAAACCACTGAATTGATCTGAGAAAAATCAATTAACAGCTCAGAGAAGGTAAATATGAACAAAAAATATAGATTGCTCTGCATACAGTATGACCATATGAGCAAACTCTGGCTGCAGCCACGGTGCTTTCAGAAATACTCAGAGTGAGCAAATTCCAATAAGGTCCGACTAGCCTCAGGTGAACTGTGATAACCAGGCAGTCTGCAGTGATAAAGTTATCTTATAACCATCAGGAGAAACATGCACTTAACCCTGTACATTCAGCTCTGGTATGTTATCAGCTATAATGGAAATTTCTAAAAGAGAGCTGTCTTATCATAATCCAGCATGCATAACAGTAGGGAATAGCTGTTTTAGGCTGGTACAGGTGAAGGAGATGATTGGAACAGAGCGAGGAAGAAGAGACAGTTGCCTCCAGGCTGGAGTTTAGATGCTATCATGATGTATTGATATTGCAGCTCATGGAGATGCAAGTCTGACGCAAAGCACTTCCTTATAATCGGGCAGATTGTCGCTGTCATCATGGTGTGCAGGAGCTGGCAGCACCTGACTCAGCGAAATCCTTAGGCCTGTAGCAGGACTTTCACAGAAATAAAACCCTGATAAGCATTAAAAGAGTGAGGAAGAAATGGGAGCGTGGGGAATTATTAGAGAGTGGGAGTGAGAAACCCACATATGAAAGTGAGATTATTACAGAGACAGTGAGAAGGAGAGAGGAACTTACAACATGCTGACGCCATTTGTTTGTGTCCCTGTGCATTTTATTAAGCCTCTAACATTAAAGAGATTTAGTGGGAGCAGGCAAAGTCATGAAGTAATTATGCTTTTAGAAATGCTGTGATTAAAAAGTCTGTCCACACACTGTACTCCATTCTTTCGTTTATTCCCAAAACAGTCTAATATGATTTAAAGAAAAAACTTGTGTGTGTGTGTGTGTGTGTGTGTGTGGGTGTGTGTGTGTGTGTGTGTGTGTGTGAGTGTGTGAGTGAGTGGAGGGGGTGGGGGGGATTTATAAAACTGTTTAAAAATGGAGATTTATCCATCAGGAGTGAATATAAAGTACGTCATTTGCAAGCTCGTTGATTTCTTGGATAAAGCATGTCCTTGAATTGATAAGAGCCACAAACATACATTGAGGTCACTGGGAATCTTGGATTCTTTTGAATACCAGGCTCATTTTGAATAACAGGATAAGAGGAGCAGGAAAGAAAAGCTGTGCAGTATGAGGGAAAAGCCAATCGATACAAAGAAGGAATAGTAACCTGTGCGGAGAATGCGGGAAATATTTGCTCAGTTGGGATTTCTTCCTTCTGGCTCACACTGTGCTGAGGGCTCTCTTAAGTGTCCAGATATCCCACAGAGGTGTTGATTAAGTCAAGCTGAAGGCCAAAGCCTGCCTGCAATCAAGAGCCCTCAGCTCACTCAGTTAGCTATCAGGTGACCTGTCTTTTGCTCATTCACTCTCCTCACAGATACTGACGCTGAAAGGAGCTATTAGAGCCAGCCCCAAAAAAGCATTCTGCTGGGTGTCGATAACCAGTAGGTACCAGGATCTGGAGAGAGGGGGCAGAGGAGTGAGGATACGACACTGTTGGGAGGCAGGGGAAAGTAAATGATCTCCGAAGGCCATGTTATTAATGGAGGCTTTTCATTACTAGCACTAATGCAAATGATTGGTGGGGCTAATGAGCTCGAAGGTGTGAGTGAATGAGGGTTCTGTGGAGCAGCACTGTGTGATGATCATAGCAGGAGACAGAGGTGATGAGTTTGAACATCATATTTGGTTATGATGAACATTTTACTTGTATAAGAACAGAAGGAATAGAAAGAGAAATGGATGAGTGAGCTGATGGGTTGGCAAGTATATTGTGCACAAAGTCAATATGGCAGCCTGCTACGGGCAAGAGGCAACAACATGAATGATAAAGTGGTGAGTGTATTTCTCCATTTTTGGACTGATGACAGGTAAAGAATGGAAAATGTCTCGCTCACCCTTTATGAAGTGCTTGTACTCTATATGTGACAGTAGAGTAAATAATGTATCATGGTGCATAGTTGGAATGTGTGGTAGTCCCTCATGATTGTTGCACACTATTACAAAATGTACTTTTAACCAAATATCAAAACATTGCATGGAACAAAAGTGTTTGCTGCACTGTGTTAAACACACCCTTGGTGGCTGCTGTGAACCTTGCATGTAGAGGGATTTAGCCCGATTTACAGCATGATGTATACAGGATCAGTTCTGGTTCAGGAGTGTCTCATGTGGGCTCTCTCTAGGGAGCTGTGTGGGGAGGACCAGAGGCCATTGACTGATGGTCAAGGACATTGAACTCCTCCCCCTTCCCCCGCTCAGAGGAGACCATCTCTGAAACCATGTCCACAGGGGATTGGGATGATGCCTGGCTGGCTTTCGTCTCTGTTCCATGAGTGACAGCCTGTTTGGTGGATACAGCCGACTCAATAGATCTACCATCTACTGCACAGCAAAGAGATTCATTTAAAACTAAACGCCCATAAAAATACAACCAACAAGTTTCAGCAACTAGAGTTATTCACCAGTCTGAATCAGTGCTGATCAACCACGCGATGAGTTATGACAAAACAGCACACCTGCTAACAGGCTGGAGGTGTGGAAAATATTTATTAAATGAAGAAGACAAATTAAATTGCCATTTGATTTTACTCCTTAATATAAAAATACTTTATTACAAGTAACATTTAAATAATCCAAGCCTTTGTTAAACTTGAATACATGTAGTTGTTTAAGCTAAATGTGCCTGAAATACATAATTAAGAATACTGAGTAGAGAAGAAACAAGCTCTCACCGCATAAATCACCTTCATACAGCAAGTGCTGGCAGATCCTGTTTTATTCACTCCTCTTTATTACGAAAACATATAAAAAGACGGTGCAATTACTCAGCTAAGAATAACTCAGCTGGTTACAGTTGTCCTCACATGTGAAACAAGAGAACCTTACTTCAGTTACTGCTGGTGTAGTGCAGAAGTAATTATCAGATATTATTTATTTTCTTTTTTTCCATTCCAGCTAAGCTAATGTGTGTTAAAATACAGTTTTATGGGAAATACACTTCACAAATACACCTCCGGTATGGTTTGTTTGGGATTTGTGCTTTCAGCAGATATCTTATGTGGCTGATTTTGGGTGATTGCTTCTATTTCCACAGGGCTTTTACCTTCTCAATGCAGAATAACTTGATGCTGCTTTGCTTTTGTCCAGCTCTTCACCTTCTCATAATCTTTAAATTCAAAATCAATCCGGATATCTAAATTCCCTGATCTAAACATTTTAGCTAATATTGAGTTTATTTTACCCTTATTCTTGTGTCATTGGGTTATTTAGCTGCATTAGAATTAATTGTGTTCATTTCATTTTTTGTTTTAGTAAAAAATGTTAACGACTGTTCTTGAAAAAGCACGTTTAAAAAGCTGTTTTTAAATCAAAACTGACACATTTTAATATTATATATACAGCTTCAGGCAAAAGGAAAAAAAATCATTTTCTTTTTTTTCTGAATAAATGAAGCAGCCATGTTTACATATGTGATGGTTAAGCTTAACACAGGATGGGAAAAGTAGCACATACACACATTATTTAATAGAGTGAAATTCCACTGAATAATAGTGCAGTGCAACACTTTAGATGGCACTCAGCACGATGCTGCATTGTCACTGTTGCATATTTCAGCATGATTCATGATCTTTGTCAACAGTGACTGAGGTTCAGGGCCCTAGCATTTGTTGTGCATATGATATGTGGGTGACAAAACTGCTGTCGGTGGAGATTCTGGAGGGATAAGAGGGAGGGAACAAGGGCGAGAGAATGAGTGCAGCTCATACTTCAGCATGCTATTTAAAGCTAATGGCTCCAGTCCAGATTCAGAGGAGAGAACCTGGAATTGTTATTTTCACATGACTCTGGCTACTGCTGGGGAGGCTTTAGTTTTTCATTTCAGCTCTGTTACAAAACAGTAATTGAAGCATATCGCTTTCATCTCCACTTATCTCCTCTGCTCCTCTCCCTTTGGAGCGCTGCTTGTCTTCCCAGCATTTGCGCATCTTGACACTGTTGGTTTCTCTGTGATATATTGTCTGGAATCCTGGTACGTCATTGTAGTTTGCAGCTGATATACATGGCAATTAAATTCAAACCCCAAAGAGGTGCAGCTCAGGCAGACTCCCCCTCCTCCTCCCTTCTCTTTTCTTTCTCATGTCCATTGCTACTGCAGCCTCACTCTCACACCCCTTTCAATCAATGTCTCTCCCTCCAGCCCACTCCTCTTTTGATGCACCCCTTTTTTCTCCACATATCCGTCTTTCTTCTGCACTAACTTTCTGTTTGTCTGTCTCTTTCTCTCCTATTCCCTTCATGTTAATGAGCAGAGTGACGGTGTTGCAGGCAGTTTCTGGTTGGGGAGTTAATTAAAATGGCAAGTTACAACCCACACAGTCAAAACAATGGAGGCCCCAGCTTTTTACAGTGACACAGGGCGATATTAAACAAGCCCAAACTCAAACGCTGTGAGGAAGCAGCAGCACTGACTATACCCCTACCTCACTTAACACTTCCTCTCCTTAAGCACTCAGTAGTTTATTGTTACGCTCTCTAGTCAAGTCACCACTAACCACAGCAGAGAGCCAGTAATTACTTTGTGAGCTTCTTGAACTGCAACATGAAGAGAGTTTTGTACAATATATGAATGTGATTACTGCAGCATTTACTGAGCTAAAAGCTGCGCTGACACTGATCAGATGAGAAACTGAAGAAGGGTGATAGTGACATCTGCCTATTCCCCACCTGCCACCTCACTCACACACACTCATAGTCACAAACATACAACACAAACATACACAAAATTATTTGTGTTAGCGTGGCTAGCACAATGGAACGCACTCAAGCTCAGGCAACAGTGGGCCGGCTGAGCAGGACAGGAGCTGTTGCTATGGTTACCATTTCTCGGCTCGCTCTCACAGCCCAGGAAAATTGTGTCATTATCCTGTACTCTGGACAGGAGAAAGGACGGATACAAAGAGAGAGGATGAGGTAGAAAGGGGAGACAAAGATAAAACGGCGTAGACAAGGAGAAAGAGGAGAGGGTCCACAGTTTGCTTCAGGCTGCCGTGCATCCAACTCCAAATTTTCACCCGTTTGTGCGCCTGTATTTACATGTTTTTCTCCTTTTTATTTTCTCATTCTGCCTGTGAGGTGCACAGTAGTTTTCAGTCTAACAGGTAAACAACTCCAGTGGTGCTAAGTAATGCCTGTAAATGTCAGGTAAAAGCAGAGCTATGTCAGGAGACTCTGTTGTGATGAGATCAATTTCTGCATCATTTTTATTTATCTTAGCAAACCACCAAACATAAATTACCCTGAGAACAACCCACGTTTGCTCTTATGTTGCACTGTCCAAAGTCACAGTGGTTCTGTGGGATAATAATATCAACTAACTAGATAGATAGATAGATAGATAGATAGATAGATAGATAGATAGATAGATAGATAGATAGATAGATAGATAGATAGATAGATAGATAGATAGATAGATAGATAGATAGATAGATAGATAGATAGATAGATAGATAGATAAATTCAACTAGAAGCCATTTCTATCCTTAGAAATAGTAAAGAATTTTTAATGTTCATGACCTCATCTGTTTGTCTGCATGGTGAGTGGGTGTTTGTGGTTATTTAGCTGTTTTTGCAACGTGACGTCCAGATCAGAGAACTTATTGTACATTGTGAACTAATTACACGGCCATGTAAATAGAGGTGCCCCGCTGATATGGGCTGTGCACCACATGATTTCCCCTGGTAGAGCAGAACCTGTTTGCACTGACTTGCTGTGCTCTGTGTGCAGGCATGCATGTGACCTGTACATGCAGGTATATGTGTGTGCTGATGGAGTGACTGTTTTGTAACCTGTGAGGTCGGCTTTATTGAGCTACAGGCTAAAAGAGTGTGCATATGATGGGGAGGCAGAGTATCCCCTCCAAATAACAGGCTGCCCTCTTCCTCCCCTCCCCTGCCTAAAGCAGCTCCTAAGAGAGACTAGTTCATATTATTGTGGCTGTCTGCTGGTCAGATAAACACAAACAGCACGAAACAAAGCCTCCTTTGATAGCGACATGAACAAGGAACTTGTGTAGCCCTTATTTGTTCCTCTCTCGACTGAAGGCTTCTTTAGACTTCCAATATAAAATAAGGGAAAGGGGGAGTAAGCACTTCAACTTACAGCTGAAGACAGATGAGATGGAAAGGTTTTTTTTGTTTGTTTTGTTTTTTGACACTTTTTCAATTATTTTTCCTGATTATATCTCAAGTCAGGTTAAAGCTGGGATATGGTCCAAAGCAGCTTGAAAATAGTGAGAGCTGGTGAAACCAGCCACAATAAAAAAAAACTATTTGTAAATAAATGTGAACAAGCCCCACAGGTTCATAGTTCAATTAAAACATTTTTTTTTACCAAGTCTGACATGTTAAACACATATATATATATATATATATATATATGTGGTGGACAGTCAGTAAAAGAAAATATTAAAGTAAGCTTTGGTCATTCATTCTAAGACCCAGCAGAGTGGAATGCAGACTGGAGCATCTAGAAGTGATGCATCTCACAAGAGTTTTCATTTATTTATTTATTCTTACACAATCCTTGTTTAATTGGTGTCCCAATTTCCGTCAAGAATGTCTTTATTTCAAAGTTCAAATCCTGTGGGATTCGAACTTTGATCATCGGTATGGCTGACGGATGCTCTACCAACTGACACATCCAGCTGCACCAACCGATGCCTCTGGCATGTCTTGCCTTGTGGCACAGCATTGACAGTATCTGCCACCTGCTGCCCTCTTCTGCCTTTCTGACACAAGTCATGCCCACGCCGTGTAATTAAACTTTATTACGTTTTCCAGCTCGGTCCATCAGGATCTCAGTCTCACATTCTGACAAAATCTGCTTCTTCACTCTTTTCCCCTCCCGAGCCATCATGGAAATAATATGATGAATATTTATTATAGGCGTTCACCTGACCTTTTATAGTCACCATAAGGGCGTAGCAAGGCGTTCCCTCACATGCGGCAACTTTAGAGTTGATTCTGATTTATAAACGGAAACAGATGTGGGATGTGCATGCGCACGCTTTTACTGTTTTCCCTGCGGACGCCACCTGTAGTTTGCTTTGCTACGCACATTTTATGCATGAAGCCCCAGGGCTTACCTTACCAAACTACACCAAACTGCCCCGTCCCAAGTCGGAACCCTTGTTGGAAATGGGGACTTGATTGTTATTTTAAGTCTCTTACAACATTATGGAAAGGATCCCTCTATAACGGGTCTTTTTTTTTCACATTTTGCTCCTTCCAGTCTCTCATGCATCATACCTTATAATGTCTATTTTGTTGGGGATGTTATGATATTATAAAAGCTAAACACTGACCAACTCGGATATTGAGACTGACCGTGTGTGTGTGTGTGTGTGTGTGTGTGTATTTTCAGGTACCTTACTTATAAAGTTTTTGTCAGTGTACAGATTATACAAACATTGATTTTATTCATCATGTCATAACCCTCCAGGTTCCTCATGTCACTTTTTGGCCTGACCTTTGTGATGCTGAGCAGATTAAATATTAAACAAACAATACTGCTTACATATTTGATCAAGGCACACTCCACACATTTTGGTGCTGGTACATTTTCATGTAAAGAATTATTTTGTAAAATTTCTTTTACTTGCCAACTCAAATCAGCTATACTGGAACTGTAATTGGCAATCTTGTCATATCATTTGAAAGCATCATACCACGCTAACTACAGATCTGGAAATGGTTGGTGTGTCAGAATGAAAGTGCGTTCATAACTAATCAGAGCTTTTCTTGTTTCTGCCCACAGCGCCCAACACTGCGCCCTATGGGAGCACAGGAAACGCATATGTCCCGCTGGCCTGCCGATACCTGGTCCTGGCTCTCTCCTCCTTCATCAGCGTGTACTAACAGAAACCAGGCCAGACACAATGACTGTCGAGAGCATTTATGAATCCTTTTTGAAATTGCTGATGGCTGGAATCCAATCTGGTGCGGTTTGTTGGAAAGCTGAAGTGGGGAAATGATCAGCTTCACTTTGTGTGGGGAGATTTTTTTTTTTTTCCTTTTCTTTTTGATGAAATTTCTGTCATGTAAATAATATGATGTTTTTTATTATTATTATTATTATTATTTCCCCTTTCCCATGTTTTTTTTTTCGTTTTCTGATTGACTGACCACCTTGTGAATCAGTGTTCACCCCCACACCTCCTCCAATCATATCAACAGTCCCTGAACCTCCCAAATGAGTTACTTCACTCATCCTTTTCCTGCGAGGCGATGGCGCAAAATCTCCATTCATTTTTGTACAAGGCTAAAAAGATGTAATTGTGCCAAGTCTCTCAGTACAGAAATTACCATACCAATGTTGTATTGAATGTATTATGGGCTGTGGAACAAAGGAAAGACATTTAGATTCCTAACAATACAAATTTTGATTATGGAGTGTGCTTAAAAATACAGAAATAAAAATACAAAAAACAGAAAATAAAAATAATAAAAAAACAAACAAAAGAACAAAAAGGCAGGGTTTTTTCAGGACCTGTTTTGTCATGATTACTCAGTAGGTGGATGAACAGTGTTGAAGGTGTGCTTTGTTGTGTTCTGAAATGGGTCCCTCAGTTACTATGCCTGCCTAACAGCTTTGATCAGGCAGCCGTCAAAGTAGCAAAATATACTGTATTGTATCTTTATATTTTAATATAGTGTAGGCTTACGTTTGAAAGTGGGACCAGCTTTTCTCATTCAACCAAGAACATTATTACAAATCACCACTTTGTACAGTATCAACAGATGAACATTGCAGCCTTTTGTTTACATCTTAAAAAAAACTACTAATTCATACTGTTTCTGAGTGAGTCCATGTATATGAATGTCATAAAAAATGGTTGCAGTTAAGAAGAAAAAGTAGAGCCCAAGTTTAGCAGTTCTTAGGAACGTGCCACTTCCCGTAGGCGTCTCTAAATCTGATCTAATGCTGAGCACCTACTGATGAATTTTTAGCTGAAAACCCCACAGTGGCATAATGTAGTTCTTAGCTACGACTTCTGGCATGATACTTGGATAACTGAAACTGAAGAAGCACCACTCAGCAGCATTGTTTTATTCCCTTATCAGTAAATGCTCTCACAGTATAACCAGAATCCTTTTTTATGTCATGATCAGCAGGACACAAACTGAAGCTCATGAGCATGCTCATTATCACAGCCATGGCACAGGGTGCTAACAGTTCTTCCAAGGTGAACGAATTTATCCAAAATGAATAAATAAATAAATAAAAACCTGTATCCATTAGAGTTCAGGCCAAATTAAATCATCTTCTATGAATAGAAGAAAATCTATCAGTTTTTTGTTGACTGAAATCGACCATATCAAGGCTCAAAAGCAGAGTTACTGCTGGGTTTATTTCTTATGTCAGCGTGGCATACTCATCCTTAAGTATCCTCTTTTCATGGCTGAAACAGAAATACTGCACTATAATGCCTTAATAGTACCATAGACATAAAATTACTTTCCTTCAAAAGGATCCTTCCAGAAACTCTCAGTAAAATACAGTTTATTCATCCAACATTTAACTGATGACCGAGTGTTCATAAACCACGAGCTGACTTGTCTTTGAAATAAGGCACCGTACTCAGTAAACTAATGGCCCTCACAGGTACTTTTAAATATGTCAGATGTATCTGATAGAAATGCTGTATTTATGGTACAGGTCAACATGTTTGCCAGTTGTGTTTGGATATAGGCTGTGTTATATTTTGCCCACAGTTGAGGGTTTAATTACTCGCGTTCACAGAGTATTTTCACATGTGAACTTGTGACTGCAAATCTGTAGAAGAATAGCCATCTCGGTTAAAAGACTTAAAGCACAAACACTGTCATTATTGTTGTGGTTATTTCTTTATAAGTTCTGCTATTTTTTTTTTTTTTTTTTTTTTTCATTCTTTTTTTTTTTTTTTTTTTACTGAAATTGTTCTCGGCTTGTTTTACAAATTATTAAATTACTGCACCATATGATCTTGTTTCAATGTTAAGGTATAATGGAAATGGGTCAGACATATTTATTCTCTTCCTTTATAAAAAAATGTACAAACAATGCATTTGAAACATGTTAAACTGGATATGTGACATTTATTTGAATGAGACACAGTATGGCATAGTTTATAATGTTGTTGGGTTCATTTAGATGCCATACCTGTTGTTGATTTAGGTACGTTAAAAAGAACAATGTTTGCAATCAAATTACCTACTTTTTGAAACAGAGAGGGTGTGAACCAATATAACAGTATTATAGAACAGAATCAATGTGTGTATATTTGGAGAAACTAGGTACCTTTTGATCTGTAGAGCCAGTGTGTAATCATAGTTTTCACACACTTGCGTGTTTGCTGATGTGCAGAGAGTATGGTTGTGCTGCATGTCAAAGTTAACCTGTGTTTTTAAGGTGGCCATTTTACAGATCTTCAGACTTTATAAGAATGAAAGCAGTTTTTTTCCAAACTTTTGCTTCACAAACCTGGTCTGAAAGTACATACCTCCTACAGATCACCAGGCTGTGTTTGTATGTGATTTATTTCAATCGACTTTGCTGATAAACTAAACAACTGCTTTTCAGTTATGATGATGATTGTTGTGACAAACTGGTGACAGTCTCGAGTTTTGCTGGTTGCTTGTCTAAGCACTTAAGACCATTCTAGTATTCCATATGAAATGTACTGGATGTTAATTATTTTCAGTATGGTATTAACAAGTCCCTTTTATCAAATACATATTATTTTATAAGTCTTCATGTAAAATAAAGTCTTGAGGGCAAAATCTAAACCTTAACAGATTTCTCTATTTTTACTTTTCACTATCAACATTTGGGGGTTGCACCAACAACTCACACATCTAGCCTGGAATTTCAAGCCTTTGTAAGGAGAAACTGGTTTGAAACTGGTAATTTACTAAATCCAAATGTATCATATTTGGTTAAATGTCCTTGCTGATAAGGATGCTTGCAGGAGAACATTATTCAAGGTTCTCCACAGAACTTCTGCAAAAATCCCGTAACACACTTCATACACAACTCGACTGACAGATACAGAGGGGGCAACTAACGAGGCAGAGACGGCCAGTTCAGAAGCTCACCAAAGCAGCAGTCCGCTGGGGTTTATCTTGGTGTGTTGGATAGCACTGCAGCTAAGTGGCGTTTTTTGGTAGCATCAACCTGATAGCATGTAACATGGGTTACAAGCACCCTTAAGCAAGTGTTCAGTAATTACTGTAGTAACTGGGGGGACAGGGGGAGTCAATGGATATGCTTCATCAACCCAAAGCTGGGCTAACAGTGACTTGGTGCAGGTACAAATGTTTTTATTTCTCATCCTCATTGCATTAAGCTCAAGTATATGGAGGTCTACAAAAATATATATTTCTGCATTGAACTATACTGTTAAGGTCACAAACATATTTGTGTTACTGATGTCTAGAAAACATTGCTCATTGGCAGCATGTTGAATATCCTCTAGCACACACTAAGCATAAAGAGCACCAACTGTTTACTTGTTGTGCATTTATAGTTTTCTTCCTTACCAAAAGCATGTTTACAACCAAGCTACACCAATGTAAATATAGCTTAAAATATAAATAAATAACATGTCAACGTAACCACAACTACAGCATCTCAAGCATCTAGGATAGACTCAGTACTCACAGAGAAGCAGGAGAAATGAGCTTCTTAAAAAAAATGTATCATCACAGAAAGCAACAAATTTCTTTTCCATTTACTTGGTTACCAAGGAGATGAGTCAGACACCAGATTGTGGCAGTGACATCACAGCTTTCTTTAAAAGGTTGAAGATCTTACATGCAATTCATTCAGAGGAAATCAACAGCAGTCATCGTTTAAGATCCAGTTGGACTGCTGAAAGCATATTTTTCTCAAACCTGACCAAGTAGTTTTGGTGCCCAAAAATCACCCAACAGCAACTGAAAGCAAACATAACAATAAAACCCAGCAGAACATCTCTTTATAGAAAGTCAACCACTGATATTGGCTGAAACTCTTCTGGGGTTTCTGTGCAACACATTATGTTAACTATAATATATTGTTAAGAACTTATTAACTTAAATGAAGCGGAACTATAAAGCTGTCTTAGCTTAACTTGATGTGTCTTAAAGGTTCAAAATACTTTTTTTTTTCTTATTTTTGGTTAAAATGAATTGAAAGTTATAAAATAACTAAAAAAAATTTCAACATAAATTCATTTCACATTAATTCCTGGTATGTACAAGGCTTATTGTACATATTATTGTTTGCTTTATTGCTTGTCATTAAAGTGCTGTCAGATTTGTATCCTGGCAGTTAAATCCTGGGTCAAACACGCTCAAGTTGAGGGACGTATTAGTGTGTTTGCACAGTGCCCCAAGTTATTGAGTCATCTTAATTGTACAGTATCATGCATATTTGATCCTCTCCCCTCTGGCCTGGAATGCTGTTTAAATCCTCCTGAGCCCAGATGGCCGGATGCCACAGCACATACAGTAGGATTAACCACCGTTTGCACTTCATCATCTTCACAGACTTGAGTGTTTTGCTCAGTAAATGCACTTCATAAAAACACAGTTCTTTCCATCCCACAATGCACATCTTTCCATATAGTGTATGTCATGACCTGAATACACCCTTTACTCAAACTTCCCTGGAGTGACATACCTCAGAAAAGTTCAAATAAAACAAAGACATGTTGATGTACAGGCTGAAAAGAGGCCACACCACCCTCCTGCAGAGATCGCTGCCTCACCTCGCACTCCCAGCTGACAGCAAAAAAAAAAAGAAAAATTCCCCACTTTCACATTTAAGATAAGAGGATTTTAAATATTCATGCAAGCGCATATAATTACAGTCCCTCAATCCCCCCGCCCCTGAATTTTTAAACTTTCCATTTCAAAGTCCTTCCCCTCGGCCCGATGTATCAGAATCGCTCTGTTGTGTGTGAATGCATTTATTACAAGCTTGAGTTTGTTGCATTATGAGACAGCAGCTGTATTATCTCACAATGGGACAAGTACTGTACTGAATGTGCCTTTAAAGTATGTCATCAATCAGTGGAACACCATAACCCAGTGCTTATTTAGAGCATTGTTGCCATAAACCACACTAAAGCTCTTATGTGCAGTCTCAGCTGAAACATATAAAACTATTGCTCACTTCAGTTTTTGCAATTACATTTCAAACATGCAAGCAAGCAGAACCACTGTACACACATTTCAGACACCTCTGAGTTGGTTTCATGAAAACTAACACATTTAACCCCAAATAATCTAGAATACAAACTGGAACAAACAGGATTGTATCATCAACATATTTCTGATAAATATTAAATGTTATGAGTTGATCATCCAGGGGAGAAGAAACAGGGTTAAAATCAAGTCAAACTACACAAACAAACTATCTCAGTTTGTTCTCAGTGCTCAAAGCTGTATATGAAGGCTCTTTTTATTAATCTTCTCTTCTGTTGACATGCTGCACCTGACACCTTTCTAAAGATTTTTAGCTATAAAAGCAGCATGAATTATTTTGTGGCTCATCGTTGTGTGACTGGATGTCAGTGTGAGAAGCATCCTGTCAAACCCAGCCTGCTGTGCCATTCTGTGACAGTGTCTTACTGTCAGTTTTCAAAAAACAAAAAAACAAAAACACATTAGAATTTTGTGATTTGACCATCAGTAACTGGGTGTTTGCAGCTCCTTGTCTATATAAAGCAGCGCTCTCATGCAGCACCATTACAGCTGCACATGCTGCAGGGTGAAAAAATGATTAGTATGGTGTCACAGTGTTGTTTGGCTTGTCACAAAGGCTTCTATGGGCAATGTTAACAGAGAGGAGATGGGAGGAGTTGTGAGTGAGGGATTCCTCCTGACCTTGTGGTTAATGAAACTCTTCCTGTGCCTTTGTCAGTTTTAACTGGGAGATTGTGTCATACTTCATGCTGAGGCTGCTGCCTGGCTCCTGCAGTCACCATCCCACTTTCCTGAGCAGCATACTGAGTTGTCAGTATCAAAATAAAAAAAATAAAAACCTGTGCTTCTTGAGTGCATTCAGTTTGGTAGATATGTTTGTTGCACAGCAGGCAGAAGCTATCCCTCCTGTCAAACCCAGGCAGAGCAAGAAAAAAAAACCTATATAACCAGTTTCTGAGCAAGTTTGATTCAGTTTCTTTACATAATCCTCTTTCATTTCTCTCACACCTTTCCTTTGAATATGTACACAGTAAGTGATTCCATACTGGCGTGACCCTCTGATTTCTTTGCAATCCTTTTGAAAACATAGCAGCTCTGAATAAAAGGGAATGGACAAGCTACTTTGAAAAGAGGTTCCATCAAGTATTTGTCAACCTGTCCCTCATTATTCCCAGTGAACTGGAAAATAAGTTGCCAGCCAATGATGCAGAGCCTGAGATAATGCCTGGGTTTTAGAGCAAGCTATCTGAAACAGGTCTGTTCATGACGCCGATGGCTGAATCACGCACCGCCAAGCGTTTTCACTGAAAACTTCATGAAGGATTGAGAGGATTGCTTTGGAGAAAATGTCATTATTTGAGTGGCAGTCATTAAATCCTATTTTTTTTTCCACCCCTCCAAAAGGCCGATTACATGTAGTTCTGTTTACACTGACTGAAACAGGAAGTCAGTTCTTTGTAGCACCGGTGTGAAACGTCTCTTCAATTGTGGGTCCAATGTTTAAGGTGCATCGTGTCACATTTGCTGTTGTAAATTAATTCAGATAACTTATGTCATTATTTTTTCTTTGGGGATGGATGTTTTAAAGCTGAAAGAACCTTAATAACATTTTCTGTGTGGTTTTTATTCCTCCGTTTTTTTATTGTTTAATTAAATCATTCTGAAAACTGATTCTATGAGAAGTCTGGAGTGGAAATGTTTACTCAATGTGTCTGAAGGTCTTTTAGCCACCAGGGGTATAGTTGTATATTTATAGGCTCTAGATCACTGGAATGATATATATGGCTTCAAGTGGCATTGATATATCTCTATATATAATATATATAAATATATATTGATATTTGTCCAAAAATGAGAAAATCCATGTACTTTAATTACTTTAAAGCTTACATTGTGTATAGCACGTATGCAAGTCCATTTTCATCATGTTTGATGTAATTTTGTAGCAGTGGTTTGATACTAATAAATGGCAGTTGATGATGAAATTGTAGATTGTGTTTGTGTTGAAATGAATTGTTTGTCTCAGCTGCGTCTGTCTCAACAACTCTGCCGTGTTTCTACATGTGTTCAAGAGGGAACGGTTGCACTGAACATAATCGCTTTGCTGCCTCGCCAGATTTCAATAATGTATTCACACCAACATGCTACAGACTAAAAATATCCCAGTCATTTACTTGATGAAAAGACATTGTGTGATCTGCAGTGAGTGGATCATAACTAGAAAAAGCTGTTTTTGTTGTATTAGTGTCAACATGCAGCTGGGTGTCAGCACTTATGGATTTTTAATGTTTTTTTAGGTAAATTATTTGAACAACATGTGGAGGTGTTGTAAGCAGAAGCACATACAAAATATTCTGATTCTTATTTAAACTCAGGGTTTATGAAGTCTCTAGTGGAGGAATAAATCATTTCAAATCAGAAAAAAAGTCAAGAAGATATTAGTTTGGCCAACAACAAGATAAAACCTGGTAAAGTTTTTTTTTTTTAATTTATTTTTTTATGTACATTAGAAAGCAAAATTGTGGTCAAAATGTTATAACTAAAAACTTTGTTACATTATTTTCTTCTTGTTTAATTAATAAGTAAAAATAAAAAGAAACAAAGAAATCATTTTTGTGATTTGACCTCTAACCATACTTTGCAATCTCTGATCTTAATCAGCTTCTACAGCCTATTTCATCCAAACACTCATGGTTCAAAGCTTTTAGCACACTAACTCCTCAAACCATGTCCAGATAAGCAGCAGTCCTCTGCTCTTTTTCATCCCATCACTCTTATAATTTAAATAATTGATTCCTGCAAAAGCAGAAGGCTACAAGACTGTAGCAAAACATTTTAAGGAAGCAAACCTGTTTGACTGCAAAAGAGATTGCAAAGATTTAGAAGATTTCTTTTGATTTTACTTCTACTGCGGCGACAAATCTGCATAAATATAATGTCCTGCAGGACTCTGACATTCCTGCCTACTCACCACAGACTTCAGCATCTAAACAAACCTGACTCACATATGCATGTCAAGGTGTGTTTGTGCAGAGAATATTTATGATACTGTGCTAAAGCACTTGTATGGATAGAAACTGCTGCTTTGAGCCAAATGATAAGCATGAATTAGCAGGTGGGTCATTTAGTATACACATATCAATTACCTCGGATCAGCAGCGTATCTGCAAACATCCTCACAGAGCTACTAACTGCTGAAGCTCTTGACACATTGGCTGTGTCTGAAATCTTTTTTTTTTACACTACATCACTGTCAGGGGCCAAAATGACCCCTGACTCAAAAGCTGACCTCTCAACCTACACCTCAATATTAAAAGAACCTAAGTCCATTACACAGAGAGAGGGGCACAATGGGTCTTTTAGGACAAAGGTGCAACAACAAATCATTAGTGGGGTAAAACTAACTGATCCGAGCTTGCATTCCTATTTGTAGGCTTGGTGTTTTCACAATGATGCTAAGAGCCAACATCGAAGGACTGTGAGGCTTTGTTCCCTCCTTATGCTGTAAATCAAAGCATTAGACAAAATGAAAATTTGACAAACAAGTTATGAAGATAAATCAAAAGCTAAGCAAATTTCATGAATCTAATCCTGAAGACACAAACATCTGCATCAGAGCAGTTAGATCAGTCATAGATCAGCTCAATCAAGACTCCACAGTGTAAACACCTGAATATAAACACTGTCAGCCCAACAGCAGGTGAGTTCAATATACCACCAACAGATTATTCCCCAGCAGCGTTGCTGTATGTTAATATGTTATGTAACGTGTTGCTGATACATCATGCAGGGCTATTAGTTAAATTATGTTTGAGCCAAATCAGGATCTATTTTCAATACTAACCACATAGATTATGTTCGTAAATACAAACAGTAAGTAGAGAAAATACATTTACATGAAAATAAGATGTAGGCGTTGATAATTACTGTCTAGAGTGGGATTTGTATTAACACATTAGTAACATTTGCTACTGATTACAAATACAGCTGCTGTCATTGTGTCCTGGCATCAAAGCCCAGAAACTGTATGTAATGATCAGCCATAATCACCATGACATCATCTACAGGTTTGTAGGTGATGTGCCATTTTCAGTCTTTAGGTTCAGGATTTTTGTACCACTGACTATATTTACACAGGAGGATGAAACTGGAGGGTGATATAAGAAACAGTATTTGAAAAAACTCTGTTGATTTAAGAGGTATTTGATTATTAAAGTTATTCTAAATATGGCAAACAGCACACTGATCCAAAACAGCCTCACAGTATTTCAATATAATGTAATCATTTGTCATATAGGATAAATATTCTTAAGTTAAGGCCAGATCAAGATCAATAAGGTCACAGCGACCCCTGTCAGCTGAATAACATGGAGTCATTTTAATAAGATGTTCCAAAAAGAGGTCTACTGAGTAACAGACTCTTCAAAGGCCTAAAAAAAAAAAAAAAAAAAAAGCTGTGTAGCAGCAGGTACTCTGGTCATCTTGACATTAAAAGCGATAATTTGCAGGAAGAAGGAACATGTTTGTGTTTCTGATCAAGAAAACCAGAAAGCTTCATCTTTTCATTTTGTATAATTGGTGCTTTTAAAATAGTTTAATCAGTATCCCAACGTTACAACATTAAACGTTACAAGTGTTGCACAAGAGCATTAAAAGAACTGCAATTTCCTTCTTAAAAATATCATGTTAAGTGACAAATTATAAAAGGCTTCAAATAACAATATACAGTACGGAGAAGGTTTGGAGGACATCTTGGAAAAAGTGGCTTTATTGTTCACACTTTAACTAAAGTCAAGTTAACTCCAGCCATGAAATTCTCTCATTTGTTTGATTCTGTGCTGACCGGGGTGCTGTTCCACTCTGACAGCCTTTTTCTTTTCCTCCATCCCTTCACAGAGTCCGTCACGGCGCCAACGGGGAGTTTGATATGATGACAAATGGTTAAATCCAGCAGCTGAATTATTGACTGGAACCAAAATGTGAAGACAAAATTCCTGTGGGACGAGAATTGAGTGGAAGCTGTTCTCCACTCTAATTGCCCCCCGCCTAGCAACTCGTTTCTTCCTTGGCAGCCCGGTGTTGAGTGTTACAGAGCACTGATGAACTCTACAACACACTTTAAGTGTTCCAATAATTAAAGCCCAAAGAGATTGTCAAGGTAATGCACCACACAACAATTGGCTGCATAAATTCAAGAGACTCTAACAACACGATTGGTCACGTTGCTTAATTGCAGTATTTGTGCAGTTGGCATAGTCTGAAACATTTTTCTTTTTTTTCCCAATGATGGTCTACCCTCTCACCTGAGGAGACAGCTGAGGCTAGTGCAGGCTTTGTGGCTCTGGAGAGGATATGCAAATGTGAGGAGATGGAGTTTATCATCCAGAACCACTCTGCTCAGAGATGGAACAATAAGTGACTGCAGCTGAAGTCAGGAAAGAAGAATTTGCAAAGTATTTGTGAAATGAAAGCCAGAATAATGAGACCTGTGTGTCAAGCGGATCTGCTCTGACACAGCAATTAGGACAAATGTGACAAGCTGGATGGCTGTTCGCCTGACGTTTTTACCTCAGATTTTGACACTTGACAAGTCAGCTGAAAGAACAAATCCATGATGTTTTGTATTTATTTTAAATATCTCTGCAAATTAAGTTTGAGTAGATGTTTTACCAGCATTTGTTTTCCAAGGCAGTGAATATGTTTTAACGTAACGCTGCCCGGATTAACGTTTATCACATAATGAGAAAAAGTTTCCAATGAAACATCTGCCAAGTCACAAATATTAATAAACTTAGTACAAGTTTCTCTCCTGTTGGTGGAACAACTTACCTTTCTCAGTCCAGTCAGTCAACCTTCCCCTGCCCTCAAAAATTACATAAAAACAAAACTTCTTCCATCAGAATGTGTCACCATCTTTCTGCAGAAGCTGTGGGCAAAATAGTGCTGCACCTACAAGGATTCCCCAAAATAATAAGCACAAACTTTACTACTTTATAATTGGAAATGTGCAAGCAGATGTTCCTTGTGGTACTAATTTTTAAGGAAATCACCCTGTAATCACCAAACGCCCTCAAGGGCGTGTCCTTGAGAAGAAACACACCAACAGGCACACTGAAAGGACTGGAGAGCATGACAGCAAGCTTACAGATAAAAATGAGACTTTTCTGAGCAGATGGACTCCAATCATTCATACCTGTCCTGGTTCAACCCTAAGAGATTATTACCTTCGCCTACTCTATTGACTTTCAACTTACAGTAGAATCTGTAGGTGTGTGTTATAGTTACATTTAAATGGTAAAACAGTAAAATGGTCTGTATTGATAAAGCGCTTTTCTGTACCGCTTTACATTACACATCACATTCACCCATTCACACACACATTCACACACACATGGCGGAAGCTGCCATGCAAGGCTCTAACCACGACCCATTAGGAGCAATTTGGAGTTTGGTGTCTTGCTCAGGGACACCTCAACATGAATTCGACAGGCCGAGGCTCAAACCGGCAACCTTCAGGCTACAAGACAACCGCTCTACCCACTGAGCCACGCCGCCCTCTTCTTCATCTCTCTACAGTGTTAACATGGTTACACATAAATCAGTGACATGTAACCGAAACTACAATTCTTCGCCTTCTGCTTCAGGAAATTTGGCTGGAAAGCCTGCGCCACCTAGAGCTTACATCAGTTTCAAAAGAAAAAATAAACAAAGGGTCGCTTTTCCATGAGTATATATATATATATATATATATATATATATATATATATATATATATATATATGAAATCTTAGTTATTAAACAGTTTTTTCATTTGTTCAATTTGTTTTCCTTTTTTAGTAGGATGACTAGCACTTCTGTTACTATGGAAATGAGGCTCAGTTAGGCTCAATGATGATTTCAAATGTGTAATACAAGGTCTACACATGTATAAACTGCTTTGTGAATAACTTTGGGTGTTTGCTAATGTGTTTTTAAATGCACACATAAATGTTAAGCAATTTTAAGACAACTTAGACATGCATGTGACAAACTGCACTGACATATTTTCCACTCAGATTTTTTTGTAAATGTAATCATGTTCATGTTAGAAAATGCTCCTGTACACACTACTTGATAAATGCATGTGAATGACTCTCCTGACTTGCAGAGATGAGACTATATTTGTGCATACATCAGCTTGTGTGTGCATTTGAGACTCCTTCATGTGTTAAGACTCCTCAGAGTTTCAGTTTACATGTGGAAAGTGTTATTTTGTTAAAATCATAACTTACCTTCAGTAATTCCAGTAAAGTAGATTCTAATGATTAAAATTTATATTTGCGTGGAAATCCAGCTGTAAGCAGAGCACCAGCAGAGGCTCCAGAGCTGACAGGACTCTGCAAAATCACAGAACTGTGGAGCTTAATGAAAAATAACCACAGTTTATTTGGGAATATATATTTAGAACTGAGTAAAAATACATGCTCAAGATTAATTACCTGAAGGCCTTTGTTTAGTTATTGCTTCGTTCATAAAAAAAATTCAGGCAACAACTAAAATTCCCATCAGACATGCTTTATTTTCAACTTGTTGGTTTAATAGTTAAATCCACTTTTTACCCACATCTGAGACTCCAGCATGCATATACATGATCATGGTTGGCATTCTTCTTTAACTCAATATGTTGTGAAAAGTTTTTTATTGTGTGGCCACCAAAACTACTCTAATAAACCATTATGTGAAAATGTTGCACTGTTCTGACCCTCCAATAAAGATTCAACTGGTAGACATATAAACTTTTACCAAAATGTGTTAAAATCGTAATGCACTGAGTCAGTTAAGGCACCTTACATAACCATAAAGTGAGCCTGGCGTTAGCTGTCATCAAAAGTGCACCCACAGCCCCCATCCCGAGATGAAAAACAAATGAAACACTTTGAGACCGAGCTGATTCCCTCCCGCTCTGCGACTCCATCTGTCACTCCCAGCGACTTATTCTTAGCAAGAATGCTTTCCTGCATGACCTCCATCATGGGGCGCAAGATGAACGAGGTGGGTCTGGTCTCTGTCCTCTGTCTTCTCTTTGCCAAGGCAGCAGGAGCACTGAAGCATCGAGAACACCTGCAAACTTAGAGTAATGAGGCAGCAGGCCACACGGCTGCCCCTCCTCCCAGCACTAATCAATCCTGCTGGCCATTAAGGGAACAGTGGAGAACAGCAGCCAGTTAGAGAAAGCTGCAAATCCACACCCACATACATAATCCGTCACCTCCTTCTTAAAAGTGGTCATCTGTAGCTTCTACTGGATGGTCACTTGTTTCGCATTCACACACTAAACATCTCATACTTCCCATCTGTGGCCTTTGAAATTCTTGTTGATTAAATTTGTGTTTCTGGTAGAATTTCAGCCAATTACATGTAAAATTTACTTCATTTGTTTTCTTCCTTTTAGGCTAAATTAACCACAGCTGGAGCCAAAAACAGGAGCCACGGATCCTCCTGCCCAGAAGATTGAGCTCTTAACCTGGGTTAGCCGAACATAATTAATTCAGTGCTGAATCAACATCTACAATGTTTACAGAAGCATGCAGCTGATTATTGACACAAGGGTGCAAAAGCAGGAACTTTGACTACTTAAGACATCATTTTTAGAAATAAGGTACTGCTTTGCAGCTTTTTTTATTTTTTGCTAAAGTGCACAGTTAAAGAAAGAAAGAAAAAAAATCTCATATCGTTGCCATTGTTAAATGAAAACAAAAAACCAGTCTGGATATCACCAACATCAGCAGCAACACAGATACAGGACATCTGTGTGTGAGAAGTGTTGTTTGTTTGCATATTGTTTGATGTAACACTGGATTGTACCTTTCTTTCATAAATGAATTCATCCTGAAAGAATGGGCTGGTGAGATTCATGAAAGTTCAAGATGTTTTGATTTAAATAGGCATGTGCTCTGAATAAAACTTGAACTGAACTGAGCATCTGTTTCATATCTTTGTAATGGTAAAATCTAATTTATTTTAATATAATTATTAGTAAAAGCCTGTTTTTTTCCTTTATTGTTCAGAAACATTAGTAATAATTTCCAAATATTAACAATTTTTTCCTTTCTCGTTCTAGTCAGTGATTAGTTTGTTCTATCAGTCCAAACTCGTACTTTCGATATGCAATGAGGCTGAGGTGAGCTGGAAAACCTGACTGGTTGACTGGTTGTTCTGAACGTTTCACCAAACTACATCAGATCAAATCAAATGATCTTATGTAAAAATTTACCAGATACATACTATTTTTTTTTTTAAATTAGTGTTCAAAACCAAGAACATGCACATCATCACTAAGTATTATCATCTGAAGCTGCCACGTAGTTTGGACTTGTTCTGCTTGGCCATCGCAGTATGCTACGGAGACCCCTAGTGGACACAAGAAGATTTTTATCTTTTGCATTCGCATTAAAGGGATCGTCAGACGGACACTGACAGAATTGTGTCAAAAATACATCATAATACATCATGATGCCTTGTCTTGTTGACCTTCTGTCTCACAAAGGATAAGTGAATCTTAACACAGACTGTTTTGTCTTCACTCCTCCTCAGAAGCATCGTCGGACTACTGTGACGTGTCATTCATGACGTGGCCGTGGCACATCCACCATGTGAGGCCAAAAGTTGACTTTTAGTGTTGTCCCTGTCCATGTGGACTGAGATAACACTGAAATAATCTGAAAGAAACAAGAACAGAAAGAACATAAAATTAACCTTTTTTGAGCAAGAAGAGTTTTTCTTTTTGGCATCCTATAGAAGCTAGTGGCTGGAGCTGTCTAAATCCTGAGTTTTTTGGTCCTCATGGTTTTTGTTTTTTCATGTCTACTTTGTTTTATAAAACATAAGACACAGTTCATATGGACAACCAGCACTGTAGCATTTTTTGTATGACAGAAAATAAGGAAAACTAATAAATCTCCTTTAATCTTCATGTTGCAATGTTCTTCCCGTTAGTTCTTACACATTTTCAGAAAGATTACTTTTTTTTTTTTCCTGAGCACCCTCAAGCACTGGTTCTCATCTTAATGCATGAATGCTGCATACAAAAATATGTTTTCATTTCAATTGAACCATCCCTCTATACCACCCTCTTTAATCTTGTACAGTCTCCTTATTTGCATTTCCCATTCTGATCCTACCAGCCTGCAAGACAGGAACCAGAAATGCGTTGGGGAAAAAAGACACACCGTCACAAGGTGTGTATCCTCTGCGCAAAAAGGAAAAAAAAAAAAGGAAAAGAAAAAGAAAAACCCGATGTCATTACCCAACATGCACTCTCAGAGCATTCACATCTAAAGAGCATTTTTTTAGGAGCTCCCTCCCCAGTAAAACGGGAAAGCATAATGGAAATTTAATCAGCAACAAGAGAAGACAGCAGGCATAATGCAACAGATGATAAATAGAAGAAAGATGCAAATGTTATTTATTTTAGACAGGCCATGCTGACAAACCCGATAATGCCTCCTCATGCGGTTTCACCCTGAAGCTTCTTTTTGATGGCTCCAAAGTGCCATGCAACAGTTTTCACAGCCTATCATTTATGGAACAAATTGTGTTATTCATAGAAATGTTTTCACTTTCTCCAAATGTCTCTTGTCACTGTTGCCTGAACACCAGGGTGGAGGCCTAAAGTAATAAAGTGGAATGCAAATTGCTTCAGTCATTAAAGACTAGGAGTATTTTTTTTAACTGGAAACATGAAAACTCTTAAAATCTTAGTGTGTGCTCATATCTTCACACAAAATTATCCCTTCTGTAAGCATCTTTGATGAACAAGCTAATAAATTTGAGGCAAAACACGACACAAGAAGGCTTTCATGCCTGCCTCCTTCAATAAGCATATATAATTTTACCCTTTTATGACCACCGAGTGACATTTTGTGAAATTCGTCTGTGTTTTTAACAGCACACTTAACAGTATGAATCATGTCTATGCTGCCCACGTGTGATGCTGATTCTGTATTATCTCAGCATGATCTTAGTCTGGGTTTTTTTCACTGAGGTTCCAAGCTCGCTGTAGCTCCATTCTCTGAGTTTGTGATATTTTGAGTTTATTTACATACATTTAGTGACGATACCAAAAGTTTTAGTGTTACTTTTTATTTCAGTATCAGTCTTTGTTTTATATGTAGGACTTAAAATTGAGATTTCACTGAGCTATGGTTAAAATCTTATTGAGTTTTGTAAAAATTCCTGATAGTGGAAGCATAAGTAATGCATGAAATGAAAGATGAAATACATCTATATGTGTAGTGTGTGGAGATTTGCTGTGAACCATTTAAAACAATACGCTGAACTTTAGCAGATTTTTGCACTTCTGGGCCCCTAAAGGAGGTTAATTTAGCATCGATCCAGCATCACACCACTAGCTCCATTCAGTAGAAATCAGTCTGATGTTGACTCTTTTCTTATCTCTTGCTTTGTCTCTTTCTCTCTTTCTTTTTCTCTTCTCCTCTGATAATGTTGTCTTGTGTTTCTTTGATGAATCAGCCACAGAGTGCGTTTAAAATAGCCACTGTGTTGATATCCAGTTGCTAGTATGTGACGTGGTGCATAAAGCGAAGCTCAGCTGTTTCTTAGTCTCAGGATACTGCTGGGCAACATACATAATAAATGTCACTGTTCCACCACAAGTCAGAAATGCATATCTTTAAGGTTAGAAAGGTACATAGTGCTACTTTAAAGAACTACAGTGCATTAGAGCCATTTGATGTCACTAACACCTTCACTACTTTACATCTATGTAGCTATGCAGCTGTGGGTTTAATATCTTTATGCAAAGCAGCATTTTAGTTGGAAACATTTAAAGATCCCCTCTTAGAAAAGTTTATGTGATACCATATACTCATTTACTCATTCATATTTATACAAGGTTTTTTATTTTGTTGTTGTTGGTTTCCAGCAAAACCAGAAGGGTGTTGTCATGCTCCGCTGCCTGTGCACTTCTCAAAAATTTGATATAAATGCATCCTGGGAAAGCTGCAGTTGGCATATCACAAACATGCAAGGCTGAATGTTTCCAGTGTTTTCTCTTAAGCTGAATTTATGGTTTCCATGCTGGTGTCTGCAGATGTGGGAAGCGCTTAGATTAATTAACCTAGCACACACACTGGTAGTGGGTGTGGTGCCATCCAGATGCCAAATTGCTCACAGAGAGACAAAAAGTGCACGAGTCAAGCCCCACGTTAAAACTTGCTTTGTTATATTTGTTGTGATAAAGAAAAACTGTGTAAGGAAAATATTAATCACAGCAGAAAACTACAAAAGGGATGGAGAGGAAGCTTTATTTACATGGTTATTTTCATCTGTGTTTACTTGCTGTATTCCTTCTTCTCTCCAAGAAGCTTTTCAGCACATATTGTTGTGTTCCCACCACTTGTGAAATGCTGTGAAAATGTAGGCAGAAAAGCCAGATCCAAAATATCAACAACACCATGAGGTAGGGAGGAGGGGGGGGGCGGGGGGTTGTAAGAGTTTATAAATGCTGCTAATGGTGAATATCTGCACATGTAAGCATGAATGAGGCTCTGAAATGGTGTGTGTGTGAACAAGCAGCCTCATCCTTTTTTGATACTGACAAGTTTAGATGTGCAAAAACATACACAAACCAACTTCCACATTTAGCCCTGGAAAATACAGTTTTCCTTGTTTTTAGGATTAATTAATTATATAATTCTGATTCCTTATACTAAAGTAAAATAAACTTGCTTTTTTTCTTTGATACAAAATTGTAATTTTATTGTCTGATTGAATCAGCTAGAAATTGAAAGTGTTTTACATAAAACACTGAAAACAATACAGCGCAGATAATAAAGTGTAGACAAAGCATTAAAAAGTACATAAAACAATTTAACAGGCTAAGAAAGTTAACAGGTAGAGTTAAATGAATAAAATAAAATCTTTTAAACACATTTGGCACTTTAAAGATGCTCGAACAATCAAACACTGCTCTGCATTGACTGCCAAATCATCTCAATTTAAATCACAAGAAAGGTTATATCTAACAATTTTGGCCTTTAATTTGACATTTTTGTCGAATTGTAAGTTACCATGTGCTAACAGAAGAACAAAATGTAAAAATATTGATTAATTTAATGATTGCATGTACTTAGTGTCATGATGTTGTCTTACAGAAGAAATCATTGATGAGTTGCAGACCAGAGATTAATTTGATCGTGTGAAGAGATAAAAATTTTAATTTGTACATCATGCAAAACTCTAACAGACATGTGAAATGGGTTGAAATTAATTTGTTATCTCTAGTTTTACTAATCAAATTTAAATATCATACACAAAGAGCCACTATGTTTGCCATGACAATGGCCTGTTTGCAATGCTGCGGGTCAAAATTGCCGTGTACAATGTTCAATGTTCATTTTGAATAAACAAAGTGCAAGATGTCTGAAAATGTGCTAATTCAAGAGGAAAATGTAAAGTGACAGAGTGGCAGGGTGAGAGGTCCTTTAGGAGATGTGTGTGACAATGAGTGTTGTAATAACACATGCAGGGCAGTGTGTGTGCATGCAGGTGACATTGAGGAGAGTGTGGGCTTGAAGAAAGGGTTGCGGTGTTTCAGTGAGACTCAAAGCCCTGTGGTGCAAACTGTCCTGTAGTTGTTTGATTTTTGTCATCACACTTTGATACCACCTGCCAGACTGCATGAGTGAGAGGAGGACAGGGGGTGGATGGACCCTTAACAGTTGCTGAATCATTGGTGTCAGGAGTATAACATGTTGGACAAGTGTGGGTTGTCTGACCTGCTGCAGGGGAAGCAGGGCTGTTTCCATACCGCATAAAAGTTTCATTTTGTTAAACATACTCTGCTCACACAGCTTTACCTGTAAAAGAAGTAAAACTGTGGGACTCACAACATGAAAACGTAAAATTTGCTACAAGTTAGACCCTTTTTTTAAGAGAATATGTCTAGTTTTAAATGCTGCATGTTTAAACAAGTGTCCATTAATGCTCTGTCTGTTTTATTTACTTTCATCATGTATTGGAGGAGCTCTTCTTGATTGGTTTAGCAAATATATTATATTATATATTATATATATTATAGCAAATATAAAAGCAAACAAAGATTTTTGTTGGCTTTTGTGTGTGTGTGTGTGTGTGTGTGTGTGTGTGTGTGTGTGTGTGTGTGTGTGTGTGTGTGTGTGTGTGTGTGTGTGTGTGTGTGTGTGTGTGTGGTTTCTCTTTCTTTTATTGTGTTCGACAGTGGATTTGTACATGCAAAATCTGTAAAGTAACAAGATTTTCATAGCAAGCACCTGCTGGGATTTATATGCTGATTCCTCATCATAGCTGATGTTCAGCTTGAACATGTAAGACTTCTTCTCATGCTCTACTCAACTAACTAACATGTGGTTACAACATTATGTCCAAAGAGAAAAAAAAAAAACGAAAGGGAAGGGGCTCACTAAGTTCTTTAATCATTTTGAAAAATATATTACAGTTCTGGGTTAAAAAAAAATAGTATATATTTGATTTATCTGAATTTTTTAAATGTTATTTTCTGACTGCACTGATTTGTTAATGCACAACTTTGTGTTGGAGCATTTGCTGCCAGTTGGGGGCAACATCAGATGCATGTGGAACAGTCTGAGCTCTCGGTTCTGCTGGTGTTGTTAGTCCTTCAGGTTTACTCTGCTGTAAGATAGAAAAAAGTGGAGAAATATCGACTTTTATGATGGAGTAAAACAAAGTTGCAGAATAATAAAAATTCTCCAGGACAACTGTCATTTGGCCTTTTACTTGTGCTTCTTTGTTATTCATAGTTTTAAGGTGCTTCATTATCCTTGTGATGAAATGTGCTGTTGTCTGCCCCTCCCAGCTTTAAGTTTTACCCAACCACCATTCAGCCTATATGTAGCTTAATCTCCAATGGGGGTGCACAGTCACTTTTTTTTAAGGATTCCATATAAACCTGTGTTGCCTGAATACGTAAAATCCTTCCATTTGTGTGGGGTTGGATCAAGACAAATGCCTGCATGCCCTAAGCCTCTATGTATAGTATTGTATTATTGGGATAGCTGATGAGACTCAAATAGGTAGTTCTAGGGTTGTCAGTCTGCAAAATTTTGTTCTTTTATTTTCCAACAAATTGAATAACATAAAATAAAAGTTGCCTAAAAACTTTGTGTTGTATAAGTAGACAAACAGGCAACATTTGGAGATATATTTTTGTCTTGGCACCATTTCACAAGCCATGCCATGTCATTCCTGCGCACTGACGCATCGCTGCCAGTGATCAAGTGAAGTTGTGTTGTTTGCAATTTCAGTGATTGCAATACTTATGCGTTAGGGCTGCGTACACAACTGCGAAGGCATCAGCGTTCATGATGAGCAGTTTGTGGATAGACACTGATGCTGTTTCAGAGGTCAGGGTTGGGCTCAAAGTGTGTATTATTATGTACTGGATGTATTTGACTGTATAATTTCCATATGAAAATGCTTCATTGTATGCTTTGAATCAGTATGCCAGTCCTCTGGTCTAGTAGTTATGCAGTCCTCAAGCCCAGGTGTGTCTGTGCCACAGGGTAACACAGCCTTTCATTAGCATTAATACAGCTGTCAAGTGAGCTACAGAACTGCTCCCTGGACATGAGTACAAATGAACGTTTTGCCAGTCCCCAGTTTGTGTATCTTTACTGGATCGTCCTTTCAAAAATGGAATTTAATAAACAACAAATGATTTATTAATGGTTAATAGATGTCCATTTTAAAACACAAAAATACAGTTTGATTTTTAAGTTTTCTTTTACATAATGAAAAAAAAACTTAAAAATTAAAATCTGGCAAAATAAGAATCCTTCGGCTTGTATTTATTTATTTATTTTTCATTTTGAGGTGATAACCCACAAGGCAACAGCATCATTGAGGTATGACTACAGTGCTCCAAAGGGTCATGGTGAAATAATGTTTGAGGATTGCTTTTGCATTTGCAATGCTTTCACACTCAAAATACTTTATATGACTTTGTGCAGGTGCAGTGCACCACTGGTCCAGTTAGGATGAACAGCTAGTTAAGAAAAAAATTCTCAATATGGGACACTAAGGAGAAAATTGAGGTACCTTGCCTGCTAACTGTTACCGCCCCAGGCCCCGGCATGTCTCATTTAGATATGCGGATTTTGTGTGGTTACAAACAGGTGATTGTCTGGCTGCATGGGTCCTTGTGTGCAACTAGTCGACTGTGTGGTTGGCCATCTGTGATTTGCCAGATTGTCTGCTTTCGAAGTGTCTCCTCATTGCTCCTCACATCCATTTTTTATTTTCTCTATAATTGAAATTTGGTCTTTGAACTGGGTAAATCAATGTCTGCAAAAAGCCTTAGATGGACCCAGCTATTAATCATTGATTACTGTGTCATGGCTACTCATGGTTACTTGTATAGTGCACTGTGCTTTTGTGTATTTTGGAATTTTATTGATTTTGATCAACCCAACCAGAACTGGTTTTCCCGAACCATATATTTTTTTTGTTTGTATCTGTACCTGTTTTCAGATTGTTTTTTTCTTTTTTTTTTTCTTTTTTTTTTTTTTGGTTTTTAGTAATCAATACATTATTTTACCTCAGCCATTTAGTTGTGGTCTTTATTGTAACAATAACTATAAAAGCCTACATGATGCTACAAAATCTGCTCAGTTTTTTTTAGCAGTCAGTGGAAATGCAAATGTTATTGTCCTGTAATATAAACGTAGTTATCAAAAAACCAAAACAACAAAAAAAAAAAAAAAAAAACACTACTACATGTTTCCTGTCTATGTATCACTGTTATTACAGTACAACACTGTACTTTAACTTGTCACCTTGATTCTCTTTGCTTGACCACATCTCTAATAACACAGCTCCAAATAACAGGTTTTCATTATTACCTCCGTCACAGTGCATGTTGTGTTTTTGGTGGTGTACGTTTGTCTGTCTGTCTGTTAGCAACATAACTCAAAAGATAATAGATAGATTTTGATAACATTTTCAGGAAATGTACAAAATCAAATAAACTACAACTAGATTTTGGGGGTGATCCAGATCACCGCCTGGATCCAGGAATTTTTTAACACTAAAACCGCCAACATTCAAATACCACCTAGAACTGCCAGAGGGGTCATTTTGACACCCTGCCATCGAAGTATAAAAATGATGGTAAAGGTGGCATTTACCATGTGCATCGCACCCTGGGAGATGAGGATGTTTTGACACCCACACTTTTCACGGTGAGATGGTCCAATACCCACACTTTTTCATTTAAAGTTTACCTACGTGAAGGTTAGTTTACACTTAATATTTGTTAGCAATTTTTAACCCCCAATCATGCCTTTCTATGAAGATACACAGCCCTGTGATGGTAAAAGTGGTATTTTGTTAAAGTGTTACCCCTGAGACACATTTGGTTCAGAAGAAAAGCCTGAGTTTGTTCATAGGGATAATTTTGCCATTCGAATTCGCCAGATAATGCCCAGAATCATTTGCAAAAAACATCCATCCATCCATGCATTTTCCATACTGCTTGGTCCAGTTCGGGTTGTGGTGAAGGTGGAGCCTGTCCCAGCAGTTAGCAGGTGAGATCTGGTAACATTAAGACCACCACCATTCTGGATCTGGTGATCCAGAAGGTTTAAAATATGTGGGGTTCTGTGTGGGCTGTTTTTCTCAGGTGAGTGGCCCTATGGTTTGGCAGAGGTCTGCACTCTCTGACTGTTGCTAGATTAAATAGTAAACAAAAATCTAACTATTTTAAAGCAATTTCTCATAACATTTTCAAAGTGAATAATATTACATGCCCATTTTTACAAATTAAGGTAGAAATCAAACATCACCATTTTGTTTTCCCCATTATGTTTTAAAATGGAAATCCAGTGACCAAAAGTTCCACTTAAATTTCAGACTTTTCTTTACCAACTTGAATCTGACTCCGCGTTGTGAATACAATTGTATCGCTGCACAGAACAGCATTCCTGCAGAGCAGTCCCTAATCAAGGCTTGTTTTGGTCCTCTAACTCCTGGGCAGATTTTGCTGAATGGCTTCAAAACTGTCAATACTGTCACACCTCTCCATGAACTGGCAGCTCATGAGAGGAAGTCATTAAATGAATCCTGGCAGTGCACATGCCGAACTTCCATTTGTCATATAACATCATCCTACACTGTAAATGCACTGCTTGGGACTCATATAATCTCTAAAGAGCTGAGTACATTGTGTTTTTAAATCAGATGTGTACTTTCATAGAGCTATCCACTAAGTGTTTGTTAAGTGTATCTATGCTACCAACAGTTTCCAGCTACACTACAAGCTGCACATTTCTTTGAACTTGACCTATAATCTTTTATAAATGCATTTTCAAGATTTAGAGCGGGGGAAAGCCACCCTCACTCTAGTGAAAACATAATAAGAGAGCATCCAGATTTTTAAATGAAGATGAACTAAGTAGAATGTGGTGGAATTATTGGTCTGGGAACAAATAGGGAAAAAAGCTTGCTGCATGTTGTCCTGCTGCGATAACACATTTCCCTGCTCTGATTTTCTTCCCCCTCTTCCATAAGAGCAATGTGGCAAAAACAAAACAACCACAGGCCTGTTTCAGACAAGTAAACATATGAGACAAATTCTTGCCGAGCTGTACCCCATCCTGAGCGCTCTTTGTTTAGAAATATCCTTCAGTGTCCTACTTTAAATTAATGACAAAAAGTTGTGACTGCAGATGTCAGATAACATGAACCAACCCCGGCTCGCAGGGAAACGATGGCTATAATTGTGTTTGTTGGATGATTGAGAGGGTTTCAGAGAACAACTTGAGCCTCTGTGCTTTGGTAGCTTCCTGTTGATTAGAAAGTCATCCATTTTAATGGCTTTTCTTCTTCCTTTATTAACTAGACACCTCTCTATGCAACAAAATGGAACTGAAATGAATGACATGCTATTAGAAGAGAAATAATAGCTCAAAGTGGCAAAACAAAGGAAAAAAAAAACATGGGAGGATATAAATGATTGAGATACAGAGCTTTGTAGTCTTCTCAGCATGCAGCTCACAGTAAAATGTTTACCTGAACAAGTCAAAACCACTATTGTATTTCCTAGAAGTGGATTCATTTTTAAGGCAGTTATCATGCGTCACTAGCACTCAAGGGCCTTTAAGGTGAGGCGCTTAAAAAATGCTGTTTAACTTTCAGTCTGGTTTTGGTTGAAAACCATCCAATTGTAATAACACCACAGCTGTGCCACTGATAATTATGTTATTTCTATAAGGTAGTCTTGGTTTTAAGCTATGAGTTCTGGACGTTAAATGTTCAAGCACCTGAAGAATGACTCATGAGTTGTGACATTGGCCAGTTAACACCTGCAGCATGTATGGTACGGAGCAAGCAACCGCATCGTGAAGCTGCTTTTAGATTTAACCAAAGTCAACATTGGGATGGAAAACTGTAGTAATAGCCTAGTCAGCCCATGATTTTAAACAACTTCCAAGATCATGATCTGTAGAAAACCATATATATATATATATTATGTGTGTCATATAGCCCTCTGCAAATTTTTCGGTCCTACATAAAAAGTGAATGTAGCAGAAAGAAAACATCAAATATTGAAACTGAACTGGAAAATTTGTGTAAAATAAAATTAAAGTGGAACATCTCACAGCTAATCAGATGAGCTGGTTATAAGTCATTACCATAATTAAATACAAGAAGCATAGCATCCCATGAGCTTGAGAAGTAAAAATGTCACATTGATCATGCCACAGCCGTCTGAGCTGAAACCTTCTGCATAAGCACCACAAGTAACACAGAGTCAAAAAGGCCATTTAATTTTGTTCTCTTTTTTTTTTTCTTTTCATTTCTTTTTTCCTTTTTTTCTTTTGGGACATAGTCTCCAACATTATGAGCAAAGTTTATGAAATTTTATTGAGGATATTTGAGACTTCAAAGCCACACTACTGAACTTTGGTACCGCTTAACAGCAGCTAATTGTATCATGTCTCATCAATAAGCTCTCTCCAGCCACTAAAAGTCACCCAGACGTCACATCATCTTTGTTGTATCTCTTTGTCAAAGCTGAATGCTTCCCTAAGAATGCTAAACTGGCATCTTCTGGGTAGTTTTCTGATTTTTTTTGAAAACACGTGGAGCCACAGGGTTCCCTGTCACCACCACATAGACAGAATAATCCCACATGGGAATAGCATGCGCTCCCCCTTGGTTGTCTGCAACTCAGAGCTCTCCCTCAGGATAAACTTCCAACAGGAAAACAAGACAATTAGAGAGGCAACCTACAATACAAAATGACTCACAGTCTACAGTTTACCGCCAGACATAAGGTTTTATAGCAGCTGTTACTCTCCAACATATACAACACACATACATCCGATTACTTTGTCACACAGCTTGACATTTCCAATCATCTACAGGTGTTTCTAATTATTGGGAAGCTGAACTGGAGCTTTGCCCTCATAGCACAAGAGATAAAGAATAACTGAATTAATAAGGGACTTTCATGCAATTTAACCATTTTTTCACCTTGATATGGATCGCTGTGCGTATGGTTGACATATCTCACAACACCAATAGTGGCTCTCAGCAAGCACATCTCTCCTGATGCTGATTATGTATGGGAATTACAGAATAGCCTATCCTAACTCTGATCTCCATTCAGGTAACACACTGCCACTGTTTCATGTTTTGATCTCTCTTCTTAAGATAGACTGATAACACTGAGAAATATAAGATGCTA
Organism: Melanotaenia boesemani; assembly: GCF_017639745.1. NCBI lineage: Eukaryota > Metazoa > Chordata > Actinopteri > Atheriniformes > Melanotaeniidae > Melanotaenia > Melanotaenia boesemani. Next base: position 16,346,080 of record NC_055695.1, on the reverse strand, counting down.
TCACAGCAGGTGTAAACCCCCCTCATCGAAAGGATCATATCGAGCATCACCACATCAAGAGTCTTTGCTGAAATGTCACAGATGTGACAGGTGATAATCTGCAGTGGCAGCTTCAGGGTGCAGACAGAGTGATGGCCCAATCCCCATACTCTAAATCTGCATGTGTGTGCATGTCTTTATGGCACACAGGATGTTGGCTACTGCTCTGTCTCGGTACATGGCATACATCTCATCACTGCTTGACAGGATGTTATGAACTCTCTCCAAACATGTCATTGACGAGTGTCTTAAGCTTCTGTGTCTCCTTGAACAGGGGATAAATGACTGCCTGTTTTAAAAGCTTAACAATAGAAATGATGAATGCCACCCATAAGTCCTCTCAGTGATTCATGACCTGCTGCATATATATAACCATAGCTGGCATTAAAAGCGTAAATAGAAGAGCTAATGTGGTACTGCTCAGTGTGAGACCAAGCGTGCCTGCACCTGCTTGTTGTGTGCCTGAGATGCTCTCCCTGGCATTATGTGTGCAACGTTTCAGCAGCCTCAAGCTGGCTGAGCCTGCTGTCAACTTTGATAGCACACATACTACTTGAAATCTGTGTTGGACAAATGAGCATTTGCATATAGAAACTGTTCAGGTTGATATTTTCCAGTTATTAGGGCAGCACTGTAAGACAAAAGCATAAACTGACAGAACTACAAATACTATGTCAGTTTTAGTCTACTCAGGTTTTTTATTTGCCATGAAATGAATAAAGTCTGCATTCGAATTTGACAAGATTGTTAGAGGTGAAGGTGAAATGAAGCTACATATTTAGCAAAAGTAACTCACTAACCCATAAAAACATGCTGCCAACACACATGCTGGTGTTATTTTTAAATAAAATACATTTAAAGGTCAACTCAATTAACCTACATCTTTTTTTCCCATATTGAAAACCTATTTGCATCTGCTTTTCGATACTCTGAAATCAGTCAGCTGTGAAGAATTTGTAATGTGGTCGTGGGTGCCAAAGCTTAGATATTTCTTAATTACAACATAATTGATGGCTAATGTTTCGTAGCAGGCAGGAGAGCTGCTGTTAGTGGTGCAGCAGCATGAAAAGCAGAGGTAAAATTCAACTATGGTTGAGTAGCTAAAGTTATTATTCCATTAGACCTTGGGACACACATGTGGTGCCCTGATTTGGGCACACAGCTATCAGCCTGGAAAATCACACAGTGATTGTGTTTACATGGTAATCGGCATTCAAGGTGCACGGGTCATGATCAGGAGAATTAAGCTAATTACCATTATCATTATTTTATTATCTGATAAATTGGCTGTCTTGACAAATGCTCCCTGAGGACACATGTCAAAAATGGTGAAGTATCTGTGTGAGAAAGGTTCTGCTAGAATGATCAAATAAAAAAGAAAGACTTGACAATCAAAACCCTACAACTGCAAGGACAAAATGAACTTAGAGAGCTATTTCAGTTTCTATGAAGTGATGTTGTCATTCATTCATTTCCCATACCCACTTCATCCTGTTCAGGGTCGCTGGAGCCCATTCCAACTGCCTCCAGGCAAGAGGCAGAGGACACTCTGGACAAGTCTTCAGTCCATTATACGGCTCACACAGACAGACAAAAAGGCATGTGTGCGTCCACGTATTTCTAGGGTCAGTTTAGAGTCATCAATTAATGTGTTAAAGGATGATAAGAGGCAGCTGGCTTACCCAGAGGAAACCTGTGCTAGAACAGGGAGAACATACATACATGCAGTCCCTTGTCAGGTGAATTCAAGGTTCTTGCCAGCTCACAAATGGCAAACTCAACGTCTTCCTCAAGTATTCAGGTAAGTATTCAGTTACATTTTACTCACAAATCAAAGCCTGTAAGGAGATATGTGATGCGATGTGACTGAAATATCTTTGAAATAGTGAAAAAAGATTAGTAGCCAAAAAATAACAGAGTGGAGCAGGAAATAAACTTGGCCCATGAAGTTGTCTTTGAGAGGTTCTTGTAGCTTGCCAACATGAACTCCAACAGATCTGAGTGAGAATTTTGTGTAACTTTGAGTGTGTGTGCCTTACTCAGAAACAAAGAGGGCAATAACAGCTTAAATCTGGATATCATAGAATCCTCTAATTAAATGGGAAAGATTGTTAAAATTACTAAATTTCTTCAGTTATGATTAAATAAGCAGAAAGGCATTACATGATCCTCAGGCTTCTACAGCAGCAGTGTTTTGACACTTTAAAGATATAAAACTGTTTCTGTCTGTTTTCTTTCTACAATATGGTCACACAAAAATAGCTAAAATTAAAAGATACTGGTGAGGCAAATTAGATTGTTTGTAGCAGGTACAGCTGGGTATCACTACTAATTTCCTGATTCGATTCCATTTTGATTAAATCCAATCAGGGACATTGCTAGTCGTCCCCCATTACTCAGACCACTTTTTTTTTTTATAAAGACCTGCTGTGTTTTTAAAATAGGCAACATTATGTTCCACCAAAAAAGCTGAAACTCAAACACCAAACAATAATGATGATAATAAGATGGTTGTAACTGACTTTATGTTTGTTTTCAAAAGTGAAAAGTGGAAAGAGTTTTGACCACAACATCTTAGTCAAATGATTGTCTGTAATAACTTAATTACTCCCTCTTCAAAAATTTGTTTGTGTAGGAGCGCATCCTTGATTCATGTGTTCTTGTGAGGGTCCTCTTTTGATACAGTAGAGTGGAACAACTAAAATGCCTTTAATTTGATGGCAAAGTCCTAGTGAATATTTAAAAAAAACCACCAATACATTTCAGCCCACTGGTCTTTGTCAGGGAGTCAGCTTTAGAAATAAAGACATTTTAGTTATTTTTAAAGGAGAGTGCCTCGGAGTATTTTTGTGCTATCTAGTAATTAATCTGTGTTGTCCCTAAATGAAGCTGAATGTGCTGCTGCTACTAGCTCAGACTGTATTGGTCCAGGTGTGCTGCTCACCTCTCTTCTCAAAGAAATCAGGAAGCAGCTGCTTCATTTTCTTTACCTCTCCTTTCTGTCTTCTCTCTTTTGGTAGCCTGATTTTCCTTGACTTTTTCTTGCCCCGTGTGGCTGTTCGATCACTCATCCTAGCCTACCTGCAGGATGCTTAACAAATTTGAAACACCTGGTGCAGGTGTGGACTAGACCATTGTGCTATGTTTTAAAAGGGTGAGAGGGGCTTCAGAGACCATCCATAATTATTTTAAATGGAGAATTTAGAGCAAACTGGAGCTTGTATTTCCATGAAACTCGATTATTTAAATTCACTTAGTGTAATATAACATTGTTACTGGTATATCATCTTATCCCTCATTTCTAGGTAGTTAACTCCTGTGTTAACATCTGAGATTATTAATCCAATTCAATTCAATACTTGCAGTTACACATATTTATGTAGCAACACCAGTTTTTCTTGAATATTAAAAAACGTTCTCAGATAACTATTTTTTATAAAACACTGAGCACTTTAACATGACCACCAAAACTAGATATCAGATTACAGTAATAATCTGATATGACGTATGAACATGCACTTCTGAAATGCGATTTTTGAAAGATTGTTTTTTACATTCACCAGTTCATTGTCAGATTTATTTTGGAATACATACGTGTGTGGTGATGTCACTTCCTGTTATTTTCAAACCATTTGGTGTTTGTTTAACAAGGTGGAGCCTGAGTTCTTAGTAATAGCCGTTAATGTGAGGGGTAAAACATAGCTAAATACTGTAGTTTAAGAGTGAACAGTTTGTATTTCAAACCATGCAAAACATTTGTCAGTGCATGATTTAGGCAATTTTCTGATTAGAAGACATTTAGGTAAAATCTCTTTAATTATGTAAATATTACCAAAACTTAAAATGTCCTGTACTGGTGACTCAGTACCAAAACTAAACTACAGCTGTTTCTTGTCTCCAGGGTGTTATAACTTAGTGTGTGTTTTTTATAGTTTAGGTTCTGTATTTAATTATAAATAAAGCAGCTAATAAGCCATGATGTCAGAGCACACAATATTTAATTGATACTGTTTTATATCTTTATCTTTAAAGGTGTATTTCAAGTAGACATACGATGAATCAATTGAAAGCCTTGGTTTCAAATTTCATTCTGGGGAGCATTTATGCACACATCTTTTGCCTTGCCTTGGTTGTTAAGTTAATTCCTCCACTAGCGGGCAGTGCTAGGTTCAGAGTTCATTCCCACAGTTTCAGACAAAGTTTGGGGGCAGTAATGCATCGTTGTGAAGTTTTTTCCAACCACCCATTGCATATAGTCCTTCTTCAAAAGTTCGTGCAATTTCTACAGTTGCTGTGCTCATCTTCATTCTTCTTCTGCTTTTGTCTCCCTTCCTGATGCTCTTCTTCTCTGGTTTGTTTCTTTTGCATGTCAGCTATTCTGCTCAGCACTGCCCCCATGATTTTCTGCGTTAAGCAATGAATAGCTAAGCTCCCTGAAAATTAACCAAACGCACATCTCTGTTTTCTGCATTGAGCATAAAAGGGCCTTTATGGCACATTTACACCAGGTGTGTGTGTGCCACATTTTGGCTCGGGGGCTTTTATTTTGAAATTTACCAGAAGCTTTTACACAGCTCCAATGTCTGATTTCCTGTCTGCCCCTGTCTGAACTGCTGAGTTTGACACGATTTGGCGTGTTAGTTTAGTGGACAGCTGCAACAAGGGGCTTCTGGGACACGCGCCCAGCGTGAACCAAACCACTGACTAAAACAATCACGAATAGCTGCAGCAGCGCACACACACCCGGCATAAATTGGGGGTTAGAGTGTGAAGTTGTGATGACGTATGATGCGTAAAGATAGAATTCCATGGGATTTAACAGTGTAAACCATCAGCACTGAATCACACGCTGCAACAAATCTAAATATTTTAACATTGTGTGATCATCTAGCTAGAAAGATGGCATTCAGGATATGTCAGACAGACATCTTATGCACCACACTACACACCGACATAGCTGAGTTGACCCCACAACTCCTATAATTCCGCAAAATTGTAATTACTCTTGAAAGAACACACCAGTGCAGGATGAAGCCAGCCTGTTTGGTTCATTTGTGCATGGGCAAAGGTGGTTTAGAGAGGGGCTTATCATTGTGGCTAAATGGCTGATCTGATCTGTGAAAGGGGCCAAAGAGATTTCATATTTTAAAAGGAGGAAGTAAAGAAAAAAAAAAAAAAAAACGTTCATCAGGTTGGAAATTGTTACACAACAATTTGTAAAGAGTTAGTGCACTATCAAATATCATGCTGAAATGTGTGATAGTCTCAGAGGTCACAAGGGAAGCAATGTAACTTATTAGCCACTTTTATGCAACTATTTCTGCAGCTGCTGTTCACATTGGGAGACTTACTTAAAATAGGCTGTCAAGGCTGGAAATGTGACAGAGGGGTTGCAGGAGAGCCTCTGGAGCTCACAAGAGCCAGGATGTGATGCGTAAATTACAATGTGGAAATTGCTATTTTCTTTACAGCACATTGCGAATAACAGATGTGGTTCCCTGTTGTGTGGGTATGGTACATGTAAGTGGATCCACAATAGTGAAGAGAGCGTGTAAAGCAACATGCAAACCAGAAAAAAAAAAGATTCGATCATAGATTATCAGTATGATCACTTGCTCACTAATATGCACCATTCCACAGACATTTTTACTACTAAAAGAGAAAATAAAAATCTTAAATTTCTGCTTGATGCTGTTGTAGCCATTGCTGCAGAAGGATGCAAAGGTGTTGTGCAACGATCGAGAAAGAAAAGAACAGAAAGGAATTCATGTAAATTTATTTTCATGCAGTTCTGCTCTAAGGGTTGAAATATACTTGATTTACTAAATTTAACATTACTCTGCAAACTATGTCTGCCTGTGCTTAAAAAACAAATCAGAATGTCAGCTTTGTCAGTTTCTACTTTGAAAGGATGTGGAGTTAAAACATCTGTCCAGTGTGAGAAAATATCTTATAAAATTTCAACATTTTGCAGCACTTTTTTTTATCTTGCTTTAAACTTAGGGAAGAAGTCAGCTGAAAATAGCTGTTTAACAAAAAATGAAAGATAAAGGTTGTTTTCCAGTCCACATATTTATTTGACATGCATATCTATTTTGTGTGTTATTTAATTTAAGGGTTTTAAAATGATTGATTTCATTGCAAGACACTTTCTTTTCTTCAGTTTAGTTTTTCACTCTCACTCTAAAGCTAAAAATATAGAAATAAATTGAACTTTGAACTAGTTCAAAATTGAAATGGTGAACTATGAATGCAAACTTTTCATTTTAGCCAATGAGAACTGAAATTTGAACTAGTTCATGAGAAGCATGAACTTACACAACTCTGTCAATGCCAGAGGATGATGTTGTCAGAATAACAAAAGCCAACTTTTTCATTCTTGACGAGAGAAACTATAATAAGATCCAAAATCTTTAACTAATAGGACTCATTCAAAACTTTCAAGGCTATTTGCAGTTGTTCATGTTTTTTGGTCTTTGTTTTACCTTTGTGCATTTTTTTTTTTTTTTTACAATGGACAAACTTTCATCTTTGTGTCGGAGGTGTTGTATATTTTCACCGGTATTCTCCCAAAGTGCAAAAGAATATAACATTACCAAAGTGGCAGATAAGCCGTGACACATTGACAGGCTTATATTCACATGCCTTCATCTTCTGGAATACAGTAGTTGTTTACAGACATCCCACAAGTGGCAGCAGGCTGTGATGATAGCCGAATAATGCAAAATCCAAAAGGTTTTTCCTATTTCTGTTGGGCCTCACATTAGGATTTTCTTCATGATAGTGAAAGATGACGCAAAGAGGAGGGACCTAACGGAGGACTAGGAAGCAGGTGAAGGAGTAAACAAAAGTGCTGGAAAGGGAGAATGTAATGCTAATTTACCCTGCTCCTCAAAGACGTCTTTAGTTAGAAACTGGTTGCACCTGTGTTTGTAGATCGGTGCAGTTTTAGGACCTCGCCAACAGAACAGGATCATTTAAGCTGTTTATGATTTTTGACCACACTCTAATTCACGCAGTTTAGTAAATATGGGCCTAAATTTACTGTTAATAAAAGAAAACATTGACCAGCTTTGAATTTTATTTCTAAAAGGATTGCTTTAAAGGATTAAGTGATTAATAGTTTATTGAGGCCTTTGCAGTATGCTTGACTCAATATTCTATTTATCATTGGATTACAGACAGAGCTGTTTGTCATAAAATGTTAACAAATTTACTAGAAAGACTGATGAGAAAAAACATATTAGATGGTAGTTTTTACTTTCCATTCACAACAGAGGGTGGTGTGTTAATCAAAAGAAAGAAACAGATTAATTGTATTTCCTGTCAGTTTGGAGGCTGGAGAAGTGGGTGACATGACATTATCTGTAGATGTTTACAGGTCATTTAGCTCTGATGGGAACATTTACAGGAAGCACCCTAGAGAATAACAAGATTTCCATAAAAAAAACAAACAAACAAACAAAAAAAAAAAACAAGAACCAGTGCAGGAATAAAAGGGTTTTAGTTTTATGGAGTCATAATGAAGCCTCTGTAGCTGCACAATTAACTCCGAGCTAGTTGTTGCACTTTCTATTAAATGCTCTGTGTTTATTTTTTGTATATTCAGCCTGCATAGTGAAGGGCTTGTTAAGGATTTCAGGGTGAACGTGTAAAATGAATGGTGGTTTGTTGGTCTCACCTCAGTTATTTCACAGTTGTTTGACATAATAAGCAGTTAGTCACACCCCTGCACGCTTTTTTATGCACTCACCTCTACTGTATTTTAACCCACAGATTATCTGACCTGTAGCATCTAGCAGGAAGCTGATGACTGACAGCATGATTCATAGTTGTCCCTAATAATTATTTCAGCTCTGGCTGGTCTAAAACCCAAAGGACAAAGGAACATTTTTGTAGGAGTGATTACAAACAATGACCATAAACGAAGCAGATGGAGTGGTATTTTGCCCTATCAACCCGCCCAACTGTCTAGACAGGTTTTCCAGATGTTTTCCTGAAAAGCATAAAGGCACACTGCTGCAAGCCAGATGAGTCACACCGGCAGTACTTCAAATGATCCACATTCATGTATTTTATTATTTCTATTTGTTTCACTTTTTTTTTCACTCAGGCACTTGTTTGACACATGAGTCAGACCTCCCACACGAATCCACTGTGCTCAGACTACAAACAACAGCACTGTGCTCCGTCTTAGTTCATCCTGCAGTAGATTCATTCTCTGTTCTTAAAATATTCATCGCAGCTCTTTGTCTTCACCAAGACATTTACACGAGTTCATATGAAACCCTATAATGCTGATGGCTTATTCCAGGGGGGTACTTGGCATCCTGGGTGTATATTACCCATGCTTCTAATTTCACATGTAAGAGCAGCTACAAATGCTCTTCTGGCCTGTAATAATCCTGCTTCAGTGTTTACTGTGGGGCTTCAGACAGTGAATATTCAGAGTGAGTTATATTGACCTGCTCTGTGGATGCTAATATAAGTGGAAAGCCAAAACAATACAGCTTAATGAATGAGGCATATGCTACAAAATCAGTTTGACAGAAATTGAAGTGTCTCATTGTGCCCACAGTGTTGTTCATCTTTTCATTCTGTTCCTGAATATATGTGACACTGTATCCTCTGTGCATGTGGTGTGCACTGAAATGATAAATTGTGCTAACAGTATCTTCATAAGGTGTTATTTCAATACAGGGACAATGCATCCTCTTTATTGCTAAGAGGCTCCCCCTTTGTGGTAAACTAGTTTAAGATAGGCTGTTTGCAACCCTCACGTAATTACTGCTACATATCCCTACGGTGTGGTTTAGTTATGCTTTTCCATTGGTATACATACAAACCTTTTGTCTCGGTTTAATTGAATATTGATATCTGAAAAAAGATGAAACTCATTGCAAAAAAAAAATACTTTTCTTATTTGATGGGCGATTGTGCCCATCTTGTATAAGTAAATAGAAGCGAGTCACAGCTTAATTATTAAAGAAGAAATATAATTTTATTTAAAGAGAAGCACTGGGCCTCATAGCAAGAAGGTTCCTAGTAAAAACCTCTACTGTGGCCTTTCAGTGTGTTCTCCAGCTTCCTCCTATAGGAACGAAGTGAGTGTGAGCATGCATATCATGTCACATGTTTTACAAATTTCCTTTAGAGATTGTATTTTTTACATTTCATTATTGATGTCATGATGATGTCACGACTGATTGATTTTGAAATGTCTGACCAGTCAACTTCAAAAATTTATTTAAAAAAAAATGCCCATTCCTACGTCACTTAGTTAAAATAATTCTATAATTCTGCAGGTGCAATATCACCAAGATGTTTTTATTCAGCTTTCCATCTCAACCATGCTCCACCAGTTTTATTAGGTCTATAGCCTCTAACAACTAACATGCGGATCGCGGTCTAGATCTGGACCCAGAACCCTTCTCATATGGACCCGGACCTAAAATATAAAATCTGACGGGGTGCTTTTATTTTAACTGGCACAACTTTTGCAGTCTTCATGGTAGTGGTTTTCCTCAATAAATTAATACCCCATGGATGCGGAATGGGAAATATGAGTAGTTTTTATTTTTTTTTCCTTTTCATGAAATAGTGTCAACAGCCCTGTTTCCTTGGTACCGCAGTCGTCTGAACCGGCACGCCCCTACCCAGACATGCACGTACCTCAACTTCACCTGTCAGAGCAACAGTGACAATGGCTGTGAATAAATAGAAAATATGTAAAATATTTATAATAAAGAGTATAAAAGAGGGTGTGTTGGATCGCTCATCATGTAAAAACACTTCTTATCTGTGAGGCTGATGGACATCAGTTTCACTGTCTCATAACAACACAAGGAGGAGACGGTCTCTATTTGTTTTAGGTTTTATCCCAGGTCTTTTTGAGATGAGTCATGAGATGATGAGTATGTCATATTGTAATTAAAGTTTAAAAGTTTAAGTTATTAAACGCTTGTACTGTACATACAGACTGTATATATATTCAAACACACACACACACACACACACACACACACACATATATATAACAGTAAATAGTTATTATGATCTCCTGGACCTTGGCTCCAACTTTTCTCTAACTGGACCTCCTTATACTTTAGCTGATTAGCACTGCTCTAAGTGGTCTTTACATTCAGCTTTTATAAAGCAATCATTTGAGACAGAAAATAGATACATTTTTAAAAATCAGCGCTCAGTAAACATATTTGCTGATGTCCATCATTTGTTTTGTTGAAAAGCTATTTTCAACAATATCTGTGCATTATTATGATTTACATGTTTAACAGTGTATGCAGATGAGAAATATACCTGATCAGTGGCAGGTCTCCTTCTTGAGTTATAAATAAATATATGTGCTTGCACCTCAGTGCATATTTATTGTTATATTAGTTTTAAATGTTTATTTTATATGTGCCTCTTCTTCAGCCCTTAAGATCGTGAAGAAAAACTGCAAACTGGTTTACGAGATTATGTTACTCCCATTCTCCTCTAAACTTCCCCACTGTGGGATTTTCTAATGTGAAAAAAGAAGGAAAAAAATTAAAATGAACTGAGCCTTCACACTATAATAAAAGTCCCATATGGATATGCAGAGGGCATATACTTCTGCTGTCAAGACTGGTATAATCAAGGTATTCATAAACCCACAATAAAGCAACAATAGAAGCAGTCACGTGTAGAAGTAGATGTGGGAGAAGTTCAGCGCTTTAATTTTCCAGGACAAAGCAGCCATTTATTCCTTGTTCCACAGAAGGTGAATCTGACTTAAGCAATGAGACGTTGCTTGAATTGAATTTTGGATACTGTAGTTCAATTCACGTTACACTGAGCAGAACTAATGTAAAAAATTATTGCTGCAATCCTCCTTTTTCTCACTCTGTATAGAACAAATCAGTCTAAATGTACAGCAAAGATTTCAGGATTTATTTTACTTTTTAATTAATTATTGTTATTTGAATCGAGCAATGGGGAGTAATGACTGGAGGGTTGGCTTGTTTTTGACAAGGCACTATGAGAGGAGGAAACAGGAACAAGAATGTCAGGATATGGTGACAGCTTAGGCTTTTGATCAGAGGATTCCAGAGTGGCATGTCGTGACCAGCAGACAATGTGGGACTGGAGTGACAGGAAGAGATCTATGCATACAGAAACAGCAGTGAAAGGCTTTGTCACATGTTTCTCACATCTTTCTCATTAGGACATACACCAGCTGCACAGTGGAGCCAGAATGTATGGTAAACATCAGATCATGGAAGGTATTTGTTTATATATTTAGTTATTAACCAAGTGATATCAATAAGGATGAGCCCTGCAGCATGACTGAAAATTTAAGTAATAGTATATAATATGTATGAAATAGTAATAGTAATAGTATATAATATAATCAACATTAGATTCGCCTGTAACCTCAAAGCAGCTGAACACTTGCTAAACTCAAACATCCTGCTAATAACATATATAAATCTGTCTCAGAATTAGGTGTAAGACCATCTGAATTGAAAGAGTGCTGCTTGGATGAACTTGTTGCTGGAAAACACAGACCATTTTGGCATTGAGAAGAGAGGATATGTTCAGCGGTGAATCGTCAGGACTTCCTCCTGCTACTCATCAAGACTCTGCAGGTAACACCCGACTTGATTATGTCCTGGGCGCTGAGGGAGAGTGTGATATGAAATTGGTTTAGATTGTTTTGTAGATCAGTAATGCAGATTCACTGAAAGCAAGGTGTCTGGAGTGCATCTGTATTTTTGAACAAGATAGAAGGACGTGAAGGTGGAAGGTATTGCCCTCAATGTTTCCATTAATTATTAGTTTGCTTTGACACTATTTGACCTAACCCATCCAATCCTTTCCATATTTTCCATTAACTTACTTCAACCTGTCTGGGGTCTGAAAACTTGCTAAATATAGCGCAGGCGTAGCTAAGCTAACACTGTGTTATCTGGGCTCTGACATGTGCATCAGTGTAATTGGTGTACCAGGAAATCGTGCATTCACAAATGTTTCGCTATGTTTGGAATGCAAACTGTGATTAAATAAGGTCATTTTTAACAAGCTAATTTAGTGTAATTAAATTATCGCAATGCAGTAATTTTGACTATTCCACCACTAGACAAAATGTATTTTTCCCTGTTTTTGTGTTTGTTTAAAATTCTGTGTCCCGTCATTATTTAGCATGACTATATCACGTACAGCAACCAAGAGAAGATACTTCAAAATATATATCTACCTAAAATGACATAAATGGCATGAGAAATGGATCCCAGATAATGACCACTATTTTCTGGCTGTGGAACAATGTTTTGACAAGCAGGTCCCTTTCCTGTTTGGATCTCAGACGAACTTGGATGCACACGTCTCTTCACTGTGTGGCTTTATGTCTCACAAGTGAGTAGGTTGTTGTGAGAGAAATGCTGGTTTGGTTTTGTACTGTGTGACACCAGCAGCTTATTAAAAGCTTTGGTGACCAAACATGGACAACAGCAACAAAACATGGCTGCTACTACAATTAACCATCATGAACCAAACAGAAAGATGAAGCCAATAATGTCTCCGGCACTAGTAGAATGAGATCTCTGATAAAAATTCATTTTTCAAAAACGACATTATGTTTTGTCCTTTTATTCCTTGCTTCTAACAACCTCACTAGCCTCTTCATGCTCTAACGAGATCACAGTACAGCTTTGGTGTAACAGTCCAGCTTTTAAATGCTGTCACATAGAACAGCTGAGAGATCCTGCTTTCTGTGGCAGTGTGGCTGTTATTAGGCCCGTCTTGTAAACAGTTTAAACTGTTCTGATTAGCTCTGCTCTCCCATTTCTTGCTACTTGATTGGTTGCCCGCACTGTCACTCACTCTGTTCAAAAAGCTAGCTAGCGCTAGCTAGCACTAGCTAGCACTAGCGCCAGAGAGCAGTGATTGAGGGTTGTGTCTTTGGTCAGAACTTAAAGAGTTTAAGTCAGTGTAAAGTTCACAAAGAAATGATTTTCCAACTGGCAATGTGTCATTAATAATGGTAATAACAGGTACTAAGCCAAAAACTTCTTTTTGGAGCATGAATCTGTGTTTTTTTTAATTAGAAATATGACAGAATCAAAGCTGCCAGGAAGTTCAGAGAGAGGAGATGCTGAGACTGGTGAGCTTTAGTACTGAGCTACACCTTGGTCTACATAGTTAAAATTTAATCAAAGTCATAATGTGAAATACTGAAGTGTTTACATGACCTTCACATAATATTAATCAGACTTAAAAAAGACATTTTTAGAGATCACAGTTTTAGCATGTTTGTTCTATAAAAACGATGTAAAAATTAATATTCCCTCTGACAACAGTTGAAGTGACCACATATAGATTTTGAAAACAATATAGATGGTGAGGTACTTTGTAAAATCACAGAAATTATTAAGTAATTTAATCCTGGACTAAGTTTAACAAAAAAAAAAAAAAAAAACTAACTAAAAATGTTATTGTCAGTCACATTGAATAGAATATTTTAGATTATAAACGTCTGACTGTTAAGATGTCCTTTCCATTCAATTATATGATTTTACAAATATCACAAGTGAAAACTCTGGGATTCCCTAATAATGTGCCTTACACTGAAAAAAAAATCATTAATCTACGTATCTGTACTGCTTTGTCCATTATGGGTCACAGGTAAGCTGGAGCCTATCAAAGCATTTTAGCAGGTGAGAGGCAGGGTATATCCTGGAAAGGTCACCAGTCCATTACAAAACAACCATTCACACACGCACATAGGGAGAATTTAGAGTGACTAATTATCTTAACATGCATGTCTTTGGACGGTGGGAGGAAGCCAGAGTACCCGGAGAGAACCCACGCATACACGGGGAGAACATGCAAATTTCCACATAGAAAGGCCACCACCCCCCAGGGTCGAACCTCCCCTTAGCCGAGGTTTGGACCATCGACCTTCTTGCTTTTTTGGAAAATAATGGCTTATAAAACTTCAAAATGTTGAATCCTATTTTTGTCTATTCTTTAAAAACATATAAATAAACTAAATGAAATAAAAAACAAAAAAACTTTATTAATCCCAGAGAGGGGTTATAAAAAAAATTTGCATCGTATATAGACCCCACTGCAGTTTTTAAACTCATTCATCCATTGCAATCTGTAAATAAGTGCTTCCTCCCTTAGATAATATTTCCTGAGTTCAGCCATATAAATACAGAGTATATGTAACAACATGCTAAACCATAACTCTGACCTAACATTCAAGAGTGAGGGTCATGACCAAAGCTTTGCTTTGATGCAAGATGTAGATTTTTTGTTTGCCATGGCATGCAGGTGTGGAAGCTTGAGCTTACTGGGCTTTCTATAGCAGCTTTAAGAACACAATAAAAGACAAGGATTAGAGAAAAATGTGTTCACTGGCTGTGAGGATGTTGTTGCACCACACATCAGGTGGTTTTATGATTTTTACATCCTCTTCATGAAATGTAAACAAGTTGAACAGACAAATATTATCATCCACATATGAATGCTGCATCATGATCAAGAAGCTTTTAGTGTTGATGTAGAAACATAATAGAACAACATTTAGTAGCATTATTCGCTTCCATTTGGGCATCAGACATTTACCAAAGTAAACGTAAAACGTAAGACCCAATCTCTCTAAGTATTGATTTTGTAGCCAGATTGTTAGGCCCTATCCCCCCGCCCCACTACACACACACACACACACACACACACACACACACACACACACACACATAGACTTTAACCCCATTCACAGGTAAACATGAATATAAATAATCAAATTAAGAAATAAAATGTGCTCAGTATGGATGCTGCAATCTCTAAAGGGAATAGAAGTCATTAATGTTTTTTTTTACAGCTGTGACTGAACTAAACTTGTCTGACTATCACACCACGTCATTCAGTCTCTGACAGCCACAGGCGTCTAATTGTTGTAAATGTCAGGAATGTTTAGTTCATTTCCTCTCTTCTTAAAAGCCATGTAATGTTCTTATGAGTAAGAGAGGACATAAAGATGATACTGCAACTCCTGAATGGGCTGTCGCCTGTGGCTTTTCACTTAAAATGTGGTAGAGCTCAAAACACAAGACATTACACATAAAAAACTGCACTGCAGTGGGACCGTGTTGCAGAGCTTTATGCTGGTATTGTTTGGGCTCTTTTCCCACTCTGGGACCTAAATCACTCGTATGAATAATTAATGAATCCCAAGAGGATAAAAAGTAGACTATAAGACAGTTCTTTCTCATATTTGTTCCTCTTTGAGGCAGCAGCATATCAGATTGTGTCATATCTGCAAATATTTTGTCGCTTAACTCTTGCAGTTTTCTAATGTTTTATTCTGTGTGCCTCTTTGTGCATCCAGCAGCTTGGACCAAAACAAAAACAACTGCAAGTGTGGTGTATGAGCAAATATATTCAATTATTTTCTCCTCTAAAGAAGCTGTCTACAGTAATATATAACCAGTATATAGCTGTGTGTACTGTAATATATAGCAGTGAAAACTCTTATAATTAGTATTTCAAAAAAATAAATGCAGTCCAATTACTTTTTTAAGTATTTGACTTTCTTTTCTTCTTTCAAGCATGCCATTGTTGGGGAAGAGAATGGATAGCAAAGGCAACATGATCTTAAAGATAAAACGCACCAACAATAATCACCATTTTAAGTTGAACACACACAAACAAGAGCAAGCAGGTAGATTTTCTACACCAATGTGTGTCACAAATGTGCCATACAGCTGCTTATGTTTGAGCCATTTGTGTGGAAAGCATTAAATTGAGATAAAGGCAGGACAGTATCAAAGTGTAACCTTCACATTTTGTCAGGTGAAATATCCTCATGAGCATAAAGCCCATACAAAAACAGTTAAAAATGCTTCTTGAATAAAAGAAAACGCGTTAAAGACAGTATTGTCTGGCGTGACAGGATAAAAATTCCTCCTCTCCCACTGGCCTGGTAATTCTCAGGCGGATAATTAAAAAGTGTGTGCCACTGTCGAAAACGAAAAAGAAAGATTAAAATAAATAAATTAGTACAGAGAAGGGAAGAGGCTCCACGCACTTCCCGGGGGGATCCATTAAAGAATGTTTTCTTGAATTGAGGTTAGGTGCATTGATCTCTGTCGAAGCTGGCACAGCTGAGAGTTAACACTCCCTGCCTGAGACTCTGGCTCATTTCATACATTATTCCAATTAAAACTGCAGCCTGACCGGCTGCTTGCTTATATATTGTCTAGGAAAGAAGAAAAAGGCACCTGCTGAAGTAAATCTAGTGTATTTGATATGACTAAAAAAGAAAAATGATCTTGTCAAAATTGAAGAACCAAAAGAGACAAAGGAGGAAGATTAACTGAGGTGATGTTTTGTTCACATCAGCTGTGGAAATGAATGTCCACCATGATGTATTATACAGATTAGGTGCACACTAGTAGGTCTACTGTCCTTTACAGTAGCCCCATGTGTCATCATATGATATGATATCATATGGGCAAACACAGCAATTGTTTTTGTTTCAGTTTGAATAGAAGTGGAGGTTCATTACTTTAGGGACCTTCAGGTGGTGTTTAACAGTGGTTAAATAAACTCACAGCACACAAGATCATTAAAAAAAATGCAACAATGTTTACTGAATACCTTTTACACTCTTTATTTCCAAAACCATGTACCATTGTGGGCATGTTGGACTACAGACCAAAACTTCCTCAGCAAAAGATGTGTTAAATAGCTGCTGTGCAAAATTCATCAAGCTAAATTTGTCACAGCTGTAGATGAAGTGATGACTCTGTTTTCAATTAGTGTCTCCAAGCTGTAGAATGGATTTCACCTTTTAAGCCGACATGAAACATAAACAAAGTAAACACCTGCTGAGAGCCTCAGAGTGTCCCCAAGGGCGCCTGCAATGTCACACAATGTTGCTTGATCTTTTCTCCTTCTTCTTTCTCTGTGATATGTTAATATTAATCATACAAAAGCAACACCATGTTACATTATCAGGCTGTCTAGCTAATACTACTGGTTAAATCACCTCCAGCCTCTGTCAGAGCCAGTGTTCATAGGCTGCATACAAGGTGCTGAATGCATTTTGATGCAAGCATCAGATCACACTGTTGTTGCATAGCAGCAAGAACATTATGAACAGGTGGTAAAAAAATCCACGTGTGAGAGAAATAATGACATTATGATTGTGCATGTTTCTGTCACAATTGTGCCATACACCTGCTCATGTTTGAGCCATTTGTGTGGAAAGTATTATATTGATACCATCACTATCTATATTCTGTACCAGTAATATATATACCAATGGTGACGTGGCTGCGTTATGAAGACTGCTTGCATGCTGTCAGTGGAACTAAATACTGTAAGAAGCAGAAATTTTACCAAGAGGTTAAATGGATGAGAAGGTATACTGCATGGTGGCAATGTAGGGAGAGAAAAAAAAAACAAAACAAAACAAAAAAAAAAAAAAAAAACATTTTTAAGGTAGTGACTTTTTTTGCCTAGGTAAAAAATTATTTTTAAGAATTCAACATTTTTGAAAATCTTACATGTTTCAGAAAATATTGTGTAAGGTGAAAACACCTGCTATTGAATTTGGGAAGCCACGCCCAATTTAATGGAATGAAGAAAAAAAAATAAATAAATAAACAAATAAAAAATTAACTCATTCATGAACTCAGCATGTTTTTTTTGTTTTTTTTTTGTTTACTGCATGTTGGTAAAATGGAAACTGGAGTCTTACTGTGCTGTAGACTGATGCCGTAGAAGGTTGTGTTTTCAGGAAAACCAAAAAGTTTTTATAAACCTAACCTACCAAAGTAAACCACAGCTAAAAGTGAAAAGTAAAAGTAAAATTAAATTAGCACCTGCATGTTATTTTTCCTGTGATCATAAACAAATTAAAAAGATGAAACCCATGCCCATCACCAAGAAATAATAGATTATGGATGATGATAGTTTTACAAACTGCGATGAGACTGCTTAATTAAAACCTTCGGCTTAATATAACAGATGGATGTAGGTATGAAATTATATTAAAAATACTTTATTTATCCCCTGGGGAGATTGTAAATGTCCATGTAAGACATGAATAGGATGAGGACGTGTTTCAAAATATCTCAGGCTCCAGTAGCCTCATTAAAAAAATATTCAACTTCTTTTTCTGCTACGAGTCAGTGTGGTGTTATTTGTAAAGTCTCTGATTATTGAGTTGTGTTTTTAAGATAATCGAGCAATATAATCTATGTATTTCTTATAATATCAGGTTAAAAGAGTTTCCTTTAAATATCTTCTGACTTCAAAAACACAATGACTGCTAGCTAGATCTTTCAGCACTGCAGTTAAAAAAAACAGAGTGGCTATTTCTATCTTTTATGAAACCAAACAAAAAAAAAAAAAAAAAAATAAGTCAGTGGGACAAACATGGTTATTTACACATAAAACAGAATACTTTAATATTTCAGAAGTAAACAAATTTTAATGTTGTGCTTCATCTAAATCAGTAACACAAACTCTGGTATTGTTACTTTACTAGAGTATTTCTATTTAGTTTAGATAAGAAAGACACTAAAAAGGAAGCTGAGTGTTTTTAAACAATGACCCAGTTTGTGAACCTGTTGATGGTTATTGTGTGGGTGCCTTGAGCAGGGTTGTCTGATTCCAGTGCTCAAGGGCAACTTTCCTGCAGATTTTAGACTTTTCCCTGCTACAACACACCTGATTCAAATTATATAGATCGCCCCAACAGCTTGTTAAGTTCTGTACAAACCTGTTATGATCTGTTAATTTAAATCAGGTCTGAAGGAGCAGGGAAACAATAGTAGCCCTCAAGGAGACATCCCTGTCCTTAAGGATGTTGCTGAGACCTGTGATTTAAGTTCTGAGGTTATAATTCTTCATGAATTTCTATTGAATGAAGGCTAGTTTAATGAGGGTCACCATGTTTGCTTTTATAAAACAATTAATAGTTTTGTATAGTTAGAAGCATAAACTATATACTGAGTTTCCGTTTTAGTTTTTTTTGATTGAGCCAAAGTCAGTTCCCTAAAAAACCTGCTGAGAGTCTGCTTCTTGTATTTGTACTAAGACATGGTTCTCACCGTTCTAAAATATATTTAAATGGATTATCAGGCGCTTCCAAGACTTTACCTCAACATAGCAGTGTTTATAATCAGTGGCTAACATGCTTACAAAAGCTTCCAGGACGCTACGTGCTGCAGCTGAGTTTTTCTCTTGGCACTGCGTCACATGCTAGCAAGCGGATATAAACACATGGGGCGTTTTGAATACACATCATGGCTGATTCCTCAAAGAAATGCGAGAAGACATTATTGGAAGAAGAGAAGAAAAGAAAGAAAGGATCAAAGCAAGAGATAAGAGTCAAGGTAGAAGAGAGCTCATGCAGGTAGGATGCAAAGTGGATGCTCAATCAGCCGTCGCTTGGGGGTGCATCACTGAGAAAATCTGCCAAAATTTTGTAGTGCATCTTTAACATAATGAAATTTAGCAGACTCTTACTGGATCAGTTTGACATGTAAGTACACTAACTTTTGCTAGCAACTCAAATTTCCACCTATGACTACATTTCTATAATTTTCTGTACAAGTAAAAAGCCGGAAATATTCTGGACATGATGTGTAACATCTATAATTTGTCCTCTTAAAACAAAGAATCTATTTGGAAAATCCAGCATTACTCCACTGAATAACTAAAACAGGTAGCTGAGTGTGGATCCTCATCAGACTCCTTCTGCTTATGTTTATGATCAACAGGCTGAGAAACTTAAGTCTTTTAAAACAACATAGACTAAGAAACCTTTTTAGGTTCAGAATGTCAGGAGTGTTGTTTTATGGTTATAAGAACAGCTTGGATCAGCAATTGCTGTTTAGCCTAGACACATAAATTTCAGTGTCAAACTGGCAGAGAAATGGAAGCATTGCTGCTGCCGCTCAATAACACAAAAAAACAAATTGTTTCAGCTTTTTCCCACAGGAGCAATATGCAACAGCTAACTGACGGTGGGATTAAATTGCTTTTTTTTCAGCTCATTTCTTTCACCTCACCCCACCCTCCACATTGTGCAAACAAAGAAACACATAACAATACTGTGCAATCAGACCGAGCTCTGTAATTGCAGGCAGAAAATGTATTTTCATGTTTGATGTTAGGCTGAGGGATGATAAGAGGTGCAGCATGTACAGAGAGACTGGCGCAGGCCTAGGTCAGTAGATCAGAGAGTCTTAAAGTCTAACAGAAAAACTTTACATAATCATCATACATCAAGAACCTATTTACAGATATGACTTCAGTGGCTCTGTGAGGATTGACTGGACACAACGCCCACATCAAACCTCTCTTCTTCTTGGTGAGAAGGATTAAAGAAAATGTTTTCCTATGATGGGCAGTGTGTCTGAAAGAACCTTGCCATAGAAAACACAAGTTAATTTTGCATAGAAAAAGAGAATTGAAATCATGATATCTCACTGTGGACCTGCCCACCAGTTAGGAAAACATGCAGCACAGAAGAGACACAAATATAAGACTAAATAATATAGAAAAAGAGCATCAAAGAAAGTGAAACATTTGGCTAACAATCAATTTTTCAATGCACTTGACTGTTGTCTTGCAGAAATGTTGCACCTTGTGGTCCCATATTGATTTTCTGTGGCTGATGGACAAGTCATAGTCGCAATAAGAGGACAGAAAGGAGTGATAAATAGAAGAGAGATGCTCTCTGGGTATGCAGGTCCACATATGCTGCAAACTATAAATAGAGGGCAACATGCTAAAGCCTGTCTCTAATGAGCACCAACATACACATGCAAGGTTAACTGCAACCTCCACTGAAGGAGGACACAACCCGGCTCATCATTGTCTCATAATGGAACTAGGTTGCATTGCCTCCCTGGAGCTGCACAAAGACATGCTGTAGCACAGTGAGAGAAATGAAACAAATAAATAGAGTTCTTGCTGGCAAGAGGAGAGTAAACATCCATTAATGTAAGGGTGGAGCATATTTAGCGTCTGCTTGTAATTTGTGTATTTCTATTTATGGCCAAGTAAGCTCAGCCCCAATTAATGTGTGAATAATATTTTCATAGTTCTTTGTATCATAAGTATGCAAATGATCCCGTCTTTTGATACTGCTCATTTTTTACAGTGCATCAGCTAAATTGGCTTTCACAGCATAGAGAGAAGACTACAACTCATTGCTTCTGTGACATGTGTTTGATAACATCATTTTTCTTTCATGGATGCTTATCCTCCATTGACTCAACTGTAATCATATTACAGGCAATCCAGTGAGTCATTTGACCTTCTCTGTACCCACGATAGGCATCAAGCTGTAATCTAATGTTATATAATCTAATGTCTGATATAATTACATCTATTGCTTGCTTTAAACAGCACAAATAATCACATATTAGTATTCAAACCAATTTTTTTCACTAAGCAAAAAATTAAACTGCCAGATAAACAGCTTATAGGAGAACAGTCTGCTTTCTTTACACTTCCCAACAAGTATTTTGAATATTCATAAAGATAAAAAAAAAGAAGAAAAACTAATCCAAGATTTTCCTCGCCTCAGCCTGCATCTGCAAACTTCCTGCTCGTGAAAACTAATGGAAAATGCATGCTGAAGCTCCAATCCATTTTAATCCTGAAGGCAATTACGATGCAGGGTTTTAGGGTCAGTACTGCTGTTGATTGATGGGAAGAAAAAGTCACTTTAACAAAGTGCTGTGAACTTCAACCACCTGCGTGCAGCACAAAGGGTGTTGCTTGATGCACCGAGAAGCTTTAATGCTTTGTTAATGCATTTGATGAAAGGATGCAAAATGGAGAATTAATGATTGATCCTTTGACAGGCCTTACACGTCAATATTACTGATGACTTTTAAATTATAAATTTAATTCCCTAATTTCTCTGGATCATTTGCTCCTCTCGCTGCAGCTGAATTTCATAATGTCATTGCCACCAGCAGCATGGAAGACACACATTTTAGAGTAGATGGTGTCACTGGGCGGTGACATATTTGCAATGCCTGAAAAGCCAGGTTTGTTTGTGAGGAAAATCGTACACTTCACTGTTTTCCTCAAGCTCCTTTTTAAGAGCTATGATCTGTATCCTAGCAACAGGACTCACTAGCCCTGGTCTGTAGAGTCATCGGCAGAGAGAAAGGGCAAGAGCACGGAGCCCTGACCGACTCCTGTCACCGCCAACACACAATACTTGCTTTGGAACATGTTGACAACTTTGTGTAATGTTAAGGGCATCCTTCAGAAAAAAAAAAAAAAAAAAAAACTCTTTTCTGACACTATCTGATACTGTATCTCAGAGGAGAAATTAAGCAAACATATTGTCCTGAGTACTGCATCACATTTTCTATTG
The DNA here is from genome assembly GCF_017639745.1 of Melanotaenia boesemani. NCBI lineage: Eukaryota > Metazoa > Chordata > Actinopteri > Atheriniformes > Melanotaeniidae > Melanotaenia > Melanotaenia boesemani. Next base: position 16,323,639 of record NC_055695.1, on the reverse strand, counting down.
TACTAATTTAAAACTACTTTATTTCTCAGTTCACTCAGTTCTAGATGGAGAGAGTTTACTTTTTTTTCTCTGCTGTGTTAATCCAATGCATAACGGTAAATTTGCATGTCAGAATTGGAAAAGATTACTTTGTACAAAATATGATGGACTGTTTTTGGAGAGAAAAAAAAAACAAAACAAAAACTAAACATCCAAGCCATCAATGACCAGCTGCAATTATGTAAAACACTAAAAAAAGCCTTACTGCATTACAAACAGTACTCACTGTTGGTGAATTTAGTGAAAGCTGCAGCTAAAAAGCCAGATGTTTTTCATGCAGATTTCTGTAAGGGATATATCAGGGATCCTCAATCCTGGTCCTCAAGGGCTGGTGTCCTGCAGGTATTAGAGCTTGACTCTGACTTGTGCAGAGCTTGACATTAAGCTCTGCACAAGTCTGCTAACTGCCCACTGATTTGAGTCAGGTAGGTTACAGCAGCAGGAAAACTTTTAAAACCTGCAGGACACCAGTCCTGGAAGACCAGGACTGAAGATGCCTGGATTCTTTGCTCTTTCCATTAATTAAAATCTGTCTCATCAATGTTACTAATAAATATTCGTCAAATACTCTATAAACCAGAGAATGGTGCGTCATATGCAACTGCCTCTTACATTCATGTCATTTTTTAATGAAAACACTCAAACAGATTCAAAACCATCCCAATCTCAAATAAAATGGCTCAATAAGAACGTTTGTCTTCACGTTCAATATGTTAGTAGTCTCGCAATCCAGGCTTAAAAGTTGTAAGATGATTTACTGAACTGTTGTATTGAGTCAGGTAGTGTTAAGTCACCACTACCAATCAACATTGAGCTATTTCCTTTGTAGTTTTTTTATTTTGTTTTTTTATTCCACAGTGATAGGACAGAAATTCAACCAGTAATCTTTTACTTAACCAATGCCTCATCAGTTGCATATCAATGAGTGAGGTCTATGTTAAGATGTTTCCACTTTAGGTTTCTAGTTGTTTTATGCTGGATGTGGTTTTTCTGGATTTTTGATGGAATCTTTTTAAGTGAGAAAACACTTTACAAAGGTTTGTAGTTTTTTTTTTTTTTTTTCTGAATGCTGCTCAGGGGTTTAAGGGACCAAATTGGTGTTTCATTTTCTCTGTCTTCATCCACACAGCACTGACAGTGAAGAGTTATTGGATGGACTGACAATAACTCATAACACCGGATTGAACTGTTTAAGCTCCTTGTTATGTGCTATTTCAAATGCTTCTTTGAATCTGCACAAAAAAAAAACATTTCACATTTGCATTTAGTCATTTGCCAAATGGTTCTATCCAAAGAGACTTATAAGTGAGGATTAACATTCAAGTTCCAGTACAGTACAAAAACCTGGCATTCACATTAAATAGTTTCCCCCCCATTAATTTGGTTTGTCCTTCATTACAAAGATTTATTTCCTGTGTTTATTCACCTAGATTCATCTTGAATACATCGTTCATTGTTTGTCTTACATGATAGCATTGTTTCTGACTTACCCACCCTCAGTGTTACCTTGTGTGGCTCAGAAAACACCTTTTTACAGCATTAACATGCATGCATGTTCCTTAAATATATTAATTACTGATTTGCAAAAAAAATACAAGTTGAAGTCAGGTGGACATGACCTCCCTCTGTATAGCAACATATGACAAATTTCTGCTATAAACTGTTGTATCTTAACAGTATTTCTCAATAACTATTGCATAAGTTTCTTACTTGCCCTCTAATACCGAATGAAAATCTCCCACTGGCATTAAAAAGTAAAATGAAAGTTTCTGTTTTCAGTCTGTCTGTGTTTGGGCCTCGCTCCACACACTGAACCCTGCAGGAAGTTGTAACTGCTGTATGTGTATTCAAATTAGAGATAAAACTAGAAAATTTGTTAGAATAATCGATAGCTGAAGAACTGTGCAACCCATTGTTTGACCCCTCCCTCATGCTGTTCCTAATGGCCTCTGTGCATATGAGGTAAGCTCTTTCATCCATCCATTCCCATACTCCACCTCCTCTTCCAATACCCATGCATATTATCAGATAAAGAGGAGCAACAGGACTCCAATCTGCCAAGCTCCAGCAGAAAGATAGTGTGATTTCCTGGGATGAATCACAAAGCACTGCAGGCATGCTCTCGATTTAAAAACACTAAGGCCTCAAAGCTCTGCCTTGCCTTTTTAAATCTGCAATCTACAAATTGTGAAATTTGTTGCAGGACAGTCACAACAAAAGTGCAGGAGAAAAACGAAAAAAGAGAGGTTCTGAATGTTTCTCTGCCAGCTTGGAATTATTTGTAGCAAATATTGGAGGACACAAGCTTTCTCTGATGATCTGGTAAATTAATAATTCTTGTAGGAAATGGGTTTCATCAGGCCATGATATCCCCACCTGGTGAGAGTCATCAGCTGAGGTGCTGATTTGCCCTTATTTCCTGACTCCTCCAGACTGGATAGCAGTGACCAGGCTACAGGAAACAGTGATGGAGCAACTGTAGTGCTCCCCTGCAAGGATATGAGAAAGAAATGGCAGATAGTAATTACAGTTCTTGCCAAGACAATAAAAAAATTTGATTTCTCTTTATTTCTTTGACTTAGTTGAACTCTATCATACTGTAACCATCCAACAAGGGTTTTAAATAATTTTAAAGCAATCTTTTTTTTAAGTCTTATCAGCCAGTAATCCAGGAAAAGGATATCTTCATGCTTTTCATAATTACAGGGTCAGATTTAAAGCAAGCCATGATATTTTCCTAAACTAAAACATACAATTTTCAACCCCTACCCCTATAGCCTTAACCAAGTAGTTTGTAATGTGTAAAATTGCCAAAACAGCAAATGAAAGTGAAAGCAAACATGAATACAAAAATAAATGCAAAGACCTCCAAATGCAAAGAGTGTGGCACAACAGTCAAAATGCTATTTGGCTATTTCATGACACTCCTCAGCAGCATTGCAGCATTGAAAATAATCTATCAGATCAACAGATCAAATTTACACGATTGTTTCCTGTTTTGCTGAGAGACTGTGCTGAATGATTACAAGGTGACTGCAGGGCTGAAACTGGTCTATGCCACTAGAGCAGAAAAGTCATGCTCCCTTACGTCATTGTTTCCTTCCAAGAATATAAAACCAAAGTCCCTCAAGAGAGCTTTGGTCAATTTTGGGCCAGTATTTGAGTTTTTCTTGTGAAATAATGAAGTGTATGGAATTGGTCATTTGGCATCTTTAGATGTAAAATATTTGTTCTAATAATATGGTCTGCAGGTTCAGAGGGGTTTTTTTTTGTTTAGATCTCCCAGTTTAGTGAAGTAAGCTTTGACTTTATTACTCAAGATATTGAGACCATCTATTGTTAACTTCTGACATCAACTTAGCGCAAAAAGTAAGGAAATTTGTGTTTGGTGGATTATTTCTTGGCAATAAATCGTATAGTTGGAAAGCCTGATTATTTTCCTTTTAAATAGTGCCACATTAGTAAGAAAATACATTTGTGGGATGAGCATCTCCCCACCAATGCTACACAGCTCACAGGGTACAACTGGTACCCTGTGAGCATTGACCCTGCATGAACCGTGCTACATGTGTGTCCTCACATATACAGTAATTTATAGATACAATATATACAAATATACAGTGATGGCAGTATTGGTGTTCAAATAAATGCCTTTATTGGTAACAGCTAGCTAATATCTCTTACCATTGTTACAATGCCAGAAATGAAGTGAACCATCAAAAAAAAAAAAAACTTAGCCCTGCAGACTTTACCAGCCGATACCAGCTCTACTGCCATCTTTAGGTTCGAAAGAGAAACTGCAACATGCCGTCGTAACCCTACGCTTCTGTACGAGAGCACATTTCACCAGGGTCAGCTATGCCAGCCCTACCGTGTGAAGATGCTGCACGAGTATAAGTCCAGCTTAACAGGAGAGAGCAGGTTTATCAAAAAGAAGAGAAGTTTTCTGGCTGGCACTAACCAAGGCCGGTGAAATGAGACCAAGACAGTAATAAATATTACAGATAATACAGAAGCTAATTTAGGTCAGAGCAGCTCACTCTGTTCTACTGTTGAGTTCCCAGATGTCACAAGGCTGAAAAGAAAAACACATAACTTGGTAAATATTCTTTCTTTAGTTATCACATTAAAGCTGTGTCTTGTAAAGACGTAACGTATTGGGAGTAACGTGTTACAAATTAATGCATTGCAGTAAAGATATTACTTTTTTGGGTAACAAAGTAAAGTAGTGTGTTACACTTAAAATATTGGTAACGAAATTACTTTACTGGACTACAGTAATGCGTTTTTCTGCGTTACTCGAGCCGTTTTGCATATGTGTAAAGTTCTGATCTGTTTTAATTGGTACGTGCATGCTGCTGCCTGTGTGTGTGCTTGCCTGGGCACGCTGCCATAGAGATTGATTTGTGTGACGTAGCTGACGTAGCGCCAACCAAGGAAAAAGAAAAATGGAGCTGGAGACGGAGACAGGGGCTTTTGGTCAGTGGCAATATTCACTTTATTTTCAGTTCAGTCCAGACTTGTGGCAAAAGATCCTGCTCTCCGCTCAGTGGAAGGAGTCATTCAGCAGCCGACCTGCCTAAACAAGCTGAGCTTTTTTCAACATTTCCTGGAGTGCAGCAAACGGTAACACAGACAGAAATTAACAAGCTAGTTGCAGGGTTCATTGTAGGAGACATGCTCCCCCTGTCGATTATTGAATCACCCAGGTTTAGAAAAATACTTTGAGACAAGTGTGTCCATTTCCTCCCACAGACAGGGATGTTGTTCTTGTGGTTTTAAAGCCATTTTGTTTACAATATACAGTAAACACTATGTAGACAGGCAGCGATGATTCAGCTATGATGTTTGTCCATGTCTACAGGGTGAATTAAGAAATGGTAAAGTAAAGTAATAAGTAGTGGCATTACTTTTCAAATGCAGTAACAACTAATTACTTTTGCAGAATACTACCCCAACACTGGTCCCAACCCAACCCCTTAATGGCTCACTTAAAGACAAGTATAGGTAAACCTCCATTTTCAGACTGATAATGTGCTGTCTATGGTTTATTTATTTCAACAATTGACTAGAAAGACAATAAAACCTCACTTTGATTCTCAGCACAATTTCTTATGATCAGTGACAGCTTATTTAGCTTGGTTGTGCTTCCACTGAACACTCAGATGCCATTTTTCTGAGCATGCAAAACAGAAACAACATACTTGACCAGTTTATTTGAAAAAAAATGTAAAAGCCTGTCACTGCTTTTAAATGGCTAATTATTTTGCAACGGTTTCTCTAATGTTTTTTAGTTCCAAACATGCTGAGAATATTCATGTTCTGCATGGCTGTGTTGCATTAGTCATACAGTATGCAGAGTTATGGTGATTATAGCGACTTTTTTTATTAGATGGGTCACAGAATGGATGTTAACAGGAAACTGGAAGGGAGAGATGTACAAAAAGCAAAAAATGTTCCCAACAGGAATCACATTGGTACATTATAATTTATGCACTGTAACTGCAAGTCCAGCAAGTCATTCCACAGTTTTACATTTGAGGTGAAAATGTGTCATTGGAGGTGGCATTGTGCTGGCATTTTGTGAACTTAACAGCAAGTTTCCTGTAATTCTACTTACCTGAAGCCCAAAATCAGAAAATAACATTGGTAATGTTACGCTTAAAACAAATTCAATTTCATTTTATATATGGCACGCATTTAAACAACCCGAGCTACAAAAAGTGGCTGTATAGAACCTAAATATACAACAAAAGAGAAACAATAATACAGGATAAACCAAAGTAATAATGTCCATTAATAAAGCAGCAGAGACAAATTTGTCAAAGCACAAAATAAATAAATGTTCAAGGCAGGTAAAAGCCAAGAAGAACTATGTCTAATGGTGTATAAGTTTTTATCCTGAAAAGGTGTAATTTTTAGGTTTTTATTTTTATGTAAATAGCAGTCAGTTTCTGCTCCTCTTTCAAGTGATTTTCAAATCATGCTGATTTAAAATTACAGCCCATGCGTGACTTGAGCTACTCTCCCAAGACTTATACCCACGACCTGTTTATAGATGGCACTTGCTTCGCATTAACAGGAAAGTTGTCATTCCGACTCTCTCTCCTCTGCTCCACCAAACCTCCCCACAACCCTTATTATAGTTTTTATTTTTTAATAGTAGATAGCTGTTATCGTTTTACTGAAAGGGGCCATAATCAACATACACTGGTTTAGTAATTAGCAAAGCAACTTTCATTTTATCTGCATGCACCATGTTGAAGTTTACATTCCTTAGAGATACACACAAACAAACACACACATACTAGGTTTAAACAAAAGAAAAGTTATTTTTTGTTTTGTGTTGTTTTATTTTATTTGTTTGTTTGTTTTTGTTTAATATTGTGCTCCAAACACAGTAAATAAGCTAAAGTGAGCCTATCTTGCATCACTTCAGTAATTTTACTGAATTGAGTTTTAGCAGCAAATGTAAAACAAAAGGTTTAGAAAATAATCAAAAACTATTGAAATACATTTGTTTTACACATTAAGAGATCTGGGAATCCTCCAGCACTACACTTTTTTTAATTACATACAGAAATACAGACATGCTACAGGCCAATGAGTGCTCGATAATCTAATTACAATCGCTTTAGTGCTCATTACAAGCTTTAAACTACATGCTATATACTGGATAGTATAGAAGGACTATTTAATTGGATGTTGCCGAAAACATCTACAAAAGTTTTTGACCTGTGAAATAAGCAAACAGCAAAGATGTGAACAACTTAATCCTACAAGAAATAAGATTCTGTTGCTTATGGGTCAATTTGTTTACTTTGTTTCAAACTGGCTTCTAAGACTGGGTGTACAGTCACTAAATGCTTTCATACTGCTTGAATATTATAATACACGTATAGCAGGACCTCTGTGATTAATTAATCAAGCCATTTGTAGCATATATGTTCAGTTATTTTAAACAGTTTTTCAATGCTGATGCGCCTCACTTACTACGTTTTTCTTTTGGGAGCTGCCTCCTTGGAATAACCATACATTCTTTTTTTCACATCTTGGTCTCCTTGTGTAGGTCTCAGATCACACCAATTAATTACCCCATATTCATGGCAGTGACCCAGATTTAATGGTAATAACGTCATGTGATAAAACTAGACTCAGATAATACACAGTGTTCTGCAAACTTGCCCTGTACTGACTATGAAGCAGCTGGAGGCGCTGTTCTATTTAACAGAACTTTTTTATTATTATTTGTAGGGCACAAGATAGAAGGTGGCAGGGCTGCCCTTTTAAGTTCATGTTTAATGAAATAAGGGATTAGGGGACACCCCTTTGTTTTTGCCCTTGGTCAGTTTAAATAGCTTACTCTGCCTTCTCATTTGACCCTCACTCCTGACTAAATGTCTCTTACATGCTCCTAAAGTACTCCCACTTGCCCCACAGATGTCTTTCCTTAGCTTTATTGCTACTATCATAAGACCGTAGAGCAAAAATTAGTCATAAACCCCAGCTCCATGAAAGAAATGTTCCTTCTGGCTGCCCTACAGTGAGTCAATGCACAGCAAAGTTTCCATCAGTTCTAACTGACAGTATCACGACAAAGAAGCAGATCACCATGTACCTTAATCAGAAGCCATGGATGAACAAGGAGGTGCAGCTCCTGCTGAAGGCCCGTAACACTGCCTTCAGATCAGGTGATGCACAGGCCTACAGCACATCCGGGGGCAAACGTGAGAAGGGGAATCAAAAAGGCCAAGTACTGCTACAAACTCAAGATAGAGGGTCACTTTTCCAACTATGACTCCAGACCTATGTGGCAAGGTATTCAGGCCATCACAGACTACAAACCCAGCAACCCCACCCCCACAGCTATGGACACCCACTTCCTGAACAAGCTTAATGACTTTTATTCTCGCTTCGAGAGGGACAACAAAAACAAATACACTGCTGCCAAGACCACACTGTCAGCAGACCACCAGCCCCTTACACTGCCCTCCACTGATGTCTACACAGCGCTGAGCCGGATCAATCCACGCAAGGCTGCTGGTCCTGATGGCATCCCTGGACGTGTGCTCATAGCATGTGCTGGGATCTTCATGGACATTTTCAATCTGTCCCTTGCCCAAGCAGTTGTGCCAACATGTTTCAAAACTACATCAATTGTGCCGGTGCCGAAGCACTTCAACCTGGTTTGCCTCAATGACTACCGCCCAGCAGCACTCATATCCATCATTATGAAGTGCTTTGAGCGGCTGGTCCTGGCACACCTGAAGAACTCCCTCCCACCCACACTGGATCTACACCAGTTTGCCTACCTCAGCAACAGGAGCATAGACGACGCAGTTCCCATAACGCTGCACTCTGTGCTCACACACCTGGACAACAGCAACACATGTGCACGATTGCTGTTTGCTGACTTCAGTTCAGCATTCAACACCGTCATCCCCTCAAAGTTAATCACTAAACTTGGAGATCTGGGCACCGACTCATCAATTTGCAATTGGATTATGGACTTCCTGACCAACAGACCACAGCATGTTAGGTCAGGCCACACCTGCTCCACCACCATCACCCTCAACATCGGGGTGCCACAGGGCTGTGTGCTGAGCCCATTCCTCTTCTCTTTCTTCACCTACGACTGCAGACCTGTGCATGGATCCAACTCCATCATCAAATTTGCAGACGACACCACAGTGATTGGTCTCATCAGGAACAATGAGACCGCCTACAGAGAATTGGTGCGGCACCTGGCCACGTGGTGCACTGCAAATAACCTGCTCCTCAACACCAGCAAGACCAAGGAGCTCATTGTAGACTTCAGGAAGGAGAAAAGAGGCACACACAACCCCATCTGCATCAACGGGAAGGCCGTAGAGCGTGTCTTCAGCTTCAAGTTCCTGGGGACCCACATCTCAGAGGACCTGTCCTGGACCACTTTTACCACTGTGTAATTGAAAGCATCCTAACAAACTGTCACAGTCTGGTATGGAAGCTGCTCGATCGCAGAGCGCAAGGCACTGCAGCGAGTGGTGAAAACTGCCCAATGCATTGCAGGAACTCCACTTCCAGCCATTAAGGACGTCCAGCAAAAACGCTGCCTGAAACGAGCCCGCAGCATTCTTAAGGACTCTTCCCACCCTGCCCATAGACTGTTTTCCCTACTGCCCTCGGGGAGCGCTTCCCGAGCTTCCGGACAAGGACCTGAAGACTGAGGAATAGCTTCTTCCCCAGAACTGTGTCCTTACTGAATTCTTGCTGACCCCGACACACAACTTCACTACCCACCCCCCATTCCTCCTTGGACCATAAACTGTACTCCGCCACCACTGTACCACTTGATTATCCTGCACTCACGCATATCACTAGTTTTTAGCAATCCTAGGTAGCTACTGCCTATATTATTGCAATATTTCATGTCATTCCACCTGTAGCTTTCTATAGCATATTTTATCATCTGCATATTTCACATTTCTATATTTGAAGCCCATATTAATCTGAATAATATGTTCATAGTCCATTCTATAAATCACTAAGATATTCTCATAACATACCGTGTACATATTTAATTTCTTATATCTGCACTTGCCGCTTTTGCTGCATCTGTAAATCACTGTAAATATCCGCATAACATACCATGTACATACTTAATTTATTATATCTGCACTTGCTGCTTTTGCATTTCTGGTTAGATGTTAAACTGCATTTTGTTGCCATGTACCTGTACATGTGTGATGACAATAAAGTTGAATCTAATCTAATCTAATCTAATCTAATCTAATCTAATCTAATCTAATTAAATCAGGTCATTGTGGTTCTTCCTAGTGGATGTATTTTAGTTGCCACGAATCCATTGCATATGAATCTCTGATAACTGCTAACAGACATCTGCAGGTTACAGTTTAACACACCCAATAAGGTAAATGCGACTGGGATTAAAATTTCAAAATGTAGACAGTGTATTATGGCAAAGACATACAACCCCAATTCCAATGAAGTTGGGGTGTTGTGTAATCTTTGCAAATCCTTTTTAGCCTATATTCAACTGAATACACTACAAAGACAAGATGTTTAATGTTTAAACTGTTAAAACATCAAGGGCAAGGGCATCAAAAGACTGGAAAAGTTGAGAGGACAATTTTACCACTGTGTTACATAACTTTTCCTTTTAACACTCAGTAAGTGTTTAGGAACTGAGACACTAATTGCTGATGCTTTGTAGGTGAAATTCTTTCCTATTCTTGCTTGATGTACAACTTCAGTTGCTTAACAGTCCGGGGTCTCCATTGTCCTGTTTTGCACTTTTTAATGTGCCATACATTTTCAGTGGAAGACATGGCTGGACTACAGGCAGGCCAGTCTCTTCTTTTATTACGATGCCATGTTGTTGTAACACAGGCAGAATGTGTTTTGGCATTGTCTTGCTGAAATAAGCAGGGACGTCCTTGAAAAAAATGTTGCTAGGGTGGCAATATATGTTGCACCTGTTTCTACACACTGAATACAAACATAAATTCAACGCTCTTGTTATGGTTTAGTGGGTTTTTAGTTAAGTGATTTGTTACTTTACTGTTATGTAAGTTTTTGTTTAGTCCTGTCTGGTTTATGTTTTATTATAGTAGTTCTTTCCCTTGTGTAATCTGTTTTGCTTTCTGTTTCCTGTTCATTAGTACACCTGGTTTGATTTGCTCATTCACTTACCTGTTCCCTATTAGTTCCTCAGTGCATTTATACCCCTTGCTTTCAGTTGTCCTTTGTCAGATCATTTGTTGTGTCTCCTCTGTTTCAGCCATGTGAGTGTGATTTTTGATTCTTTTCTATTGTACCCGTCTCGTTAATGTATTCTCCGTCCTGCATTTGGGTCCACTTCCTCCTCAACTCATGAAAAATGTTGTTTTTGCTCCATTTTTCATGAGCAGAACTCAAACATCCAAGAAATTTTCTATGGACAAAAAAGGCCTGTTTCTCTCTAATATCCAACTGAAATCAGTTTGATTGGAGATTCCAGCTGACATGTTTACATGGAAACTAGTGATCTGATCAGTGTCATTTACATAGACAGATTTAATAATGATTGTAAAGCTTTTGAAATGTGCAATATTTGTTTTGTCACGGTGCCGTGAGGACCCAAGTGCAGGCTTAAGAGGCGGGAGGCAGACAGGTGCAGATAAAAGGTTTTAATAAGTAAAACTAAAGTCACTTAAAAAAGGACTCTGGTGACAAAAACCATGACATGGCATGGGACAAGGTGTAAAAACTAACTAAACTTGACATGGAACTACATTGACTAACAGAAAGTAATAAACCAAAGTAATGGACTGCCAAAGAAGAACTGAAACCAATGGACTTAAACACACTGAAGGACAAACTAGACACAGGTGAAGTCAATGAGCAAAGCAGACCAGGTGAACTAATGAGCAAGAAACAAAGCAACACAGGACTAACACAACCCTAAACACAAGAAACCAAGAACATGAACCATGAAGATAACAAAAACCAAGAACATTAATTTAAAAAAACATAGACATAAACCAAAGTACATAAATCGTGAATCATGACAAATTTGTGAGACGTTTTTGTTTTTTTGTTTTGTTCGTTTGTTGTTTTTTTTTTGAGCCATTTGACCATCAGAAATGCTTGATAATCATTAACTTTTTCAGTTTCTAACAAAAATATTGTATTCATCACAGTGCTGTTCTATTTTGCTGCCACCATTTTTCAAGTCTTTTCTGAAACTCATTACTTTATGGAACCCCTACAAGGTCCAAGCATGCACCGCAAAACAATCAGAATGAGGGTATACATGGTGGTTTTTTCCTGCTGATCTGACATAGAAAAGGTTTAAACCACCCCTCTCAATAGCTATGTTTACATGGAGAACTTTTAATCCAGTCGAACATCCAATCAGAATAAAAATGCCATGTAAACATGTCAGCTGATCCAGTCAATCCTCGATCTGAAAGAATTTTTTTCAATCTGATCGAGACAAGTAGTTTAAACCTTTTCACGATCGGATCAGCAGGAAAAAACATTTCTTCCCAACTAGAAGACACTGCGCATGGCAAAAGAGTTACAATCTTATTAAATCTGTCCATCTTGTAAATACAACTGATCGGATCACTTCGTCTAGCATCCATGTAAACATGCCAGCTTGAATCTCCGATCAGATTAATTTCAGTCAGATAAATGAAATATCTGTCCATGTAAACGTAGCTAATGAGATTAAAAATTCTTTCTGATCGAGGCTGATTGGATCAGCTGACATGTTTATATGATCCATTTTTATTCTGACTGGACCTTTAGTCAGATTAAAAGTGCTCCATGTACATGTAGTTATTGTTTCATCCACACAACGGAAACAGTCTATCAACTATTGCCAGGCTTCAATACAGACACTACTACAATCAGCAGCTGCAGTTCCTGGAAAAATTACAGCTATTAGCTAATTAAGTAGTTTAACAGTAGTTTAATTTACCTGAGGTTGACTGGTTGTTTTTCACCAAGCAGAGCAAAGTCTGTCATATAATGTAGAGTAGCACTATTATTGCTAGCCGTGTGCTTGGTTACTGTTCAGGATTTTCAGCTGGATTCGTTCTGGTTGATGACCAAATTTTCTGATTCCAAGAGTGAAAAGCAATTTCTTCATGATTTGTATGATGGTTATTGGATGCTTTGAGACATTTCATAAACGAATGCTGTTCTCGAGAGGACTGTCAAATGAATACGTTTAAATGGATTTCTCTGGCTCAGGATTCAATGACGGATGCTCAGTTGTAGAATCCTTTCTGTCTTTTATGATTTAAAAAAGACACTTTTCAGGTTTATAAATGGAGTGAATGTCTCATAGTTCAGAGAACTGCGGCTTTTATGATTTGGAAATCAAAAGCTCTGATGTGGGAGGAAACATAAGAGATGGCCTTTTGGTTTTTGGTCAAAACTGTTTTGGCAAACACTAAGATGGCTCAGGGGAAAGCAGTACTTTTGTCCAAATTGCACTCACAGAAGATGCGGAGCAGGAGACCTTAACTGGAAACACTTTCTTCTTTTTTTTCTCGCTCTCTTACTTTTTCATTTCTTTTTTCAACAATTTATTGAACCAAATTCTTCCCCAGGCTTTGCTGCAAAATATAAACTTCTATATGTGGCAGCACAAAGATACAGGTGCTTCACCACTGCTTTCAAAGCTTTCCCTTAACAATAACAATTACTTGCATTTGGAACACACCAAAGAGATGTACGAGCAGAAAAAGGTGTCCAACATTGAAACACATAAATGAAAAAGGATTTAATGTTTTGCTCTCACTTTTGAATATAACATTTAGTTTCAGCTTCAAGTCTACATGCACCAATGGATTTCTTTTGATGAGGCTTTGCTGACAGCACTCAAAAACAAAAAAGAAAGAAAAAGAAGAAGAAAAAAAACACAGAGCAAATTTGTTCTGTGCTGTTTAAATTTCCTGCCTAAATCTGCCCATTCACCAGGCTTTTACTGAAGCTTTAAATGAACACTTTTTTTTTATCATATTTAGACCTACGCTTTGTTTTTCTCAGAACATACTATGTTTATTTGGCATGCATACATTGAGGAAGCAATGCAAAAATTGTACTGAAACTTATTTTACATACAACAAAATACAACAAAAAATGAGCCACAGTGTTGTTTAAAGTCATGCTGTTACACTATTTCCCACATGCAGGTATGATTGTAATGTGTGATTTCAGAGGTTATGGAGGATTGAGGGAGAAAGTATTTTCAGTTGCTGAAATCTTAGGTCTTTTTGGCCTAAAGGGAAGCATCTTGGAGAGATAGTGGAGAAGATGCTGTGATCCTCAAAGGATGTTATCTGCCAGCCCACTAACTGCCTCCAGGAGAGGGCTGCCAAAGAAGAGTTGGCAGTCAGCCTGCAATTTCAGTGTCTGAATAAGGTGAGTGAATGAAAAGACAAACTATTCAAAGCAGGCTGTAAGACTGGAATTAAAGTGTTCCTAAAGCTCTGTTAACTGTCGTGGGGATTTATTCACAGATTTCTCATTGAAAAGGACAATAAAGATTGATTTCATGATGGATATGATGCTCTTAATTCATGGATAACTGGAACTATCCAAGTTACCGATGTGACTGGGGGTGGTGATGTGAGCTACACCTGCTTTAGTGGAAACTCAGAAGTCCAACCTGGATTTTAGATGCCAGCATACTTTTTGTTATGCTTGGGTGGTCAAACTGATTCTAGAACGTCTTTCTCCCATTTCTCCAACTTTCTGGAAATGTCAGTCTGACATTTACACCAACTTCCTTTAGCAACTTGCTATGTGTGTGGGGGAGGAAAGTCAGCTGCTTCTGCCACTGCTCCCTGGTCAGGGTGTGGGGAGGATGAGGACCCAATTGCAAGGTGAAGATTCAGGAGACAGGCAGATGAACGGATCAGTGGTTTAATGAAAATAAGTAAAGGCACTCCAAAGGCAGGATAACTAAAAAGTAACACAAAGCTTGAAAAACAAAACGAAGAGGCTGACTAATACAAACAAGGAAAACACTGAGGCGTCAACAATGACAATCTGGCTGAGAACAAATGAAACCAAGGAGTAAACTGAGGTGAGCTAAATAAATGAGGAGCAGGAGAAGCAAATTAGCAATAAAACCAAGTGTGTAGAGAACAGGAAGTAAGGAAAACATAATACAAAAAGGGAAGAACTTTACAAAATAAAACAGGAAACAAGATAGCCAAGACTCAGATTAAAAAAAAGAAGGAATAAAAATCCATAAACCATGACATCCTGTAACCATATATCTGTAGTGGTAATTGTTTCAATCAGTGTTAAGATCTTTTTGGTATTTCGTGGGTCATGATTTTTTAGTATTAAAACTAATTGGGGCAGGTGTGTTAATTATATTACAGTGTTATGAATTACAAAAATCATTACATTTTGTTGTACATTTTCCCTGCATGTGATATAAAGCAGCACTTACTTATTTCTAGAAGGGAAAAGTCCATGTGTTTGGTTTGGAAAGCATGCCAGTGGACTACAAGCTGCTGTCAACCAGAAATCCAAGGGTTGTTTTCCATTTGACCCAGTAATTTGTTATATTTTGTTTTAAATTTATATTTTGTTTTCACTAAGATGGACACTCGGAACATTCACTGTATAGCCTTTTTGGACTGTTCCGTAAACACGCTGGCTAATATCTTGCTTTTGAGTTCAGTGACATTTTTTTTAACTGCATTTAGTCTCATTGCATGATGTTTAACATTATTACAACAGGTATTACACCTCTGAATTATATTAATTTAATAACACAACAATAATGAACTTAAACACTTTCTCTGCTTCCAGGTTGAATTTAGGTGTTAACTATTTAATAAAATACATTCTTTTTATGTGTCTTTCATCCTCAGGGATGGAGGTTTTTTGGTTGCCTTGGTTACATGTAAACACAGTAAATAAACTTTGTCACATCCTGGCTGAGTTCAACCAATAGCTTCACTTGATTACGGCTAGAAAATGATCATTGTTAATCGTCATCATGGATATTTATTTTCCAATTCACATGCAGTTGCTCTTACAACCTCTAGAGGTCCCCTATTCTACAAACATTTACCAGTCCTTTAGGTCTTCTTAAACAACATGCCTCGTGGGATGTATTTAGACAGGACTGCTTCCATCGCCTGGGTGCACACACTAACTTTCAACCAGGCTGATGTGGTTAAAGCAAAATTATTATTACAGAAACAAATTTTTACTGAACATAACATTTGACTTTCACACTGTGTTGAACGGAAACAACATGCAAAACAAGATGAGACAGAGCAATTTTAACTTGTCTGCAAGAAAGTTGGCAGCTTGCTCTTAGTCCTGCTGTGTGTGACTGAATTCTTTGGTCCAGTCAAAATTAATGAACTAGTTTAATTATTCCAGAAAATCGTGCTCATTAGAAACTGTGGTCCAACACAGTATTTGGAACTTGGTGTAATGGCATCCTTCCATGCTATCATAGTCACAGGCTTGTCCCCTGTGAGGAAGTGATAGTTGACAGATTCTGAATACAATTTAGCCCCTCAGGGCCCAAAGGATAAACCCTTTATAACTGATAATGGGAACATATTTAGTCAGCTTGCTTTATCAAGTGTTAAATGTTTAAAATTCTGTTGAAACACACTTATATTCATGTAAAAGCTGCATATGCTTGGTTTGGCATTTGTAGTTTTTGATGAAAATTAGGGTATATATTACTATAAGATTACTTTCACCTAGTAATCTAAAGTTCAGATTAGGTAGATTTAAAGTTTAGACAAAATGCCTGTCTAATCTGCAAAAGCACACACATGTTACAAGTACAAAATAATAAATAAACTAGAGTTCATTATTTTCTAAGTTGTGCTGACTGTGACTAAATAAATGCATTTGTCTTGCAACTGAAAAGGGATTTGAGACTAAGCTATATTCGTAGCATTATTTTGCTGTAAATGTCACAAAATGCCAGTACAGTATTAAACCCTTCACATCATCAAAAGTGTACTATATTCAATGTATTTACTAAGCATTGTTCTAAGTGCAACATGGCAAGTGGATATAGCCAGGAGCTTTTCTTGGAAAGAACCTTTCAGAAGCCGAATGCTCTTTTACTAGTTAAAAAAGTTTTTCATCAGTGCTCTACATATGTCCAGGGCTTAAAGCTGTCAGCATTGTTTCCTGCTCCTCTCCTTAGTAAAAAAAAAAAAAAAAAATCCAGCTATGCAACAATAAGTCCCAGCAGGCATGCAGCCTTACAACTGAGGGAGTTAGCCAGCAGTCGAGCTCACTCAATCTGTTTGACTTTCTCTGTGGGACACATAGAGCCTTGGGCAGGCAACAAGGTCCATAGGCTTGGCCCACATTGATCTGAAAAATCAGCGTCAGACCACTGGCCGTCTCTTAAATATTTGGTTTTAATTACTACCGCAACCTTTACTCTGGCAGGTTGCTATTGAAACATAATTCCCAGAGGGCTGTACTGCAAGGGCATCACACCATTATTCAACCATGGAGGGGATGGCAGCCATTTCCTTACCCAGGCATTTTTTATCTGAGAAGTGGGACACAGCCATGGAAGATTATATATGCTGCTTCTGACAAAGAGAAGTTAGAAAATTGTGAGATGAGAGACACTCCATAACCCTCAATTATACAGCAGCTACGTTCGACTGAGGAGTACAGCTTATCTCTCTGGTGGGGTTGGAGGATTTTTTGAACTTCTCATTTGATTACTTGCCCTGTTCACCTGTCTGCCTCGACAGCCCACAGACGCACTAATGAAGGTGCACACTCTTCCTTTCACACGTCTAAAGATGATTCACTAATTTAGCCACATATCTTCCATGGAAGTATGCTGTAGGAGAGAAAAATCCCACCATAGATCAGTTGCCTTAGGGTAACATCTGCTTGTGTGTTAATCTTTTCCTTAGCAGCTTCCTGACAGTGACTTTATAGAAGACTTTTTCCATTCACTCCGACGTTAATTATCCATCAGCATCTCTAAAGTTAAAAAAAAAATGCATTTTCTTCTATGGATTTATTTAGTAAATCCTGCTCAAGAGATTCTTTGTAATTTTTTCCCAAGGCTGTATCATCCTATGATTCAAAAGAAATGTGTTGTAGTACAGCCAGGGAAAATTGCCCCCAGCACTAATGTTTTTAAAACTGCCTGTGGGAAGTGACAAACATTTTAATACAGGTGGATACAATATGTTTGGTGGTGAAATATTTCTCATTGGACACCCTTCTACACTATTTAGTCCTTACATGAACCATTTTGGGAAACTGAGTGAAACTTCTACTATCTCATTTAAATGCACTAATATCTTGTGTATGTTGCATTGCTTTGACAGCATTACCCATTAACAACCACTGCCTTTTGATGTGAGAAATCATTATCCCCCTTGGTGTGAGACTAAGAAAGCATGAACGGGTGGGAAAGTGCAAAGTGTGTTTTACATACTGGCTTTTAATCCCAACACTCAAATAATTGGACTCTGTCACATGTACCCTTTGATGTATTTCCGTCTGGGTATCCAGAAAGCTGTGTCTGCCCCACAGACCATACAGAGACAAAAAGCTTTCTGGTGAAAACATGGCTCCTGTTTTTGTTACCTATCTTCAAAACCAGCATGTACGGGCCTCACAACAATGATCCTCACAAATCACTCTCCAAGGTAAGCCTTGAGTATGGGGAGCAAGTTTGCCAAAAGGGTAAATATCGTCTATACCTGTGATCCTATCACTTTATGATTAAAAATGTCAGTAAGGCCCTGGAGGTGACAGATTGCACAGTTGGTGGCATCCCTTGGTATTTTTGGTGCAGGGACAGGTGCAGTATGCCTGGGAGACTTGGAGGGAGGAGTGTGCAGAGTGGGAGGGAGGAAAAAATGGAACGCAGGAAAGGAGGGAAGTGGGAGCAAGAGCTGCTCATCGATGGCCTGTGGCTAGCCTAGATCATCCACTACCTGGGCCGGGCTCCAGCTCATCTGTGTTGGTCAGAGAGGACTGGTACTCTCAGCATGATTGTAACAGGCCCATTGCAAACAGGTTTGTAAGAAGCAGCAGACAACACCAATCATTCAACCAGCACCAATACAGGTTAGACATGTAGTACTGTAGGGAATCAGGTGTGCTTACAGCATCCACACCTCTCCACGTGGAGCCACATCAGATAAATTCCACACAACTGCCAGGACAACATAACTGTGAGGCAAAGAGACTGTTAGAGTTCATCAGGGCCCCTCTAAGCTCGATCCATCTGTTCCCACTGGTCACTTGACTCTGACATGCCATCAAGAGGGCTGCATGGCCAGCCAGCCGTCTGTTTGTTCTTACCACGACGCTTGGAAAGGTTAAGGCTTTCTATAAAGAGCAGTTTAGAGAGACACTTCAGATAGATCAATACTACTCTTTCTTTCTGTTTTTATAGTTTTTTACTAAAAGGATTGCTAAACCACAAATGTCAGAGAGACCACTCGGCTGAACATTTTTTTTCTTTCCTATTATCATTTCTTTTTCAAAATGTGACAAATAACAAACTAAATAGGAATTTAATTGTCACTTTTTATGATTTCAGTCCCATGAAAAAAGTAAATGCACTCTACTTTGCACCCTCAGATACATGATAGAATCAGATGTTCTACATTAATAACAACAATGACGTTCTCATTTAGTTCTGTTGTCTTGAAAAAGAAAGAAAAAAAATACCTTTTACCATCACACTTCATAAATGGTAACTGGTCTACACATACACAGTTCCTTTTAACTTAATCTAGCTCCTACAAACTTCTATAGAAATAGTTTTTCATTCACATATTTACAAAATATATATATATATATATATATTATATGCAAAACAGCTGATACTAAGTAATTAACTCTGATGTAGAAGTGAGTGATTTAGAAGTCTAGGTTTGAGATTTTTAGAAAAGGAAAAATAGCTTTTTTGTGAGCTGTTAGCTTAGCTCTCCTGTCAGAATCCCTGCCTGATTCTCCAAACTGAAAACACTTTAATGATCGACTCCTCATCAGTATTTAATGCAAGTGCACTTCAAGAAAAGAAATATCTATTCATCTTCCTTACTTTTCAAAGTGATATGCTGTTGCTCTGTGTGGTCTCCCAGATATAAAAAAAATGTCTTTATTTAAGATTTATTAATTTCTAAAACTGTGACTTTTCCATTTTGATTATTCTGCTTTGTAGACTGTACTTCTCTAATTTGTTTATTTCTGTTGTGCCAGATGTAGGGTTTATCACTTCAGTATTTTTAGACATTGGCTTAAACGAACAAAAACAAATATGTGAGTGAAATTAATTATCTGGTTTTATAGTTATTATACTTCTTTCACACATACAGCAGATGGGTATGTGTGATTCCAAATTATAAGGAATTCCACAGTCCCTGAGTTTTCCATAGCAACAGAGGAACTGGCTGACATGTCCTGGTCCAGTGACTGAGGAAAGCTGGCACAAGTTGGATTAGTGTTTAGACTCTGTGATTAAGATACCCACCACTCACAGTGTGTGCCCTTTGAGCAAACAGTCCTCTAAGGTCTCACACATGGACATAATGATATGCCATGGTGACTGGCACAGTGCCACTGGCCACTGCCTCTGGTCATGAAAGACAGCAAAATCATCAGGGGCCACACTGGCACCAACCAATCCTCTGAGAGCTCACCCTCACATATGGACAAAAATGGCATCGCAGATGACAGGAGCTGCATTCTGTGCTGTCTGAGGCCATGTGCTTGTTGATGTCTTGGGAAAATCCATTTCAGCAATGTGGGGGGATAAGCAATGCAACAGGATAATCCTAGATTATATCCACGGGGATTGCTTGGTATACTGCAATCAAGTGCCCCAGATTGAAATGTGCTAAACTGCCTCTCTGGACTAAGACCGACCCTATTTACAAGACTGAGGCTACTAACAAACAAAGTGAAACTCTATACTCAGATAAGATTGTAATTATGTAAATTACAACACATAGTACATGTTATAGGTAAGATTTTATGACCAATATATTATGTGTAAAGTAATTAAGCACATGCCTATGCAACATGAAATATCAAATTAATTACAACTGCATCACCTCACAGTAACTGTATTGCTATGAAGTGGAGCAGCAGGACACTTGCTCTTACTTAATAATAAAAACTAAAGTTTACCGTTTTTGTAGTAAATACATTGTATCATCAAAGACTTCTGTTCAGTTTTTATCTTTAAAATTAAATGCATTCTACTGGATTCAAAGCAAGTAATATAACTGACTGGTAATTTATTTTTGTTTATATGATTACATAAACTTAAACGTCTGGAGACTAGAATTCATCTTTACCATCACTGTTTTAATGTATCCAGCATTCATTGTGTTTTCTATAAATACCATCTCTCCAACCCTTTTATTGCACTTATCAAGACCATCTCATCACACTCCCACCTCTGTGTTTAAGTGCCCAAATCTTGCTCTCTCTGTGGTGGCAGTGGGCAGGTTCCAATGAATATATTGGATCCATAAATACATTTTTTTCTTGAACCCATCAGAATCTTTTCTTTTATAAAACTTGCAAAGTTTAATCTTGAAGTTTTGTCCTGGAAAGTAAAGTAGGGTTCTTTTTTTCTTGAACTGTATCTACAGAGGATGAAGTAATACAGAGTCCTTCATGCTGTCTGAGCTGCCATCAAACATCGATTTCCACTGATAACCCCAAGCACTTTGCTCTTGTTTTTTCTAGCTTGCTGGGAAGATGGCCAGCGCAAGGGATGCTATTTTTGATTTTCATTTGATCTATTTATTTAAAAAGAAAAAAAATATCATATTAATGAACATAGGTACAAATGCATAAATGTAAACATGAAACAAAATTGGCCCAGCAGCAAATTTGCTGTTTAATTAACTAATTTACTTCGACATGATCTGTACCTGAAAATTACTGATACAATTCTGATTCAAACACTGAATATTACGTGGGATTTTATTAAGTATTAATAATAAACATCAATTCAAAATTGTCAATTTTTTTGGTGATCATGATGATAAACACGGTTTAGTGCAATGAAAGTGAGAACATTTTGAGAGCATAGTTGTTTTTAATGCAGCTGGTAAATAATGATACATCTTAGAGGCATTTGATAGCTAATGACAATAAGTGCAAAGACCCATACGTACTTCTGTTGTATCATGTAGCATCTCTGTTTTCTTACTTCCCCTGTGTGGGAACACAAACACAAAAAATTGAGACAACAAAGCAAGGAAGAAAGTAGGGATCCAAAGAGCATTTGGCAGGGATAAAGAAGAACCTATAGTACATAAATATTGTAAACAACAATACACCCACAAAAACAAAGAATGGATAAAGGAGCGCCATCAGAGCAGCTGAAATAATTGAACCTAAATTATTGACCAGCCTCAGACTGATTAGGTCATAACAGAGGGTGTGTTTTGCATGACTGTCCATCCATGATCAGGCCTCTCCTCGTCTAAAGCTTCCCTGCAGAAGGCTCACAGGCTTTTATTGCTGTCAGCAAGCCCTCAGCAAAACAGATACTTACTTTTGAAACTCATTAGCCTGCCCTGATATGATGAACTCATCAAAGGCATTGTAATGAGACAGAGATGTGACGAATCAACACTCCTTGGTGTTTCCACTCTTCTATTTATAATTCCATATTAGAGACATGATTTGAACTTAGCCTGTAATAGAAACAGAATTGATTGTGAGCAAGTATTTCATAATGAAAGTGTGCCAGGATTGCCACAGACGATTGTCCCAGCAGCTGGGAATGTTTGGATGTGGCTTTCTGGGCGTGAGCCAAGCTGACAACCATGGCAGTTGTTCAGCACTGCATGCATACGCACACGCAAGGAACACACACTATGCCAACACTCACCACGTCTTGGACAATCTCATTCAAACATACAAACATTCAACAAGATGAAACAGTACAGTTTAACACAGAATAAAGGGGTTTAACCAAAAATGTCTATGGAGGAATTACTGGCCTCCAGCAAATCTGTGTTAAGGGTGTGATGTTGTATTTGAATCAACAGCTTCAAGTGCTGCAGTCAACAAAACCTGTAAAAACTTCTAAAATCTGTAAAAACTTTAAAACTTAATTCAATAGAAAGTTTTTAGGTTTAGGTTGTTTTATTTTGAATGCCCCAAAACATGCATTTGCCTAAAGAGGCTTTGCAATCTGAACACATTTAGCTGAGCTTCATTAAAAAATAAAAATAACAAAACACAGTATACTGACTCAGGATGTCAGTTTTTTTTATAAATATGATGTAAACAAGTATAAAGAGACCAACAAGGACATAAAGCAACTTCCAGGATCAGCCAACAGACAAAAGATCCCACCATGAAGATCTGGAAGGCGAATGTGTCCACAAACACACAGGTCAAAACTGAGAAACATTTTTCACATAGAGGAGAGAAAGAAAATAAGCACACAGAGGGAGAGATCTCACCTGTTTACTATTCTTATTTACTCAGCTATTTTATTTGAGTGAAATTCAAGTGCTATAAAATGGCTTTGTGAACTCAGTGTCAACACTGTGTTCACTACTCTGTTTGCAATACCAGAATACAGCATACACACCTGCTCAAAATGGTCGGCACTGATGGGTGACACATTTTATTTTAAATTGCCTTGATAATCTTGTGATTATCATTCCTCTGATACCTCCAGTACGTTAGTGTGCAATAGGCAGAAAAAAAGCCCCATGACAGGATAGAAACATCACCATGTTTTACTGTAAGAAGGGAGATCTGCTCTTTTTGGACTTTGAATTTTGTCACAAACTAACACACTGACTGTTTATAATGTGTAAGAATGTACATTGCAATCCCAAATTTTCACTTTTTTTCTGTGAACATATAACCTTGTCCAGGGCTCTAAAGGAACAGCCACTGCCACATTTTTCTCTTTCATTCTTCACATCACTTACTTAGTTTAAATTTCCCTCTTCATTCAGCTTCACTACAGTATGTTCAAGGCCAGTGCTCTGTCCATAACATTTTTAATGGAGTGGCCAAGCCAAGATAAGACACAAGTTAGTAATGGGAGGTCAACAGACACTAACTGCAATGTCCAGTAGGATTGTTATTAACTTTGGTTAAAATCAGTGAAATACAGGGATTCTGGATCCCTAAAATAACAGCTTTGAGTCCTTTCTGATGTAAAAAAACAAAAAAAAAACTGTCTGTTTACAGACTTGTTTTTTGCATAATTTCTAAAAGCTTTAATTATAGCTTGGCTTTTTTCTTATATTGCACATAAAAATGAAATTATATGCAGTCAAATGATCTGTGACATTTAAAGCACTCTGTCACTACATTCTTAAAGAATGTTAGAAAAGACCTTGAATAAGAGCTAATTGGTATTAGAAACACAAAGTACTTTATCTGGCAGAGAAAAGAAAGGCTTTAAACCATTTATACATAGCAGAGTAAACATACAGAAATACCAATGATCAACCAGGAGCTGGTCTTGTAGCTACTGGAATCTACTGTCTGAAGTGTGGCTCTGTTTTTAAAATAGGCATATGCATATGGATATAGCCTATCCTCTGCATTAATTTCATGGATATTCCAGCAGGCTTTCAGAGAGCTTGCAGATGTGTGCCCAAATGCAACAAACAGTGCAGTGTCACCGGACGTCGTGGGAGCAGTGTTGCACAGTATAGCTCACGTGTAACCAGCAATAAATTTAATAACCACACAGACCACTGCTGACACTGGGCTGCCCCTTTTTATGTATTTCTATAAGAATGTATGTTATCATGATCTCGTGTTTTATGTCTATCACTGAAACTGTCTTCAGAACTCAGAAGTGAACTAATCACTGCCCCCTAGTGGATGCATTGCAAAACAACCTACACACACACACACATATATATATATATATATATATATATATATTATTTATTTATTTTATTTTATTTAACTTTATTTTATTTATTTATTTTTTTGTGAAAAGATACAGGTACAGCCTTATAGGAAAGTTAGACATTAAACAACATTGCCCCTCAGTTGACAGGTCACTGCTTAAACTAGCAATGTTGCAGTGATCTTCCTACAAACTCCAGAGCTCAGCATCATGACACACGGTGGTAGCTAGATGCCACACCATTAACTCTGAGGCCGTCTACCACAGATCCTCTAGACCCAAAAGACTAAATGCATATCCAACTGACCAGATATCAGCTTTTACAGTTTCAGTTTGATTATTACTATGTTAGTTAGTGAGATTTAGTCTGGCCACAAATCACCCAAATTACTTTCATTAATTGACAAGTGTTTACCTTGGCCACTATGCTGAAACACTTGATGAGCCACCGATCAGTTCTTAGGCAGGTCCTAATCGAATTTTCATCCACATTTGGTGGGTGTTTATTTAGAGTTCTGATTTTATCCAAGAAAGACTGCAGCTCATCAAGCTTATCAGTCTTTCCTTTTTATGATTTTCTTTCAATATTTCTGTCCTCCTTGCCTTGGATCCATACTTAAAAGAGAATAGCTGTTCCACTCATTTTGCCTACAACCTACTAAAATCAGATACATGTAGCAATCACATCACAGGTGAATGTCTTGTTGACATAAATTGTAATTAATTTAAGTTAAAGATTTTGCAGTTGTTTGCAAAAGTTTAAGATGTGCAAATAAATCTTAGATTTATCTTCATACCCCTGTGATTCCTACATCCTACATTAGAAATGTCTTATATGAAGAATATTGAATTTTCTGAAGAGCTTCAGAAGCAATGCTTGAATTAGCACCAATGATGCTTCTGAGTAAAGAGCCTATAGGTAGGGTCAAAGTGTTTTCAGATCTAATAAGAAAAGCCTTACAGGCCAGGTTTGAATTACACAGGGGCTTTCGTCTTATTTTGAGCCTGCACTAAAACTTCACAAGTCATGCACATGCATATATATTCATTTATTCATTCAAACATTTTACTACTTCTGTGTGCAGCTGATACAATGAGAAATTGAAAGGTTTTTTTCTTTGTTTTGTTTTGTTTTTATTTTTACTACAACAAAAAACAGCTAATAAAGTGATTGCAGCTTGGGCAGCTCAAGACACAACAAAATACGGGGCTGTCCACAATGCTGAAAAAGTTAAATGCATGCTACTCTTTTATTTAAGTTTTTATTTAAGGACCATTAGGATCCTTATAGAAAATAATATTAAATATAATCTAAAAGCGGGTTATCTTTTAGAACACCCTGCTAGAGTCTCAGGTGAGTGTTTTCAGGATAACTCATCTGCTTTGAAGAGGAGCCGAGCTTGCCTTAGCTCCCCATAATTCAAACCATGCTTATACGCTCAACAAACATCAGTGCTCTGTTCTATTTGTAAGCACTTTAAGATGAACACTGTTAATTACACATTTTTTCTTGTAAATGGACTCGTGAAAGACAATAAACTGTTAAATGTCAAGTTTGGAAGTGCATAACACAAGCACAAACACCAGCAGCTGCAGCATAAAAATATCATTGTCATGAATCAGCCTTATGAAAGCTGAAAATCATCAACCCCCTTTCAAATATATAACACATTCTGTGCTTCACCTCCCTGACTACTGTGCATACGTCAACGCCTCGGCACACAAACACACATCATGTTTAAACCTCTTTTGGAGGACATCGCACTTACCACCTGCCTTAACCTTTGTACCCTACACTTAAACCAAGTCCTCACGCTTAACTATATTAATATTATATGGGCATACTGGAGCGTTTTGTCTGTAGTGGGACAGTGTAAACAGATTTATGTCACCATAACATAAAGGATACACATATTCCCATTCATTTCACCAATAACGTGTTTACACAGCATGCAATCATGGGAACCTCCTCTGAGATGAGGAGAAAAGAGCTTTGAACATGATCAGAGTGGAAAATAGGCAAATGGAGTGATTCACAGAGGTTAGGAGTACCAGTGAGACACATTTCAGTATTTTAGCTGAATCCTGACATTTAATTTCAAAGCTGGCATTCATGTGAGTGGAAGTTGATGAGAATGTTGCTGGGTCAGTTGGTAAGCATAGTGGTTGTATAATACAGCTGCCGATAAGTTCACTATGCTTAGATTTGTATCCATCTGCCTGAAACATTACAGAATTATCTGGAGAGTGTTATTTTGATTCTCTGCTTGAAATGAACCAGCTGTTATAAATAATGACTATAACCTAGTTTTTTACAACAGACTGGTTTTATTAAAGGCCCATGCTTAAAATGTAGATATTTGGTAGCCACTAAAAAGTGGTTATACACACAGAAATGAGAATATATTGTTTTTGCATGTCTCTCTTGCACAATATGATGCAAAACGAGAACCAGTTACTCCTGCAAAAAGCTAATAAAGTAGGGAAAAACAAAAGAATATTAAAAATAAAAATGATTTGCTTTTGTTATAAGTAAAAAAAAACCTTCTACGTTCTGGGAAATGCCATCATTTGCTGAACTGACATATTTATGATAAGAATGACACCACTCTATTAGCGGTTTGTTGAATATGAGGCTCCAATTGTCTACTAGATTGTCTAGATTTGTCCAAAGGTACCAATCTTTGAATGTGCTACACCAAGCACACTTATTGGCCTGCTATCGTGACATGGAACAATGCTTTCTTAATTGAAAAACAAGCCATCTAATAAGCACCTTAGGAGAACTAACAATTTGCCAATCAGTATCATGACTGAGATAAACATCCTTGTCATTCTATGAGGGTTGTTAAGCAATAAACCACAACAGAGATATTTTAAAAGGAGGGTGACTTGGGTGGGGGTGAAGGGTTCTTCCTGCAGGGAGGAAAATACTCTTTAGTTTACACTTATTGTCTTAAAAACAGCTATGTTGGTGTGGCTACAAATGTGTTGACTTAAAATAATGCTCAGCTTAGATCCTAGATTATCTTACTTTTGCCCTCCCCCTTACTTTACTAGAAGCAGTTTCACAAACGTGTTGATGTGTGACGACATATGATGCAAACAGAATGCGACAAGCTCCCATTTTAATACAAAGAGTTCACAACAATAGCAAGTTTAGAGGAGTTTGCGTGGCTACCTCTTTCTTATTAGTCAACTGTAATCAAAAAGACAACTGGAGCATAACTGTGTATTTAATCTTTTCCTGTACAGCGGTTAACATATATTTGCACAAAATAAAAACAGATATCTTTTATTTCTTATATCAAACACTGCTTCAGAGAAATGACATGGTAATTCTACCTGTTAACCTTCAGTGTCAAACAATTAATATTTTGTTGTAAATTGAGCAGTCTTTTAGGGGTGGTTAGAATATTTAACACATTTTCTGACTACTCCTAAATATTTTGTGGTCCTGAGCTTAAGAAGTATCACAAAATCAAATCTTTATCACATGTCTTTGGCATGGCTGGCCAAACCACTGAGAAACACAGCTGTTGGTATGCTTGCAGCTGGTATGTTGAAATGAAGTCCAGCCGGTTCAATGAATGTCAGTCACTGTGTGAATGAGCAAAGATAAAGTGTCAGATGGATAGTGGTCAGGCTAAACTGATACTCTTACAAAGTACTGGAATCCAATGTTTGACCTTTCATCATGCACATCAAAGAAAATTAACAATGCATCATACTTGATCTTTGGACATATTTCACAACAAATGATATTTAGCTGCTGCTTTGACCTGCTTGTCCTGACCTGCTTTACACCACATCAAATATCTTTGATATCTTGATGTGAATATCTTCTGAGTGGTTTTGCCCCAAAGCATCCAGAGCTTGAGATTATTAAGCAAAGAATAGTCAGCCATCCATCAGACTGTATAGCAGCTCCATAAGGAGCCATATTTCACTGTAATTGCTGTCATATGGGGCACACTTGTCGTTGGTCTTGTCTTTGTCCTGTGATGTTTGACTTCTGACTGAATTATAACATCACTCTAAAATCCTCACACAAAGATGCTTCTTTGACTAAGAAAGAGAAATAACGGAAAACAAAACTGTCCAAAGTATTAGTTCAATATAAACACAAGTGTAGGTTATGGGACCGTTGGGAGAAGACACTGCATTTAAGAGTTGGCACTCATAAACCTCCACAGTCACACAGCAGCTACTAAACCTAATTCTATATCAGTATAAGGTTTTGTGGAAATATGTGAAATAAAATTCTGCAAGTCATTGTTTTATGAGATAAAATACAACACACCACCACCTGTTTGTACTGGGGGACGATATGCATGAACATTCAGGAACATTTTAAAAAGAGGATTCAGACCTTCTGTGAACCATCAAATTATTTGGGATTCTCCTGAGCAGTTCTGCATATCATCATCCACACCTCCAGAAAGAAAAGGCATCAATTCTTCAGACCCAGCTCAGACAGTATTGCAGCTCCATGAGGAGACATTTTTCAGTGGTAATTGGTGCCATGCAGGACACACTTTCCTTTGACCTTATCATCATTTTTGTGTAATCTTTGATTTCCAAATGTCCACTGTTTTGTTTTGACTGTAGAATGTATGAAATTGCAAATATAAATATTGTATTATGTTTTATTCTATAAACATAAATAATGTTTAATTATTAAATCAGTGTTTTTGATTTTATATGGATTCTATACCAGTTTGTGCAGGATAATAATATTGATTCAAATACAAGACAATGTTTTTTAAAAGAAAGGATGCAGTGTGTAGCTTTTATTTGTTATGTGAGTAGGTGTCTTTATACATACAAATGCATACTCCTGGGCATGTTTATAGGAATTAGAGAATGTTGCACAGTAACCTAATATTGTTTTCTCTGTGATTAGGTATCAAAATCTAGAATTCACCACACCAGTGCACTGTAACTAAACCTGTATCTGTATCAACGTGACAGGAAGTCATTTGGGAATCAGCAAAAGATATCTATTGTGTCAGGCTGATACAGTCTGAAAGAATGGGGCTCGGCTCAATGAATAGGTTTTCAGATTCATAATTGGCCGTACCCTGTGTCTCTGTGTAGCTTCCTTTGCGTGCTTATCACAATAACACAGAATGATAATCGTTTGTTATCGCTGTACCCAAAACTCTCATTTCAACAGAGGTTATTAGAGAATGAATAGCTAGCCATATAACCCCTCAATATATTCCACACACATATCCTCTATCAGTCAGAATATGAAATAAGAGGCCTCTCAACTATTTAATAACCCAATTTACTCGTGATGGTGAAAACATATTCCTACTTACCTTTTTCATCTTAAATGTGTTATGTTAAGCTAAAGTAATTTAAAATCTAAAAGAAGACGGGGACATCAATATCAATACAAAAAAGAAGGGGGGAAAAAAAAGCATCCCCTGAGCTGCTATATTAACAGTGTCCTCTTTGGGTGGCATGGATTTAGAGGCCATCATGTCTGTTGAGACCAGCCCTTCTAGACTTGTATTGCTCTGCCAGGATGCCTTGACATCTGCCAGACACAACTGTGCCAGCTCAAAAGGTGGCAGCAATGTGGCATGCTTTGCAAGGAATTTGAGCTTGGTGATGTGGTGGGAGAAAATTTGGTTTCCAGCATTTAGATGACACACCATTAGGTCATATTAATTCTTCTGTCTATCAAGAAAACAAGCGTGCCACCTCATGTTTGCATACCCAGTTTTATGTTTTGATAAATGCTTCCTTATCTCCTGTTAGACAATGTTTGTCTAAACTTGTGCTCAACAATAAAGCTCATGCTTTTAGAGCTGACATTTTACGTACAAGTGATAAACCATCTGCACTCTACATCTTTATTTGGGTACAAATTTTTGATTGGTACTGTATATCTTTGTCTCTCCTACTGTACTGTTACCTCCCCTCACATCTCTTGCTTCTTCTCTTTCCATTTCTCTGTAATCTTCTGTAGTGATTTTAGGTATGTTTCTGCATGAGTGTGTGTGTGGGCTGGTACCCAAGTCATCCCAAATGACCTTGCATCCTCATTATTCTTTGCAGCCAAGCACTTCAAAGCAAGCTGGGGACAGCAGAGGAGAAATGACGAGGCAGTGTCTGATCTCACACTGATTCCTGCTCAGATTGAAACATACATGCATGCTGCTTGTTCGCACTAATATAGTCAACATTATTATGAGGGCAGGAAGAAGAGATGCTTGAAAGTCGTCCTCAAAAGAAGATGTTGCGTTTCCTGCAATGTAAATAATTCAGAACATCTTGCAACACATTTGCTAATGTCACTCAGAAGTAATTCAGCTGAATTCCCACTAAGGCTCAGGCAGACTCATAGGATGAAGGAACAAGTATAGCCCTGCTTGAAATGCTCAGCGGTCTGTTAAAGTGAGTGAGTTGTAAATGTTGGATGGGACTGATTTTGGTAAAAGGGTTAATGGTTTAGAGGGTGCTTCTGGTCGAGATTTGTGTAAAAGATGTGGGCGCAATCCTTATTTAGCAGATAGTCATGTGTGGCTCTTTAATACCGCCTCTTTGGCATTTCCCCTGACTTCCAGCAGAGATGATTTTATAAGGTGGGGTTTTTATTCAGCAGCAACACTAGAGATTAAACTTGCTGCACACCAACGCACCTCCACATTTTATTTCACACATATTTCCCTTGCTTACTCCATCTGCCTGACTGTTAACTCCTCTCTCATTCTGACAGGCCTGACATGGAAGTTGTAAGCCCATTTCTGTGCACTAGCTGGTTGTGTGCTGTGCTGCCAAGTGCCTGGCACATCGCAGCACCTCTGCCTCAGGAGATAACGGCATTTGAATTGTATACCTCAGCCCACAGAGAGCTACACTGGATATTATCATCAACTGGCCAGCAGCTCGTAGAGTCTGACACACCAGTTAGGTCTGACATCTAATGGAAGTCGAAGAGTTAGCATTTTTCACTGTATGTGCATGATGAGAGTGTCTTGTATGTGTGTGAGAAAAGACACTGGAGGTGGGTAGTAGGCAGTGGTTACTGTAGTTGCAATGAGTGTTATATTCAAGGAAATGGACAAAATGGGTCAATGTTTCCTGCAGATCTTATTGAGTAATTACCAATTCACCCATGAAATACCAGCATATCGCTGGTACACTGGTGATGGTGGAAAGCTGACATAGGTCATCTTGTAATTATGACTCTTTCCTTCTGCCTTTATTGTCTCTGCATAATCATCTCCATCAGGGCTGAAATAATTGATTCCCCATTTATGCTAATGGTATGGATCTGGAGCGTAGAGGAGCAAATACTCGGCCATGTTGTCTTTCGGGCCTGACATTTAAAATGGAATGAGGAAAGTGTTAGATTCAAGCCTGACAGCAGGACTTTTTTTTTTTTTACTCTGGCCATGGTGACAGCCATGAGTTAAAGCACCAGGTTGCACTTGTACTTACCAGACCAGACACTGAATAGGAACAAGACCTTCAAATGTATTTCACTCCTGCCTGTTCCGGCACTTTTACTATTGTGCATCAACTGATGGAGGTAAATTAGATCGCACTCATGCATGCAGAGCCTCACCAATTAATCCCCCCCACAAACCAGGCTGTACAAGGGACCAGACTCATAGAGACAAAGCCGATCCAAACAGGCTCTCCAGCTCACCCACAGAGACACATATGGCCAGATTTGAAGAGAGGCAAATTTGCATAAACACCTACAGTCCAAACAACCGCATGCCAAAACATGCACAGTCGTAAAAACTGTTTACTCTTTTTTTTGCACAAGAGTAGTTCATCGCTCTGGGACTTTAACTGAAGGAGGTCCATTGTCCAATTTTACTTGTAGTCTTTTCTGCACTCGAAAACGTATTCTATTCTTTTCCACTATATTTGTAAATCATTTTAATCAACCTCCCCAATGTTTGGCTGAAATGAGAAAATCCTTGTCAAAAAGCAGAATTATCTTCCACAGACCCTTGTCATCCAGTAGCAATGTCACAAAAGTACCTGACAAAAGCTTCATAAAAACACATCATATCATTGCCTCACAACTACCTCTGAATCTCTCAGTACTTTAACGTCAATCACCTGTCAGGTTGCGGCTGATAGGCTGCCAGCAGCCCAGCAGGCAGCCTGTGGCAGAATAAAGGCTGCACTCATGCATTGGATTTAAAGATTTACAGTTACTTTTCCTGAGATGAGCAAAATCACTTATGTGCACAATGTCTTTGTAAAAATCTATTAAATGTCATAAAAAGATATTTTAATGTAACTTTGATGCACACAAGTGTTTGTGAGGCAAAATATAAACATGCGTCCATTTTAGTGTGTCCTCAGTTTCATTAAATTTGCTTGAACTGCCTGCCACCATATCTCACTGTGCCAAATGGGGACTTACTAACGGCCAGTTAACAAAACCTACACACCATGGAGCTTCTGCTATATTGTACTCTGGACAGCATTACCCCCAGAGAAATCCCCTCGAACAAAGCCAACATGGTAGTGAGAAAGGCCGTGACTGCTCTATCTCATTCTTCCCTGCCACTCACACAGCACAGACATCAATCACAGTCCGTCAGCCTCATTTTCAAGCAGCTCCTTGGTTGCAATTTGTCACAGGTCCTTAGGCACTGACATGCTTCTAAAAGGCTCAACTAATCTACCTAAGATAACAGTCTTAGATTTCCTTGGTGGGTGTTAATCAAAACAATCTGCTCTGCGTCCAAGAAATGACCACTGGTCACTGAGAGGTTGGATGAAATTAAACACATTGTTAAGCTGATGTGAGTAGACAATCAGAGGCTGGATTTTTTTTTTAACAGTATAAACGGTTGAAGAGTTAAATTATTAAAAGATAATAATTAGTTTTTGTGTGTAGGGTCAAAACAGGTATTAAAAGATGCTTGTTGGCAACAATACAGAAGAAAAAGTGAGTCAAAATGTCAATTTGAGTGCTGGTTCTACTTTTTTAACACATCAACTTAAATACTTTCTCTCACTCCTGAACTCACCTTTAGCGTGAACCTTTTCAATCCTGTAACAGATTACTCATGAATAGGAGCTTGCATTATTCAGTGGCTGGTGCTATATCCACAAGCCAAATACCTCTGCCTGCACAGTGAAAGGATACTCCAGCACGGAGGGTACATGTCCCCCCCTTCAAGAGCAATTGCCATTCTTAGTGAGGTTTCAATGGGCGCAAGCTGCTGAGAGGTGGGTGTGATGGGCCCAATTTAATGCTCCATTATGCAAATTGATCATCTCAATTGACCATCACTTGGGTAATAGGATGGGCTGACTGGGTGATTGGGAAGGCGGTGGTGGGGATGGAGGGTGTCTTTTAAAATCTTTAGAAAAACATTGCACCAAAGTCTCAGGTGCTAAAAATAAGCCAGGTGTGTAAAAAACATGAAGAAATGCATCTCAGCTTTACACCAGTGAAGCATGACGGAGTTGAGTGACAGCAAATTAATGGCTACTTTGGTGACCTCTCTAACAACCAGTAGGATTTAAAAGTCACCTGTCTTGTCTTTCTTGGAGAGCTATCAGGATAGAAAGGGTGAAATGCAGCATTTGCATGATAAGTTCCAGCTCTGTATTATTTTCACACTTTCACCCACATCAAGTATGTTGGTGATTTTTACACACTTGCTGCTCTTTGGTAATTCCATGATTCAAAATAGTTTAGAGAAGCAAAGCAGTGATGTTTCTTTTCATTTCAGTCTTGCTTGGAGTTGATATTGCACAAATTACCTGTTGTAGTGAGCACAAATTGAGTCAGATATTCTTTATTTAATAGGGAGGTTTTCAATACACTTATTCCCCTGCGACCCTGCAGAATTACACAAAACACTTGAGTGTCCTAAGAATGGACATGGCACAGGAAAGTCAGAGTATGTGCGAATTAATTTTGTCAGTGCCTAATTGCATTTATTGGCCATGCCTGGCACCTCCTAATCCTGGATTATGATGATGCATTAACAGCTGTGACTGGCTGTTTACAAGGAATTTATTAGCTGGTGTCAACATAACGAGACAAATTCCACCTATCACATTAATCACCTCACTGCCAGGACTATGTCACTGCCAAAAGAAGAGGCAGATGACGCAAAGGCCAAGGCTGCACTGAAGCTGCTTCCCATTTTCTTGCATTAGCCATTGCTATACGGCAATCAGATTACCTCCTCAGTAACTGTCAGCCCGGCAGCACCGTGGAGACATGAAACTTCAAGTGAATAAAGGCCAATGGATTGAGGGGGTTACAGATAACAGGAAAAGAATTGTGGGATCAAATACATGGTTCACTGCATCAAAGCACACAAACAATTTTCCTTAGATAATGCTTCTAATAGAAGTCAGGTCACTTAATTACACTTTGAGCATTGTTTACTGTGAGCTCATCTCTCCGCCCCCCATTTTATTCCATGTATCTGCTAGGTTCCCTTCACACTGCACTACCTTTCTCTCATTTTCATTTTGTTTCCTTTGGCACAACAGAAAACAGAGGACAGTGTGGTGGATAATCAAATTCATATAAAAATATTAAATTGTAAAGGTGGTTTCATGAAATTCACCATTAACTGTCTGTTGCACACACAGATTTTGCCACTATTTTCTTATTGTTAAATAATCATAAACAGCTCTGGCACAGAAGTACATGCATGTTACAATATTTCCATTTTTTTACACAGTATGCTTTTACTAAGTTGATGTGGTATTTTATGATTTCTTTCCTTTCAAAGTGGTCCCCAAAGTGAGGTGCAGCTGCTGTACATGAGACTGTGTGACAGACCAGACCAAACTATTTGAGAAAAGCAGGGGTTTAGATATTGCATTTTGTTCAGTCACACAGGAATCATCAGGAGAGCTCGCCTCTCACCCTGTAAACACTTTATCTGTGCAAGCCACTGATTCCATTTGAAGAACAATGTCTGATCTCAGACTTTGTGTCAGCATCACTCCTTCACTCGTCTGACTTGTCATGATCTGCAGGACCTGACACATTGATATTGTCAGAGAGAAAAGCCGAAGATCACCTGCAAAGCCTTATACTTGTCACTAAAAAGAAATACAATTATTTTATTCTTGTTTTTCTTCAGATGGGATCTTTACTACACTAACACTGATTATCGTTTCTATTAAAGTAAGTATACAGTGAAGAAAAAATATGCTTACAATAAATAGTTTTAAAAAACTCTTTAAATGGCTTTAAACTATCTGCCACAGTAGATGAATATTCAACATTAAGTGCTCTAATGCACTTACACAATCAAAACTGATGATCCAGAGCAAGTTGTTCCATCTTGCGCATTATTACAACTAAACACTAGATTTATTACTTTCATTTTTTTTCACATCATATCACACTCTGTGGACTGCCTTAACAAGAAGTGGTGAGACTGGGTAGTAAAATGCATGCTCTCTGGCTCCCAAAATGAATGTGCTTTAGTGATAAGGACCGGATGAGAGGACAGAAGATACGGCACAATGCAGTGGCACATCTCCCAGCACAAGCTGTTTCACTGTGCAGTAGTCTGCGTTATATAACTCTGATGGGGCTCTCTGGCTCCCTACACTCCACCTACTGAAAGTGTGAACACATACGGCTTTCTCTCTTGCTGTGTTGGACAGTCCTCTGACATATGTGCTGAAACAACTAGACATACTAGTATATTGTACAAATGATATCCAGTCAACAACTACTCCCTGAGCTTAGTTTTGTTTTGCATGTATAAAAAAACATGCCAAATCCTTGATTAACACTGAATCATGAATAAAAACAGTTGATGCTTTATGTCAGTGTCCACCAGCCTCAAACTCTTCACTCTCACCCTGTCCCTTCTCAAAGAACAACTCTCCACCATCTGTCAGTAGGAACGTCATGGTGGCTTGAGGCAGGTTTTTCCAAACCTACATAGATGGCTGCCTTTCCCTGTCAGAGCCTCTGCTGTGCATGAACCTTTCAGCTGTAACCAGCCACTGGGCAAGGAAACGCTGTGAGTCAAGCCAAAGCCTCATTGACACCCATGAAAAAGCTCTCTTAGTAGTGTTATTGACCAAGGATATAATCAGATGGTAGGCTGTACTTGCCCAGGAAAGGACACAATTAAGTTAAAAAAGCAAGACACCACTCCAGTATAAGTGAATGTTGTTTATCAAAGTGCTATTTAATTCCCTTAATTGTCCCTGAATCTTTCATGCAACAATATGCCTCAAATACACCTAACACCAACAATGTCTTCTTATTACTTATACATGGTTTCACTTGCTTTATATCACTGTTATGTGTATATATATATATATATATATATATATATATATATATATATATATTTTACATCCATATATTATATTGTATTATATTGTGAATTACACTAGTGGCGGTCAAATAAGAATTTCCTGTGACAGCATGTGGCTAAATAAAAAAAAAAAACATGCCTCTCTCGCCTCTTGAATCTTATCTTTTCTGGCCTGTAGTCCTAATAAACCTTGTCTGAGGCTCATAAATCAAGTACATGCCCTGCTAACAGATACATGATGATTATAACAATGTATGATTAAAAAATCTTGTTCACTTCATCTCCACAGAACTTAATCAAATAAACTCATCTTGCACAAGAGGGACATATCCCAACCGTGTCATTTCATCCTGATCAAAAATGGGCAAACACGAAACTGAGAGAAAAGGAGAGAAAGTAAAAAGGCTCCAGCTGAAACAGCCTGCTGAAACGACTGCTGGCATGGCTTCAGGGTCACACACCAGCTGTGACAGCAACCTCCAAGGGTCTTTGTTCTTGACCGAGAGGGTGGATAAAGTGGTTCTGGAGCAGCTTGAGATCTAAACTGTAGCAGTTGTTAAGTTTTATCACATGATAAATAACTGCACTTTTAGCCCGTCCTTCACCCTAATTGATGACAAATATCTGTCACCTACATATGTCCCACTGCTTTTTACACATTAACTAGCCTAATATGCACTAATGTTTAGAAATTAAACACGGTTTTATCTTTATTTATTAAATGTTTTGTATCAATGGAGTGATCTTTTGGTTAAAAAAAAAAAGAAAGGAAGTTGTTTTCTATACACACACACACACACATATATATATATATGTGTGTGTGTGTGTGTTTGTGTGTGTGTGTATACTAATAAGGTGTAACATACTGACAGGTGAGGTGAACATCAACAATGCAATAGGCAATATTATGTTGGGAGGATTTGCAATTCACTCCACATCACAAGAAGTACCTAAAACAGTACACAGTACAGTACTCACTACTCAAAAGAGTGTGTCAAAAGACAAACTGGCCTTCTTGATGTAGCTGATTTCCTCCACAGTATAACCTCACACAACCCAGATGAAGATGAACTAGTCATTGTCCGTAAGGAAAGCCAGACTGAACAGTAGGGTGTGTGAAGAAGTGTAGTTAAATATTGGTATTAATTGCCATCTAGTGGTCAACGTTTACACTGCAAAGAAGCGTTACTGGCTAAATCAGGGTTGCTAAATTTGGATCCTGAATATTTAAAGAGGAGGCAGTCTGGGTAGTCAGCAGTACTCATTATTCAAAACATCTTAAATCAGCTTGACTTAAATATTGTGACCTGGAGATCTACTGCCCTACTGTTAATATACAGGCCTCCTCTGTCTATAAAGTCTTAATCATTTTTCTTTCTTTCTTTCTTTCTTTCTTTCTTTCTTTCTTTCTTTCTTTCTGTTTACAAGATAGCCACAAAAAGTTATTTAACAGTGATACAGCTGTTAATGTGTTTGGTATTCAACAGCAGATTAATTACTCATGTTTTATGTTTTATTATTTTAACAGGTTAAACTGGTGTAAGCCTGATCCACCATATTATTTGCTATTTTTGTTGAATTAATACACAACACTGAGAAGACATTATGCTATGTCTTCAGAAAGCCATTATTATGCCGTTATTTGTAGTACTTTGTAAATTTGCATCCTTCTTGAGCTATACGCTATTACACCAGAAATATTACATTACACTTAAAGCCTTTTTATAGTAAGATCATTTATAAAATATAGGGCTCACATGTGTTCGTGCATACATGCGTTAAGCGTTGCCACAAGACATATCTTACTTTGTCTACCATTTCTTCAAATTACATGAGCAATGACGTTTACGAGCTACTGAAAGGAACCTGAAGGCAGCAGTGGTGGGAGGTGAGCTAACGGCCGCTACATGAACATAGTGAGCAGTGAGCACACCGCCACAGTGTCAGCGCGCTAGCAGGCACGGAAATGTCGGGGAAGAGTTTTCGAGTCAGCGATGGGGACTGGATTTGTCCAGATAAAAAGTAAGATCGCCCGCAAAATGTTGTCGCAGCATGCACATCGCCGGTTACATGTAGCAACAGACGCATGCTTAATTTGCTGATCGTGCTAACACGCTGACGTGAGTTAGCTTAGGCCTTTTAGCATTTTGCTCATGCTAGCGTTTCTCAGCAAGTTTCTAAACAAACATGCTATTTTATTTATCTGTTCCACCTCGATGGCTAATCATTATGATGAATAAATGCCTACCCGCTGATCATTTACAGTCAGGGGCTTGGATATATTTAGGTGTTAAGAGTTTCGGTTCTCAGTAGATATGCACAGGATATGAAGTTAGCTTACTTTTTCTGTTGTGTGGGCTGGGGCAAGTGTCTCAGTAGCGTGTGTGGTTATTACAACCTTATCGTAACTTAAGAGTCTTTATTCGAAGTTAGCACTATCACGTTCGCGAACTTAAGTAATTAATTTCGTTATTAACATAGATCGATAGCTGTGGTAAGGCAAATTGTTTGCAGCACACTCAGCTCAGACACAAATGATTCATTTATTCTGCCGTTTCAGGTGTGGAAATGTGAACTTTGCTAGAAGAACAAGTTGCAACAGATGTGGCAGAGGTAAATTTTTCTTCTTAGAACGGTTATTATCTCGCTTAAGATTAATACACCCATAAAAACTGATCTGTTATGAATGCCTTTTTTTTCTTACAGAGAAAACCACAGAGGCAAAGATGATGAAAGCAGGAGGAACAGAAATTGGGAAAACCCTTGCTGAGAAGAGCAGAGGCCTCTTTAGTGCAAACGATTGGCAATGCAAAACGTATGTCACTACTATCTGTTGTTTATGAGACTGTTGTTGTAAATCTCAACTTGAAGATTGCACCTTTTTTTTACACAATTACAGATGTAACCAGCCATTCCAGGTGGTGACTAGATATCTAATAATGTGTTAAATATGACAAAGATCTGACCCCCCCTCCTCATTGTTTTTTTAATAAAGATGTGGCAATGTGAATTGGGCTAGACGATCAGAGTGCAACATGTGTAACACTCCTAAATATGCCAAGCTTGAAGAAAGAACAGGTAACTCAATAGTTTGTACAAGATTCTCCTTTTTATGTTGAGGTCTGTACAGTTTATGTTGTTTTGTTTTTTTCATGATACTTCAGGTTATGGTGGAGGTTTCAATGAAAGGGAGAATGTGGAGTATATTGAACGGGAGGAATCTGATGGTGAATATGATGAGGTGAGTACAATCTACCACTCAGTTATTAAAAATTAATACACGAATAAGTAAAATGATGTATTTCAG
The DNA here is from genome assembly GCF_017639745.1 of Melanotaenia boesemani. Lineage (NCBI taxonomy): Eukaryota > Metazoa > Chordata > Actinopteri > Atheriniformes > Melanotaeniidae > Melanotaenia > Melanotaenia boesemani. The sequence continues at coordinate 16,283,585 of NC_055695.1, read as the reverse complement.
TCTCTTAAGTTATCATTGACAGAGGACCAGATAAGTGGCTGCATTATTTCTGTTTGCTACAGTTTGGTAGGAAAAAGAAAAAGTACCGTGGGAAGAGCAACAGCACATCTTCCACTAAAGAAAGTGAAAAGAAAGAAGTGCCTAAAGAAGATGAGGATGAAGAAGAAGATGATGAAGATGGTGACCTGTCCAAATACAAATTGGATGTAAGAGCAGTGACTGGATGTGTACATTGTCATATGTTATACTAGCAGCCAGTGATGCTGCATATTACTAAAATACTAACTTTCTTCAGGATGATGAGGATGATGACGAAGATGGTGATCTGTCAAAGTACGACCTGGATGCCAGCGATGATGAAAAACCGGTTAAGAAAAAGGGCAGCCGCTCCGGTTCGTCCCGCTCTTCTTCGCCCTCCTCCAGTTCCAGTTCTCGGTCGAGGTCCAGGTAAAAGGGTACAGGTCAAGGGTAACTCCGGGCAAAATGTCAGTATCAGCTCGATCTTCCTTCTGGATTTAATCATCTATATCAGTTATATGTCCTGTTTTACTGATTTGATGTTTTCACCTTTTCTTTAACCCTACCTCATCTACAATACAAGAAAACTCGTGGAGAGTCAGTGATCTCTCTTGTTGGGTTTCAAAATGTTTTTGATTTCTTATTATTGTAATTTTAGATAGCAGCTTGGCCTTTAAAAACCTTCAGAAATTTCCTAGTCTCTTTTTATTGATAGATACATGCACTATCCATATATGATTGATGTGTTTGGAATTGTTTTGCCAAGTTTTTACAGGAGTAGTTTAACTTTCAAGCCCACTTGACTATCATGGCTCTGCATTGACACATTAACCATGTACACGATTGTTTCCCCGTGTTTTTGAAAATATTGGAAAGTTTTTATTTTTTTGTTTTTCAGATCCCGATCTAGAAGCTCTTCCAGTTCCAGATCTGGATCTCGCTCGAGGTCTCGCTCCAGGTGAATGAGGTGACATGCACTCTCTCCCTTTAGAGAGTGTATGTCTGGGGCAGCAAGCTCCAGAACAGTTCTACTCCTAAGATCATATGTTAAGCAGAAACTACATAGTTCTCTATATAGATTCAGGTTTATTCCAGGTTTAATTTAGGTCTGAGAGTATAAATAGTCTTGACTTGCTTGACTGAGCTTTACTGCTACTGCGTTCAGGTCTCCAGATAGACATCTGGGGTATTTATCACGCCTCTCTCAGGAGTCTTACCAGCTTAATGCAAAATATTGAAAATAAGCTAAATATTATCGATTTTAAAGCCACTTTAAGGACCTCTAATCAGTGAGCAGTTCAGCTTCTTAGGTCGAACCTTCTCCGTGCCTTAAATCTATAGTTAGGTGCTCTTATGCAGAGAAGCCTGATAAATACCCACACTGGTACGGCCCTGTCTTGATTGTACTGACCTTAGTGCTTGGTTTATTCCTCCAAAAGATCCAGCTCCAGGTCTGGAAAGGGCTCCTCTCCCCCGAAGAGGTCCCGTTCACCCTCCTCCTCACCTGAGAGGAGACAGAAGCGCAGTCGCTCCAGGTCCTCATCTGGAGGGAGAAAACGGAGGCGTTCTAGATCACGTTCGTCCGAAAGGTTTGGGTTTCTGTGGAATACCACAATGGCACTGATTATTGCTAGCCATCTGCTCGCTTTTGGGATGTTCAGAGTTACATACAGATGTTCACATTTTGCCGTGTTAATTCTTTATATCCGGAGACCTTGCTTCATGTATACGAGATGTGCATTTCGCAGAGCCTGCTGACCTTGTCGTTCTTCCCGTGATGTTTTTGTGATTTCAGGCGCCGTGGCCATTCATCTGGATCATCCCATTCTGGCTCCAGTTCAAAAAAGAAATAATTTTCTTTCGGCCTTTAAACCAAGGAAAGGAATCTTAGTGGAAGTGCATGTCGTGTGGCAAAGAAAACATTCGAATCCCTTCAGTATACTGCTCATTGTCATAAAGTCTCTCAAGTCTTACTTCCCTCAAGAAAGGCAGGCACATGACCTGACCCTGTCTTTACCTACATGCTCCATTTTTAAAGCCACATACATCCCATGTTTGTAACTAGGTGTCCAATAAATATTAATGTTTGGTCCTAAAAGAAACTAATGTACTGTGTAGAGAGTGTACTCCATTTAAACCATGTTTGGTTGGAATCTTAAGAACATTTTTTTCCACGATAAATTTTCATCAATTTTTCTTTTTTTGGGGGGGTGGATTTAAAAAAAAAAAAAGCAAAATACTTAATCATCAATTTAGAATAGCTAAGATTTAGCTTTAAGTTTTGGCCGTTTTTTAAAATGTTTTGTGTTTTTCAAGGTAAGTATTTTACTTTTTGATATTGTTTTAATCTAATCTCAGAAGATTCAACATTCTTTGGTTTAGGTTTCAAGTGTGTTTATTCTTCACACGATTGTTGGTTCTTTTGACACCTTTGTACCAAGTTATTCTGTCGCTTTGGAAACGATGAACTCAAAATCTCTTCTTGCTCCTGTTCAATTCGGCATAAACATCTAACATTTAAGGGTAAACTGTGGCAATAGTCTTTTTATTGGTATAACGACTAAAATGTACACATGTAAATAAAATCCTGTCAACATTTTTTCTTTGTAGTACTGTGTTTTAATTCCATAATGATGACAATGGGAAATATTAATGAACATGGAAACCTGCAAAGATTTTATATGTATTCTGATGAACACCTTAGTGTTGTGTTTTTGAAAAGAGGATTATTTTAGTGTGTTTCCAATTCAGCCAAATTCTCAACAACTGGGCGATCAGTGTGCAGTGCTGACAGCTAATAGAGGGATTTTCAGTATTTATGAAATAAGGTGAAGTCTACAAGTCCTTTACCTCAAACTGGCCCACAAGAACCACCGTCCTTCAGGTTGTTCATGCTGCTCTCCAACAAACCTGATTTATATTAACCGGATACAATAGCTTGTCAAATTCTACTCAATAAACCCTTCATTACATGTTGAAGCAGAAATCTTACTGCTGCTGAGAAGGTTTGGCCCAAGAAGCTGTACTAAGTGATTTGGTGTCCTTGAAGCTGCTTTAACCTTATATTTTGCCTCTTTAAATAAGGGGTGTTACACTGGTAAAACTCTTGAGAGGTGTGATAATGGGCCTTGAGGACCAGTTTAAGGTACATGTTGGTAATTGGTTCACTTCAAATTTCAAACTGTATTGGGTAGATTCATTAGGAAACTTGAATTAAGCAAGATTCTATAAAAAAAAAAAAAAAGAAACCTTCAAAGTAGGCTGCTGGTCCCTGTGGTTAGTGGCCTTTGTCTTAATAAAATACGAAGTTAAGACTGGTGGAACAAATGTATATAGTTGGGAGGACATTTTCTGATTTAGAAATTTCTGAAAGTTTTTGATAAGCATCTAAAATTGTGTTTTGAGGTACTAAAGGATGAAAGTGACTTTATTTACCTTTTAATAGCTCACCCAAAGTAAAGCTGTGATGTATTGGTTTGGTTATTATTGTCACTGTCTACAATCGCCTTTATTGAAAGTGATGTTGCACTTCACATTACGGCCAACAGGTGGCAGCTGTTGCTTCTAAGATAAGCAGCACTGAAACAGATGCAGCTTGTTAAAGCAATTAAAGTTATGTCCTACAAGTTAATAAGATGACTTCTCGCATTTAATCTGTATAAATATCACAAATTATAGGCTACAATAAACACAAGGAAGGGGACTCAAGAGTTTTAAGTAAGCTGCTCTGGTGCACTTGGTTGATACTGAGAAACATGCTGTCTGGTGAAACTACACTTATTTAAGATAAGGTTTTGGCTTTTCTCGCAGTATGGTCTTGTTTGAGCTAGTTGCATGAGGGTATATGTGCCTATGGATCGCATCAATTACTTTTTTTTATGTAAACAGCATTTTTTTAAATTTGTCTCAGTTGCTCCTGTTCGTAAAAATTGATATTGTAGGCTAAAAAATTTACACATATTATGTTTATTTTGTTGATTTAAAAATGGCAACATCAGCTCTGCGCCCTTCCCAAGTCCCGCCTCCATCGCGTAAAAGGCTTGACGCGCTTTTACGCACCGCATTTACTCGGAGAAGCTGGAAGCGCACAATCATACAGGACCGCTTCAGAAAGGATATTTGCTATATGTAACTTTACTCTGGCCTAACAATGACTATAGACGATTGCACTACTCCGGGGGCCATTAAAAACACCATAGAAGAGATGATGGGCTCCAACATCTCCGCGACATTGCGCCAAAACAATTTCACCAGAAATTCCAGTTGTGGAACTGTATCTGTTGGATTCCCAATAACCATGATGGTAACTGGCATGGTTGGAAACTCTTTAGCTCTCATTCTGGTGTGTATATCCTACAGAAAAAGGGAAAATAGAAGGAAAAAGTCTTTCTTGCTTTGCATTGGATCACTGGCATTGACTGACCTGTTCGGGCAGCTTATGACTACTCCAGTTGTGATATCTGTCTACCGGGCTGGTCTGAAATGGGAACTTATCGATCCATCTGGCAAGCTATGCACCTATTTTGGCGTGTGCATGACAACTTTTGGCTTGTGCGCCCTCTTCTTATCCAGTGCCATGGCGATAGAAAGGGCCATGGCGATAACAAATCCCCACTGGTACTCGAATAACATGAGGACAAGTGTGACAAAGCAAATTTTGGTTGTCATATGGTGTCTTGTGTTGCTGTTTGCTCTGCTGCCCATTGCAGGGGTCGGCGAATACACCCGCCAGTGGCCGGGCACCTGGTGCTTCATCAGCACGGGGGACAGCAAAGCCGCGGGCAGCATGTTCTTCTCCATTACTTTCGCTGTACTTGGGATTTTTTCTCTGCTTGTGACACTCTCCTGCAATGTAATGACGATTCGAGGTTTAATTATCCGGTGTAAAACAAAGTCTGGCACTTCTCAATCTTCAAAACAGTGGGAACGTCTCACCACGGAGACCGTCATTCAGCTGTTAGGGATTATGTGCGTCCTGTTAATATGCTGGTCTCCCCTGCTGGTATGTTTTCTAAGGCAATTGAAGCCTAAACTTTTACTATAAATGAAATTCAGAAGCATGCATTTATATCACAAAAGACTCAGTCATGATAGATGTCTGATTCGTGCAAAATGACTTGATTTCATAATCATGTAGAGTGTGGCAGTCGAAATAATATTCAATTCATTAAAGGTTTTTAATCGTTATTGGTTGTTTTTATAGACAAATTTAGAGCTTTCATCTCTGGAAGTACTTCATCTCCTGTTTGCAATGTAATGCAAAAATGACACTGCAACCCTTTAAGTTCCCATATTACTCACCCCTCATGTGATTTTTATTCCTGCACTGCATCCACACACACACATGCACAAAAAAACAGTTAGTGTGCTTTGTATGATTCCTTTTAAATGCTACTGCTCTTTGGTATTAAGAGGTAATCCACTTAGGGGTTCTGTTTGGGGGTCTGTTCATTGTGTTATGAGGTCATGCACTGTCAGTCACATATTTCATAGTCCCCATAGTCATATTAATAGAAGTCACAGCACTGTTGCTGCACAGAGAGAAGGTTCACAGACTGTTAACATTGTGTTATTGTCTTGCTTATTAATAGCAGTTCAGTTAAGCAACATGTTCAATGTGGAGGACTTAAAGATCTTTCTAACTATCTTCTCCTCAGGTACTGATGCTGAGGATGATCTCCAACAAGGTGTCCTCCCATGAATGTTCAGAAGCACTAAATTCCAATCACATGTCTGGCCGTGATACCCAACTAGACTGCAACTTCTTTCTGACAGCGATACGTCTGGCCTCACTCAACCAGATCTTGGACCCGTGGGTTTATCTGCTCCTCAGGAAGATCCTTCTGCGCAAATTCTGTATCATGGCTAATGCTGTTTCCAACTGCTCCACAGAGGATCAGAAGCAGACTCAGACAGCACTGGATGCTCTTAACAAGCAAAACCAAGAAAGTAACAACCTTTATAAATCACAAAGTAACTAAGTCAACCTTTGACAGTAGTTGCTATCTTATGACTCTGAGGCTACATGGCTTTCAAAGACATCAAAATGGCTTTAAAATGAAAACAGAAATGGTGAAAGAAAAGGGTGGATTAACCCTGACACAAAAGTTTTCTGCTGTAGGATCCAAGTTTACTCAAAGCATTTGATTTGCTTTTGCCACATTCCATTTGAACATCACCTAACCAGCATGTGGATGCATGATTGCGTCATCTTTTGCATATGGCTGCTGTGTGGCCACCATGAACTCTCTCATTGCCAGTTTTAGTAGCAACTTCTGCCAAATCCAAGACCTGAATGTGGGTGACTTCAGAATGACAAGTGGTGCATTTACCGAGCACTGCTGTCAATGACTTGAACCCATAAGCTAATTAAAACACATTTCTTTTAGGAATATTTGTGAATAATGATATATATTTAAAAAAAATCTTGTAGTTATAAGTGTAAATGTCTCACATGAAACCTGCCACTTTGCTTAAAAAAAACTGCTTGTTCAGAAGCAGAGAAATATTATCTGGAGCCAGCTGCTGATTGAACTTATTTATTAATGTGTGTAATGTTAATTTAGTTGCTTCTGTGACAAATGTTGATGATTATACCTGCTTGGTATCAGTTGTTGTTAATTAATGATGTACAACACATGACACTCCTTGGGAAATGAAATGTCAAGTATTTAAGTTCAGTTCCAGTTTCACTTTTTTGTCCTCATCATAGAAAAGTAAAGTTTTTCAGGCAGGCAGAAGCTTTAATGCAGCTTCGCCTTCAGTTTTAATTACATATAGTAGTCAAAGTTCATTCCAGCATTTATTTAGTGTCATTTAATTTTGTCCATGTACCTGCAAGGTTACCCCCTAATATAGTGAATTATTCATATCCCTTAATACTCAAAGTGATATTTAATTGAGGGCTCAAATGAAATAAATGTAGTATCTAATAACTTGGTGTGCTCTCAGTGCCACCTTTCTAAAGTGGAAAAGAAGGGAAGAACATTGATTTGAGTAGATTTACAATTCCTTCAAAATTAAAAAATGCATCATATCCTCTGCTTGTAAATATTTTCAGTCAGGCAGGTAAAAGACACCTCAAGGTCTGGCACATTTGTTGTCATGGTAACCTTCAAATAGGTTGAAGCTAACCCACAGCTCTGCCTTTTCAGTACGTAAACCCAAAAGATCAGGTTAATGTGAGTCGCCTGCTCTGCCTGTTTCTGCTTTTGCCTTTTAACTGTGACAAGGCTCAACGATAACGAGCTTATCGGAAATTGTTATCGCTAAAAGCCACGTGAAAGATGAACAATTTTTGTTGCCATGTAACTGTTCCGTCTGCCAGCAGAGACAGCAGATGTAGAGTTTATCTTGTTTTGATAGTTAGACCTGTTGACTTTAGTGGCCCACTCAAAGGATTAACCTTGTTTGTTGAGAAAAAGCATAAAAGGGTTTTATAAAGTGCAGAAGTTTTTTTTTTCCCCCCTAGCAGTAATTTCTTGACATGATTTATGAGCTCTTTATGAGCTTTCCCATTTTCCCATGAATGTGAACTGGTAGTACAATGTGTGTGTTTTATGAACGCGTGAACATCTAATTAGTATTATATTGACATGAACTGTTTTTAGTTAAAATAATAATTAAACTAATTGAGCTTGTGGCCATGCATAAAGAACAGTTATCCCAAGCATATCTTTACCATATGCAGCAAATGAATATAAACTTCAACAGTCACATCTGTGCTTTAGTTTTTTCATTTAAAACTATGATTATTAATTGACAGGTTGCAGCTGGATGTGGCTCTAACCGCTTCTACTTGATTCTGCATCATGTTATTATTTCAGTGCTTTTAAATAAAGACAAAATAATTGCACTATGGAAACAACCTTACCGTTTACCTTTCCATAACACCCAACCCCATCCCAACAACGAAAAGGAAAATGGAAGAATAGTGTGTTCAGGCATAGTACATTCCTTAATGGACCCAGTAAAAGCCAAGGCAATATTTGCGGGGAACATTTCCTGTTGTTCTGCTGCACAGTCATGCTTATGAATTATGCATGCTCAATTGATCCAAGGGCACAACAGAGTAACATGAGATGAAGAAATCAGCAATTTGGTGTATTGATTCTCAAGTTGTAGCCTTCAAAGCTGATGATGGTTACTGTTTTGTCTCATTAAGAGGTGTGCTGAAATTCTACCTAATGCAAACTGTTGCACACAAAAAAAAAAACTGCGCTAATCAATCTTTGCTGTAAAGACTGTTAATTTGGCTCAGTCATGTATTACAATGAGGTTACTTTGTTTCAGGACCAGGCCATTTCAGTAGCAAGTCTTACACACAGGAGACTTGGGAGAGCCAATTATAAAACCATTTTCAGAAGCCCAGAGAATCCAGATTTGCCAGCTGGCCTCCTTTTGCTCACTCATGTCACTAATGCATGGAAGTCATTTACTGATTGTCTCATGAGCTTGATGTCTTCAGATTTCCAGATATGGATGTCACTGATAGGAGTTTGTTTGATATTTTGCAGTTGAACTTCAACACAAATTCCACAGCTTCTTATATGTGCAGATTGTTTGTTGGAAAAGTCAGCTTCCAGGGAAATCTTTAAATAAAATACTTGATTGTGGTATTAATATTATTCTCTCTCTGTCTTATAAATGAACCAACTCTGCCTTCTGTCAAGCATCCAGTTGTCCTGAACACTTTCTCTGACCATTGAGTATAAACACCTGATTATGACACCTATTACAATTGTATTTCCTTGCAAGAACCTGACAAAATCTTTTCTGTCATTGTTTATGTCGAAGGTATCGAGAGATGAGAAGCAGACTAACAGGTTGAGTATCACAAGCCATTTCCTGATAAGATCAACAATGACCCTTTGCTGTTGTTTCTTAAGCATACATAATGAGAAACTAATTTCAGAAACCTTTTTTAAATACTCCCTTTTCATAACTGATGCCCAGTCATTGCACAAAAAGAGACATTAAAGGTATTTGCTGTTGGGTGAGGCAAGTTCAAGATGAGTGCTCATGTATCTACAGAGCACATGTCAGTGTCACCTGCTCACGGAAACAGGTTTTCCCCATCAACAGACATTCCATGCTGCAAGTAAACAAATGCCTCTGATTTTCACAGTTTTTTTTTTGTTTGTTTTTTTACATGATGCACCTGCCTTTTGAATGTCAAACAAGAATTTTGCACACAGTGATTTAAATTTCTCCAAATTCTCAAGACTCTAAGACACGATTCTCAGACGAGGGCTACTGACGCATGCTCTCACAGCAGCTTCTTTGCCTCCTGCTTTCTTTGTGTTCAGCTTGGGGATGCTGGAAACACTGACATCATTTGTATTTGTCCTTTAGATATTTAACATACCTCTCATAGACAGGCTTATGTAACAAGTTACTGAGATGAAAATAGATGTATACCTGCCCAGCAAAGTGTCCTTTTGGTACAAAATGTCTTTGTCCTCGAGTCATTCTGTGGCAAAGTTCTTAGCTTATGTGGATGTACAATGTTGTAATTCCATTAAAGTAAGTGAACACATTTTCTTTGTATGTGTTGGACTTTTGCTTTGGCCGTGGCACATTTGGTTATTAAATTCTTCAGTGTCTGTTCTCTCACATCACTTCATCAGTGGTGCAAACACAGTGAGTTGTGTTTAACAAATAGACAGCATTATACAATAGGAAATCTCAATTTGACAGAATAGGACATCCTAGCATAATACATCCCTGTAACTCCATTTTTTAAATTTATTTATTTTTTTATTTATTTATTATTATTTTGTCATGTGCAGTCATTGTTGGATGTAATTTCCCCTTGTTTACACGTGCACAATACGTGCAAAAAATTCAAAAATCTATAAGAGGCTAAAACAATCCTCTTAAACTGGTATAACAAGGGTTCTTCAACTCTGGTCCTCAAGGGCCACTGCACCGCAGGTTTTTGTTGTTTTTATACTTGCACTCCCCTCCGCCATAGCTCATCAACAGGTTTATGCAGAACCTGAGAACAAGGTGTTGAGAAGCTCTTCTTCATTTGAACTGAGTGTGTTGAAGCAGGAAAACATCTAAAACCTGCAGGACAGTGGCCCTCAAAGAATATAAGAGATTGGTTTTAAAACCAGGGAATACAGTTAGTCTTACACTGTTAGTACAAGGGTGTGCCACCTATTGACCAGACAGATTCATTAAGGTGCTGGAGATATCCTTCTAAGCTTTTGGCCCCCCTCAACATAAATATCACAATGTGTGTTAGGAGCGAACCCCAATGCAAACATGTGGATGCCAAGATTAATAAACAGAAATTTTGATAAACAAACATGCTTCATACAAGTCAGGGCAGGGAGGATATCAGAAAAGTTTAATAAAAAAATAATGCAAAATTAAATAACCCGCAGGGTTGAACGAGGCAGATATTGCAGAAAAAAAGTGGTTGGGGAGACAAAGATCTGGCAATGAATAATGGAAGCATTTATGAGTATATGACAGGAAAGCTTTTGACCAATATAAAACAAGTGTTGGAAATTGGCCATTTAATCCTGATGAAAAGCATGAACAGGAAGCAGGAATAAACAGAATGCACAACATGTACAACACTTAGATGAAACAATACTAAATATAAAACTGAGCTCATAAACCATTGACCATAATAATAATTCAGTAGCTTCATACTATTGCAGCAGATTTGTACAGATCATTGTTATTCAGTCAATCATTATATAGAAAGACCACACTCCAACATTACTGCTTTGGACTGAGATCTGGTGACTATGGAGGTCTTTTTAGGAAAGTGACCCCACTGTCATGTTCAACAAACCTTTCCGAGATGACGTAAGTTTGTTATAAGGCAGCTTAATTCTGCTAAAAGTAGCCATTAGAAGATGAGTATAGCCGTGTCAAGAAAGACTTTGTCAGCAACAATTCTCCAGTAAGCTGTGACTTTTCTGTTATGCCTACCCCAAACACATACACATCATCACATCACATCACAGTAAGAATGGATATATGCTTACATGTTACAGAAAAGTCAAACCCCTGCAAAAACAGACTCCACCCTGACCATGCTAGCATCAGTTTTTCTATTCATCCGACAGAAAATGATGCCTGGTGTGGTTTCCTGCTGCTGTGCTCCATCTGCTACAAGGTCTGCAAACTTTTATAATAATCTTTAGTTAATTTCTGTCAGTTTGAACCAGCCCAATCTTTCCTTATGACTTTCTGGAAGGTCTGTGTAAACCCTAGAAATGGCTGTGTGTGTGAAAATCAGGTACCAACAATCGTGTTTAGAGTCGTGTTCAAACTTACTTAAAATGAAATTGTTCCCCATTGTTTACTTTGGATTTCAACAGATCAGCTTGACCATGTCTACTACTGAATTCACTAACATTTGTCACCAAATTAGTTTGCTTGCCAGTCCACATATATCAAGAATTCTCTTTATATACAACGTTTAATGATCTATAAACTTGAAAAGAACAAAGTCATAATATTACAGTAAGCATTAAAAGGCTATTAGGCAAAGTTTAGAATGGCAGTTTTTACCGCATTATGTCTAAATTTATTTACAAATGTATGAAAACAGAACAAATATTGTAAAAAAAGAAAAGAATAAAAAATAAGGAAAAATAATAAAAAGAAAAAGAATAGAACAAAATAAAATTAATTCAACAATGATCATTTATAATAATAATATTAAATATATAAACAACAGATATATGATAACAAAATAAATAAATGCATAAATGAAACTTCATAAAATAATAATAATAATAAACAAATATAATAGAATAACTACATTAAAAGAAATCAAATTTTTAAAAGGCCAGAAGTAATTTGTAGCAAATTTGCTACACCAGCCATCAAGGGGTTAAAGCAGCATGCGTGTGCAGACTCTCTTCAATGTCAAAACCTTTAAATGGGATTAACTAAAGCACTAACTGTTTTTTTTTTTTCTTCTTTTTTTCTCGCTACCCTCGCTTGGCAACGTTTGACCTGCTGAGCATTTACTTTACAGTGTCAAGGTGTAAATAAAGCTGAAGATGGGGGTTTGGAGTTGGACATTTAGAGTTCAGTATATACCCCACTGCCTGGGGTATATTGTGTAACTTATTTGGAAGGTTAGATTCAGTTTGTCACGAGTTGTGTAAATCACCTGCCTCACTGCCCCAGCTCTGCACACTGTGTGGTCATTTTATTGCTGAGTAAGGACAGTCTACATCTGATAAATTCAAGCAGGCCCATTTAGATGATGCCATTAAAAGCTTAAGTATTCCCTTATTCATTGCAGTTAAATATAATTTTATATATTCTTTGAAGTAAGCACAGAGAGAGATAAAAACTGCTTAACCCTTCCATACTGTTCTGGTCAAATTTGACCCATTTTTACATTTGACAGCAGTAAAATTACCTTAAATATAATTTTTTGTCCTGAAATTATGTATTTTCCTAAAGTGACCTAAAAACAAAGAAACAAGAAAATTTCATAACAGTTTATTTTTTTTATAGGTGCTACAAATTTTAGGGAGATTGAGGCTGTTTAGGGTCGTACCTGACCCATACCTATTTAGATGGTATTTAGATGTGTCAGTGTGGGTCACATCAAGGAAAATGGTGGTTTTAGGTAATCCTTAAACTGTGAAACACTACAGGTCTTGTTTTTTTTTTAAATGGACCACGACACTTACACAAGAATTGCCTGTTTGCACACAGAGACAGACCTGCTAGTCTTTCAAGAGGCGTGGTAGTGATCTGCAAATAGCAAAGTAGTGAAACAGCATAGGATTGATCATATAGGTGCTCTAAGGGAACAGAAGTCATGTAGAGGTCAAAAGATGCCATGACACAGACACAATATCTGCACCTGCGATGTAATATAATAATAAAATTAACAGTTTTGAATATGTTTGGGTTGTGAAGATGATGGTGGGGAGTTCATAACATCATAAAGGTGTATTCCTTATAATTTCTGTAACTGATATCATGGAAACTGGACATAATGTGCAATAAACCCTTGGTCTGATCTTCCAGGATGAGGAGGTTGATAGTGTTGATAGGAAGGTTGATAGTAAGACAGTACTGAAGAAAACTCCAGTTACAGCTACTGTGATGAAGCTGACTGATGGTGAGGAGCAGGCAGCAAAGCACAGGCTTATGTAAAAAAAATGGACCATCTGTTGGTCTTTACACAAGATGTCAACAAAAGGGGACCGAAGAGAAGGAGATGTAGTTTCTATTATTTAAAACCTGCAAACTGCAGAGACTAGTTCAAAATAAGCATTTTTTTATATTATTATTATCCTAGATGACAAATGTTGAATTATTGACGATTGAAGGGTGATGCTTAGCTCAAGTTCATTTACAGAGGCTACAGTTCTTCCACAAGGTGGCCTTTTGCTGCATTTCTAACCCTCTCTCTGACCCTTTCTGTCCACTAAACTATAATAAAGGCCACTAGAGCCAAAAAAGTCCATGAAAAAAGATACTAATGATTTCTTATGACATAGCTACTATGCAATAGTGAAATGGTTGTATTGTAAATTCTAACAGTTCCAAAAACGAGTATTATAAAACCTAAAAAATAAATGCTCCCTGTTCTCTAAAACATTTATTAAGGTTAAATCGTGCATTTATTAATGTGGAAAAAGCTGTTTAAACATTCTAAATAGATCTGCAATTTAAGGTTTGATACAGACACCCACAATGAGAGCATCCTTGGTTTGGGTCAGCATTGACCCTGACCATGAAGGCACAAAATATGAACAGTAGGGTTAAATTGGAGTTGAATAAAAGATGATTTTATATCTGCTAGCTGTTTTTATTAATTATCTTGTTTTTGCTGAAAAGAAAGTGTGTCTATATAAAAAATAAGTTATTTGCAATGCAAGGTCATATAATAGTTCACCAGTTACAAGTGTTTTAAAACTAAGACAAGCATTGGGAAATTGAAAAGTATTTTCCATAAATGTGGAGGCAGGACATGATGAAGGCAAAGTGACATGGTTTCATGAGGTTTTGTGTTTGTTGCTTTAGGTGCGTTCAGTTTTTTTAAAGACTTATAGCAGAGCACTGTCACACTTTTTTTCATTTTAACTTAACCAAAAGTGGAAGATGTTTACTGTAGGTAGAAAAGGCGAGTCACTTTTTACACTTCTTTTCACGTTGAATACAATCTTGCAGATATAGATCACTTAGCTGCTAATGCTTTCCTTTCACAGACTATTATGCTAAGAAAGATAAATGTCTGGTTTCTCTAAATGACATAATTGCTTCTTCAGGGCTTCTCAAGTAGAAGCAGAGGCACGGCTTTAATTTAATTAATTAGCCTAATGGATGCCTCTACTTTACCTTGACTTTCCTTCAAATGTATACTCGGAATCCGAGTTTTATTTGCAGACTGGAAGCTCAGGGAATCAGACAAAATTGTGAAACTTGGCTTTGTAGAGGGCAAAGATCCGTAGGTCAGATAAACAAGCAGGGTGAGTCACTAAGTCACCTGCTGGCTGCAGAGCAGGGCGTCCGTGTTCCTGCACATTGTTCCTCAATTACCTTGAGAAGTTTTTCTTGTATCTTCTGGAAATGTGTTCATTTTAGCGTGAAAAGGTGCTGAGTATTTCTGGAAATCAAGCTGATATAATCTAACTTTGTTGTCAATGCTAATCTGTCTCAACATTAAAACCACTGCAAGGTGCAATGTATGACTTTTCATCTTGTTACAATGGCTCCTTTTGAGTGATGGTCAGCAAATGGACGTGACATTATTGATCTTGACAAATGGTTAGTGTTAGGATCTGAGTGGCTATCATGTGCTAGAAAAAGTGATGGTTAAAAGACTGAATTCAAACTTCTCCTGTTAACTGTTGAACTAAAACTGGTTTAAGGAATTACAGCCACCAAAATAGTGACAGGCTCACAGGTCGTCAAGGCTGACCAACAGAGAAGAAAAGCTGCTTTTTCACACTGTTGAAAACCTCAATGGCTGCTAATGATTGCAAAATGTGTGGTAAGTGTGTATCTTACACTTTTCTATCTGTGCCGTTGTTGCCTTAAACCAGTCATACTTACCCATGCTTGCGTCCTGGCATTCATGAACATGTTGTTTTGTACGACATGCATTAAAGATACACCTCATCATTGCAGTGATATTCTCTGATGGCACTGATGTCAGGGGAAATCAGCAGGATAATGCATCCTGCTACATTGTAGAAATTGTCCTGGGATGGCTTGAGTAACATGGGAGGATGTGTTGATTTAGCCTCTTAATTCCTCAAATCCAACCACCCTGAGTATCTAAGGGATGTGTTGGGAAAACAAGAATAATCCACAGAGGTCCCACCTTCAAACTTACAGGACTTAAAGGATTTGCTGTAATAGTAATGTGGCTCATACCATAAGGCACCCTCTTTCTGCAGTCAAAACACAAACTAATGAAGTCATTAATCCATTCTGCACCCATTTAGCAGTTCCACCCCCTATGAAAAAAATATTCTTGTTCGTGTTTACTAGATTTCTAATTTAAATACCCAAGCTTGCAGTCTGCAGCTCCATCATCCTTTGTATGTAATGACAATGACAGGAAGAAGTTGGCTTCTTGTACTGAAGCAAGCTAATGAGGAGAAAATCAATGTAGAAACCACAGCAAAGCTGCTATTGGATATATTCCACTTACAAAAGATAACATATAAATAAATAACTGAACAATTTTCATTATTAGAAGCAGAATTCTACTGTGCATTGCAATGATTATAAGAGGTGGGAGTTATCTCTACTGTGCTTGCTTCATTATCTGTGGTTGTTCCTGAGGTTGTTATTGATTATAGAGTAGTAAATTACATCAAATGGTAATATCCTTTGTATGCTTACATTAGATCTTAGTCTGACAGAAAGAATTATACTCCCTTTGCAGATGATGGGTTATAATTCTTTCTCTGATGTAATGTGACTGTGCAAAATTCCCTTAAAAGAAATGTAAGAACCAGAAATGACAACCAGTAAAATACTGTCAAATATTCTGCAAGAATTTCATACTGTTTTAATCACCAGGCATTATGTTATATTTTCAAAGCAGACAGACAACAGAAACATCCATTCAAGTCATTCAAACCCCCATCCTTAATAATCTGGCAAGACAGAGCTAAAATATCTGTGTTCTGTTCTTACAGCTGCAATGAAACCACATGTGATGTAAAATGTACCACAGAGAGGGTTAGCACAACTTCATTGCTGGACACCACAACATCAGTAGTTTCATTTGTTTTCACATGTCACTCCTTACTTGAATATAGTCTTCCAGCAGCAGATATGATATTTATATCAATGAGTATTTCCAGTCCGTCTGACCCTGGAAGAATGAAAGTAGTTTTTGTCTGACTTGTATTTCAGATAACTGAGAGCTAGTGATGCTGCTCTGAACACATCCTGCTGGACTTTATAATCTGTGAAAAAGATTCCAGAGCTAATATATATATATATATATATATATATATATATAGGGTCTTTTTCTAAGGTGCTCAGGGGACTGTGGTTCTATCCACAGTGTGTGTTGTGGTGACTTGATTATACTTGTTGTGTAATGTTTGTGTTTATGCCTTTTGTTTTTATTCTTTTGTTTAATGTTAAAAAGTTATAGTTACCCAGTACACACTGTTATACCACAAGGGAAAGTGGAACACCATGTGGAATATAAAGCTATTGGAACCATTTTTATGGTATGAAAATTTATTGCTGGTATCATAATTTAATTTCACTGGGAGAGCATTTAAATTAGACTAAATGGTCAGTGGTAGGGTTTGGGCTAAGCTATGCACGATGACAGCAGTGCAATGCAATGTTATATTGATGGTTGCACAAGCTTTTGTTTGTTTGTGTGTGTGTGTGTGTGTGTGTGTGTGTGTGTGTGTGTGTGTGTGTGTGTGTGTGTGTGTGTGTGTGTGTGTGTGTGTGTGTGCATTCTTTACTTTAATTTGGCTGTTCTCTGTTCAGCATTTTTGTGACCAGCACTCCTAAACGCAAGGCAAGTTTATTTGTATCCAACATTTCATGTACAAGACAACTTAAAGTGCTTTACATAAAACGTTAAATCCAGCAAGGTGCAAAAGAAATACTAAAAGGAGAATTAAAACAAACTAAAGAGAATAAAAGAAATAGTTAGAAAAAGCATAATTCATTGTCAATATATTTTCACATATCATTCATTATGTTATGGACAAATCATTATGTTTAAGTATCAAGATTTAGAAAATGTACTCAGCAGTATTTTTTGTGCATGTGTGCTGGTTTCATGCTTGAGTCTGAAAGTACAGCAGGTCAAGGCCGTGGGAGAGATGAAAAAAGGACCATAACGCAATCGTGCAAGAAGGAAAATAGCCACTAACCTACCCACGCCTCTAATTCTTCATGTCTTATCTTTAGTGGAAAATGCTGAAGTGAGTCCTGTGTAATGCTGAAATGTTTGAGGGGAGGACTTCCTTAACTTTCCTATATAATGTGTTGTGATGTGTAAAACAATTCAGTGTGTGTATCATACTCATATGATGCACATGCTCCTTCAAAGTAAAATTATATACATGTAGAATAACTCTCTGTATCTTTTTTTTTTTTAAATTAAAGGTTTACTGGTGTTGGGAAGAATTTTAATTTTAACATTTTAACAGAAATTTAATAGAAACAGAACAAGCTAAAAAGAAAGAGAGAAACAGTGAGGTACATACTGTACAATGCAAACAGACATGAATGGGAAAAACACCATCGTCTTTTTTATCATGCCAGTGCACACATATGAAAAAGTATACTGAAAAAGAAAACTCTCTACCTTAATTAAAAGCAGTGGCAAATAAAAAATGTTTTAAGACCCGATTTAAAAGAATTAAGGTTTGGATCAGCCTTCAGGTTTTCTGGTAGTTTTTTTTTTTCATATATTTGGAGGATTCATAAAAACTAAATGCACATTGTCCTTTATTAGTTATAAGGCTTGGGATGGAAAACAAACTTAACTTGATCCAGATGATCATAGAAGTCTCTGTAGCTCGTATGGTGTTAGCACATCACATGCATATTTTGAACCATACCAATTAACCAACCTTGTACACAAACAGCAAATTTTTAAAATCTTTTCTTTGGTGCACTGGAAGTCAATGTAAAGATCTGAGAACCGGAGTGATATGTTCCCTTTTTCTCAGGAAGCCCATGAGGACAAAGGTTATTGTTGTGTCCACTTTATGGGTCTTTTTGGCTCTAAATCTTGCCATTCAAATGGACCAGTAGGTATCTTCTGTGCCTCATATTGTGTTGACTGTGTTATGAGCTTGGCAACTAGTTTAGCAGCGTGCAGCAATGTAATGAATAATACTGCTATGAAAATATAGAATTTTAAATTACGGCCTTTTCCTAACCTCATCCAGGTATTTGTAATGCTTGGACCTAACAATATGTTAAAAATGTGAAAAACATAAATAAAGAATAAATGAGTGAACAAAGATGTGAAGAAGCCGTTCTTCTATTATGGTTTTCAAACTGAAGTCCCACACATTGTTTCACCCTGAGGTGCCAGCTTTGTGTACCAGTGCCAACCCCGATGCTCCTTGTACTTCAAGGGAATTTCTTCAATTTGCATCATTTATATGAACCGGTTACAACCTGCTAGTTGTCAAAGATGGTACATACTGGCCAATATACATGGAAAGTACATATGCTGACTAGACTAACAGAATGTTATGACAATGATGAGTTAAGAATGATCGGAGTGGATGAGAAGCTGGTTGTTATCCATGGATAAAACACGTCATTTTAGCAATGTCATTTTTTTCTGAAGGACAAGGCTGTCCAAATTAGGACACTTGCACATGCTTGTGTCTATGTGTGTGTCAGCTCAGAGCATCCTGCAAGGTTAAGCTTAATCGGCTGTGTTTGTCTTTCTCATCAATAAATAATAAATAAAGCTTTGTTATAGCCTTGTGACAACATGCTTGTAGCACCAAACAAAGCTGGGGTGAAGACGTGGATTTGGCTCATCCAAATAGTAAAAAAAAAGAAAGAAAGAAATCTCTCTGGCTGCACAACTGCTCCAGTTAAAATCATGACAAATGTAATTCAGACATAAATTTGTTTGTCACATCTATATGTTCAGCATTTTTCAAAGCAAACTAGATATGGCGCAACAGTCTCTTTCCTCATACCTATAACCATGTTTTATTTTTTCCCCTCTGCAGGTTTCACACATCAAGCTAACTTTATTTGTTTTAGAGCTATTCTACTATATGACACAGCAGCAAAGGATTTAGATAATTAAAGACTTTTACTCACATTTCTCTTTGCAAAAGCCATTTTATCAGTTATTGACTTTTTAGCACAAATTTCTAAAAAAAAAAGGTTGGATTAAAGAAAGTAATATAATGTGCAAACAGAATGCAATGATTTGTAAATTTCACAAACCCATATTTTGTTCCCAGTCGAAATTAAACAACATCCTGGCAACCGTATGTTCACTTTGGTTCTTATACCTCCGATCTGTTAGTGGAATCCAGCACAGAACACTATTTTAAGACCTTGTTTAACTTCATGGTCATTAGAAAATCTAAAATATTTACCTATCTATCCATGTCATGACATTTAAGAGAATTCTTTAAATTTAAACAAGTAAGCAGGTAACAAGTAAGTGGCAAACGTTTGTAAGATTTATTCAAATGCTGTCATTCCCATGGTGTGGCTAAAAACACATTGCAATGTTGTATTTTGTGAAGAAAATCCTTAATGAGTATGTGTTTATGAGCACTACTTAAATTCAAGGTTGATACACTGCTTTGTTATTGACCACACACCTTCTGTTTGTTAAAGACTAACCTTCAATAATGAGTCAGCTCTGCTTGACTGATTCATAGTCTTAACACTGCTTGTGGTCAATAAGCCTTGTTAAACTTCACTTGCATTTTCATGATGGAGCAATTTCTGCACAAATGTAAAAACAAATGCATGCATAATATTTGGGTGACTTTTCTGAGGCCATTGCTGTTTACAAGGATTTCTTATTTATATTCTGTGATAAAAGAAAAGTGGAAACCTCATAAACGTTGTGCTGGTAGCAGCTCCCTGTTGGCCAATATACAAAAAGGCAGTAAAAGAAAACAGCATAACCATGAGTGAATTTACGATAGCCACATTCTCCAGGAGAACACTGCAAAAAAGACAGTAATGCAGTTGGACAACAGTTACCCAGTGTGTGACTGCTTGTACATTTTGGTGCTATGCACATTGGATTCCTAGGTTCATTGTTTAAATTAACTTACCAAAAGTCAGTATCTTTTTCCACGTGGCTGATTGTGAATACGAGCCTTGAGAGTTGCTTCGGTGAAGATATGAGATCTACATCTTTTAGTCTGCACTTCTCAGCACTAACAGGCCAAATCCAGCCACATCCATTTTTACGACTGCATTGTGCCCTGTACCTGCAACGATCCTGATCCTCAATGAACTTTGTAGAAACTTTGAAGAGTAGAAAACTTATTAACAAAGATTTTCAAAGCTTACAAGTTAGAATTTTCAAGTAGCAGAAGTCATGAAATGGGACCTTGCTTTAAAATCTTAATGCATTAATATTTTACACTTTTAAACACTTTTTGGTTAGATTTTTTCACTCTAACAAAGTAAAATTATTAGTTAAACCCAACCAGAAAGTAACAAATCACTCTTTTTTTGGCTTGACCCCCAGTTTTCAAGCAGACCAGTTAGCTTCTTTGGTTCATACCAAATACATGTTCACACTGCTTCCAACAAACCATGCTGAAGAGCACCAAACAGTGCCAGTAACCTGATCTCACAGAAATATGTGAAATAATCATGAATTCACACTAATTTCCATGTTTGCGACATGTACTTGTTCAAATTTATGTGCCAGGACCACAGAAATTGTGGCAATGTTAAGTCAATGGTGGAGCTTTGGTCCCAGAAAGAAATAAAGTTACAATTTCTAATGCAGAAAATATGCAGAATATATATATATATATATATATATATATATATATATATATATATATATATCACTAAATTAACTGTGGCCAGGCTGCTCTCACAAATGGTTTGTATGATTTCTTATGAAAAATAATGTACCTAACTTTGTACATATCCACTGAAATCCTGAGCCCATCAGGGTAATGATGAATTTATGGTGGCGCTCTGTCATGTGTCTGCAGGACTTTTCTGGTTCTAAAGCTGCAACAAAAAAAGGTAGAAAATTGAGAAAAAAATGCCTTTAATATATTTATTATAATTTCAGGGATTTAACTATGGTGCACTATCAAAGGTTTTGTCACGATGCACATGTGTGTGGACCGAAGTGCAAAGCGAGGCAGACAGGGTTTTAACGAAAAACACTTATGGACTTACAAAACTACTGGGCATATTTTGATTTTGATTGAAATTTAATCATTCATCATCATCATCATTTAATGATTTTGTTTATCATGAGTTTTTTGTCAAATAAACATTATTTATTTATTTATTTTTTTTTTTTTTTAACTTGTCCTGTCCAGCATCATAGCAAGCAAAATGATAATCTGGTTGCTGTATCGTGCTGAACAAATTTGCTCTGCCAAGGGGAGGCCTATGGGTAAGGCTCCTCTTGATAATGTGATTAATTTATTTATTTATTTACTTTGAATCACGGAATCTATGTAATCTTGCTGGACCTGACCGGAGGGGACAGAAAAAGATGGAAAATAACAAAAAAAAGAGCAAAAGGGAAAGAAGAAAGGAGACAAAAAGATCACAGACAGAAGGAAAACGACCCTTCAATCCACACCATCACCAGACAACAAACTGTTACACCTGTACATGAACACACCAGAAAATTTCCTACAACTTTTACAAAAGCCTAAACACACCCACACATAAAAAAAAAAAAAAAAAAAACAAAAAAAAAAAAAAACAGGGCTGCCAGTCATTAAGAGTTTTTAAATAATAACCAAATCAAATCAAAAAGACATAACAGCGACCAGATACTAACTCACAGGAAAAATACAAATTTTTTTTTTTTTTTTTTTTTTAATAATTATTGCTTAATATTAAAAACCCACTAGACAACTCAGTGACTGTGTCAGCATGCAGAGCATGAGAAACAAGGAGTGATCAGTGATGAAGAGTGGTGAGTGAGATCATGCAAATGCGACCTCGCCTCCACGGAGGCCAGAGGCAGACCAGGGCCTGGGCCGGGCCCTCAGCAGCAGACCCGGAGCACCAACCCATGCCACCCCACCACAAAGACAACTCCAGCCCCACCCGAAGGGCGGCAGAGGAGAGCCCCAGCAAGAGCCCCCCACGGTCCCGGGGCACAGGCCCCAGTGGGCCAAGATCAGCAGCCGCCGGCCCCGCCAGGGACCGGCCCACCCAGGGCAGCCCAAGCGAAGGGCCCAGGGCCCCAGGAGCCCAGAGGCGGCCGCCCCACCCCCCAAAGGCAGAGGGCCCGCAACATGCCCAGGAGGACCAGGCCCCCCCAGACAGCCACCCGGCGTAGGCCAGCACACACCCCGATGTTCCAGCCGCACACCCCGGGAACCAGGGTGCTATCGGCCCCCTCCCCCCACTCCCCATCTACTTCAACCTGCATCCCATATAACCCCACACTCACACCCTCCCCCGTGCCGCACCCACAATCGCTCACCACCACACAATCACGCCACACACAACCCTCCCACCATGCCCCGTGGGGGACACCCCAGGCGGACCAGCGGACAGCGGGCCCCAACCCCCATAGAGCCAGCAGCCCACCAGCGCAGCCATCCCGGGACCCGGCCCCGGGGCAACCCCCTCCCCTGCCCGCCCCCAGCCACCCACAGGAGGAGCAGGGGCGTAAGAGGTCCCCAATACCCTCTCCCTCCCCACTCCTGACTGTTTATGTAGTGTGTGTTGTGTGCAATTAAAATTGAGGGGCAGTGACTGCAATGAGCCGCGAGCCGGGCCACCTAAGTGGCCCCGCCCGCCATGCACCGCATGCCATGCCCCCCAGGTGTTGTTTGTGTGTTGTGTTTCTTGTGTTTTGGTGTCTTGGTGCAATTAAAACTGAGAGGCGAGCAGCCACGGGGTGCATCCAAGGAGACCACTGAATGGTCTCCTCCGTTCCACCCCTCATGGCCCCAAGCCTCCCAACTCCCTACGTGTGTGTGTGTGTGAGACAGAGAGAGCGGGAAGTAATTGGGGTCCGGGGATGTACGTCCAGAGGGAAGCAAACTTCCCTCTGGATGATGAGCCTTTAGTGGCATTGGCACCCCTGCTCCCCAGGAGGCCCCCCAGGGCAAGACAGGCCAGGAGAGGCCGCCCCCCACGACCGGGCCATTCAGAAACCGCAGCCAGTGAGCCGCCACCCACCCCAGAAAGTTCCCACCCTCCCACACCCCTAACGGGGAATGAGAGGATGGGGACAGCGGCAGACCCACGGCCCACCACCCCCAGGCCCGCCCAAGCCCCCCCCCCACAAGTGCACTTAACCCCGCCCCAACCACACACAGAAACACATGCACACACCTATTTCCTTGCACACTCCCACTCATCCTAACTCACATATGCCCTCTCAGCCCCACCCAAAAAATATAAACACTCGCACAGCATCCAACCCTCCCACTCTCACTCCCCAGACACACCCCCACTCATCCTAACACATGCATACGCACGCACACAAACATACCCCCCCATTCACACAAACATCCAAAGTATAGACACACACACAACATACAAGCATCCCTGTCTCACATATAAACATTATTTATTAGCAAACTGCATGGCAGAACTGAGAACTGACACCTCCCTGACGAGGTGTTCCAGACTTGTAGCAGCATTAATGGAAATTTGGCTTGCAGTTGTCAATATATTGGTTACTAAGCAGATCTAGTCAAAGGCTGTAATCACCACAGATCACTCAAGCTGTGGCTAATTATTCCCATAAAATCACTACATCTTGAAGAGATTGATCTTGATGAAGTGCTGATACACCAGAAACAAAAGTCCTACAGATGAAGCAGCTGATTTATATTTGGTGGTTTGCTCATTTGTGAAATGGCATATTGACTTTAGGTTTTCTCTAAATAGTGAGAGTGCTTTGTTTCACATTTTAAAAAGATTGACCATCCAGCAGGAGTTTTTTTTAAGCTATAATGGGTTTTCCTATACCACTTATCCATTCTGGACAGAAGACAAACATCCCTTCCTGTTCCTGTTTATGTTATAAAGTAGGCAGAAAGAGAAATACGGGATTAAAAAATAAATAAATAAATAAAACAGTGATGATATCATGCAGCTATTATTTAGAATACTATGGGAGATTACACAGTGATTACAATGGTAATCATTATCATCAGACTGCTGAGGGAGAGGTAGTGGCTGTAAGAGGACTTTAAGAAGTGATGCTAACCAGCCACTCTTGAGTAATCATGGTATTCATCAACCACTGAACCTCCTAAAAATCTCACTCAGACAACCTCTCAGGACAATGTCTTACAGATTTAGCTGCTTTTTTTATCCTCCTCTACAGTGTTTAATCCACATAAACTGATCTGACTGTTCAGATCTGCCTTTTAATGGCAGGTCTGCATGTTGCCTGTAATTTATTCTTTAAAAGAAGGATAATATCATGATCAAGTCTCTATTTTCTTTTTTGTCAGACAGATGAGAAAAAAGTTTTTGTTGTTGTTGTTTTGTTTTTGTTTTTTTTTGTTTGTTTTTTTTTGTTGTTTTCTTTTCTTTTTACCGAAGTCTGTTTTAAAACTGCCAACACACAGATCAAACTAACGTCACTGTCTTTTACATCTTCTGTATTACAAAGCCTTTTTACTTTTTTTTTTTTAACTATAAATACACATCATGTTTTTTTGCACTCATGATCATGAGTAGATTATTTTGGGTTGATTTGACACACACACGCTGTCTCAATAAATCTTGTGTTCTGTCTTGAGAAATAATTTAATAAAATCTTGTGTAAAGAAGTAAACATAGATCCTCACACACATTTTACAGTGAAAATCTGACATATTAGCTTTTTTTTTTTTTTTGTTGAGCTTCTGTCCACAATGCATTGTGTTCTATATTGACCCGTCTAGTGACCATCAATGCTCACAACTTTTCAAGATGCATTGTGGGTTATTTTGAGAGCACTACTTTCTTGTCTCTGGACACTCCTACAAAGTGGCGTGACCCCTATATAGGGCACTATGTAGGGAATAGTGGGCACATTCGGACACAGCCCAGGTTATGTTTTTCGTGACATAAAGAGGTTGTCTACGTCACATAGTAATGCTTCTAGTAAAAATGCTGAACACAAAGGGGTTTTCAAATCACAATTCATTAATTTTTGAGAAGTTAAGGTAAATTATGGGGCTTAAAAGAGCTGGCTCTTCTTTGGGAGCTGAGGCAAAAGAGCCGGCTCTCTGAAAAGAGCCAAACATCCCATCACTACTTTCCAGTGAGCTGAGCTGCTGGCTGTCAATCATTTCTGCCTGTGCATCCCAACCCGCCCACTCTCCACTCGCTGATCATCCCATACCTCCCACCCCAACCCTTGCAGTTTCAGGCATTTTTCAAATTCGGCAGTGGGTGGAGTTACTCAAAATGTAGGGGGGGTGTAGTTACACTTTAAGTGCTCAACAAGACCAGTAATGCACTATATATATGCAGTCAATTACCATTTCAAGTGTTATTTAGCTGGTAATTTCCACTCTAATTGACTACTGAGAGGTTAAATGACAGTGGAGATTAAATAACAGTGTAGGCCGCTCAGAGCAAGAAATTAATAGCTGTTAATATCCTTACGGAGGCGAACACAGTCTCATCAGATTACTCAGACAGTAATGCCTAAAAGTATTTTGCATAAAGTATTGCAACCAGCTTTTTGAAGCTGAAGTATCAATGTTTCTGATGCATATCATAAGGAGATGGTTTAGAAACAGTCAATTTGACACTTTTCCTACAAAGCCAATCAGTTTTAATGGACGTAGTATGACTTTACAGATATTTAAGTAGCCCACGCCATAGACACTAATGCAACTACAGGCCATCAGACAAGCAGGCTTTTCAACTATTCACTGGTAACAACCTGGATGGTAAGAAAAAGTCCTTAATATCACAACAAAGCCTTTATGCTGAGCACTTTCTCCATTTTCAGAGAAGGTTGTAGCATACAAGGGCTGATGGAAATGTGTGATGCATGTTGTATCTGACACTGAACACAGTACTCATTGGATTGATGACAAGTTCAGCACTTGCAAACATGAACCAGTTGAAAAGAATGAATCTGTATTTGTACAACATGACCAAGTTAATTTGGTTTTGCTTGTGTCTGCTTCTGCAAAGTTTTGCAAAGTTTTGCGGGCGGGGGGGTGAAAGATCATAATAAGTGTTTTTCATTTTTAGGTAATTCAGTTTTGATGTGTAAAGGCTTATTTTGTTTTTAATATGCATGAATTAAATTGTGCTTAAATTTCTTAATCTTGTAAAGCACTTTGTATTGCCTTTGGTATGGGAAAGGGCTTCATAAATAAAGTTTGATTGATTGATTGATTGATTGATTGATTGATTGATTGATTGATTGATTGATTGATTGATTGATTGATTGATTGATTAAAAGAGGTGAAAATGGAAGAAGCTGTTATTTTTTGTTAAAACAAACTGGCAAAGTGGCAAACAACTGTTTTTCTCTCTGTTCATTAATTGGTTAATGTGCAAATCATTTTAGTTTTAGTTATGACTTA
The DNA here is from genome assembly GCF_017639745.1 of Melanotaenia boesemani. NCBI lineage: Eukaryota > Metazoa > Chordata > Actinopteri > Atheriniformes > Melanotaeniidae > Melanotaenia > Melanotaenia boesemani. The sequence continues at coordinate 16,256,850 of NC_055695.1, read as the reverse complement.
ATCTCACAACTAACTTCAACTTAAATAATTGAACTGCCACATCTTTTACATGCATGTTTCTTAAGCAGCCTGTGGTGTTTTGGAAAGGGTACTGAGAAATGACAAGACTGAGCCTCTTTGGCATGCAACGACACCTTAACACTCAGAAAATGAGCAAATAAGTGAGAAAATCAGGGACAGAAAATACACCAGAGAGACTAGGAAGTGGTCCAAGATCGCCCACAGACATAAGCAGCTTAACACAACACCCACATACACACACACACACACACACATACCTCTTGTTGCATCAGTTCAACAACAATATCACAGACACCATCTCCATCTTTGGATTACACAGAAAAAAATAAGACGACAGTGATTTACAGTGTCTTGCTTTGCCTTGATGTTGTGAGTTTTATCAGATGATTCATGATGAATTTTCCATTTCGTCTGTGTACTCTGAAGAAAAATAATTTGACATTGTCTTATTGATCCATGACACCGGAGCCTGAAGTCCTTTTCATCATCACATCTTAGCAACTATCAGTTGTTTGTCTTCCTCCCCACAGAGACTGAAATGTGAAGCTATATGTTTCATGTATGCCCACTGTCACTGCAGGATCCTTCCTCTTTGTTCATACTGAGTTATGTAGTTCTCTGAGCTGATATCAAGCTTTACCATCATCACCTTGCTTGAGGAAAACATTCTGCTGTAGTTTCAGATAAAACAGAACATCCCAGTGTGTAGAAGTGTAGAATGTTTGGAAGTACTTTACAATATAACAGTAAAAATTATAATAATGAGGCAAGATAATAAAGAGGTATGAACAGGTAACAGACACATGTCAATTTTAAAATGGCATTTCAGTAACAGAGGGTAGGGGACCTGGCTACAGATAATATGGTGAACCATTTGGTTGTGCATCATTTTTATATTGCAAACTGTTAAGTTGTGTTTTATTATTGCAGGTGATGTCAGAACTTTTCGGTGTTTGTATAATTTAAATCAGTAAAGAGAGTTTAAGATGACGGTGTATTCTTGAGTTCAAATTGTTTCAATCATGTATCATAATTTTGCTGACGCATCACAACTGAGGATCAGACTGAGGTCAAATCCATGCCTCACTGCAAGCCAAAGACATTAACCAGACTGAGTGTCAGCATGACTGTAGTGCAGAGTCTGCCGGCTTCATTACTTGTGGGTTAACCAGCTCTTAACACAGGCGACGTGTAACTGGAATGGTCATCTAGTTGTTCTTTCTCTGAATTACTCAGTGTTTATTCCTGCTTTCTATCTTTGTTTATCTCACATTGGTGTTCATCATTGCATACCAATAGAAATCAAGTTCTAATGATATAATAAAATTATTGTCATTGTTCTGCTACTATCAAGTTGTAGATCTGACAGAACAAACAGAAAGCAGGTACTCTTTGGACAATCTTGCCAATCACAACACTGATCTGAGCTAAACTATATCCCCCTTTGTCATCTGTTATTATTATTTATAAGGCTTTCACATACAAGGCATTCACTGTAATGTTTTGGTGCATATGGAATAAACTTTAATAGACTAAACAAAAAGAATAAAAATTAGAATGTAATTAAATGGAGATAATGTAACTGAAATAATGATGAAAAAAGCCAACAATATGTGAGACATGAAAACAGTGCTGATAATTCTAGGTTGTTCACAGTCTCATGGCTGGACATGCAATTAAATAAATTGTATGTTACACAGAAAAGTATGAGAGCAAAGGGACAGTATATACACATGTGTAACGTTGTTACAAGGTGTGTTTAATATATTGATAGGAAGTGCTCTCCTCTGTTAATGGGGTTGACTTCTGAGGGAAAGTAGATCAATAAAAACAGTTTTTGGTGCATAAGGTTTCAGACCCAGTGGCTAATAACCTCTTGCTACAGGAGAGATTATAAAACAGTTTATGTATGATGTGAGATGGACCAACTGTGTTGTTCTCTGCATGCTTCAGTGTCCTGGAAGTGTACAGATCCTGGGCAGATTGAAGCCACTTTATCTGCAGAGTAAAATGTATGCTTTTGTCTGTCTTTTGTCCTTGATAATGACAGCACCAGATGGTGATTGAGGAGGTGAGGGTAGCGTCAGTAACTGTGGAGCAGAAGTACACCAGCGGAGGAGAGTCATGCTAGAGGAGGTACATCCTCTCTTGTACTTGATGAGGTGTTGATGAGGAAGCGGATACTCAGCCTCTACTTGAGGTCCTGTGAGATAATGGTTCCCAGCAGGAGGAAGTTGTCCACTATGAGTCACACAGGGTAACGAGACAGGCTCTTTCTGATGCTCACAACCATCTTCATTGGGTTTAAAGTGTTAAGCTCCATGTTGTTCTTAAGGTGACAGGTCACCAGAAGGATAACACACTTACTAGGAGACTCATAAAAGCTAAGAGCAATGAAGGTGGTATTGTTTGAAAACAACTGGTGACAGACCAGTGAATGGAGTAGCATTTATATGAAACCGTGATTTACTACATGAAACACATGCTGTAATAAAAATTAAAGTGTACACTATTTTCAAAGTCACCATAAAATGAGACCAGAAGATATTGGATCGACTGGGTTTTACAACCTATGGCAAGACAGATTTTTAATAGTATTTGGTTTGCATCTAAACCCACAGAAAATATCTAAAAATGCATAGAAATGACTAATATCATGAAAGTAAGGGAGTGGACTCAGTTACCTTGTTTAAATGTGCAGTGTAAAACCTAACAGTTGTCACAGTATCAAAAAGACTTCAGGAGGTTGTGGTCTATTCATGGGTCTCTGTAAGATGAAGTCTAATACCAGTATTTTAATCAGTTGTATACAAGAAAATAGACACAAGTAGCTTTGTGAAAAATAAAAAAACAAGGGCTTGTAAGCAGAAGAGTCTTTAGGATGGAGACAGCATAGTGATTAGCTGATTCAAGATGTTCTTTCTGAGATTTATTGGCACCAGTGCATAATGATTCTGGAGAAGGTTATTGACCAGGAACTGGATCCAAAGAGTTTAATGTAAATTAAGTATGTTAAATGTGTAAATGTTTACATTTGCTGTTAACTCCAAATGATAAGATGGAACGCCATCATTAACTGCTAATTATTACTCCCTCACACTTTGAAAAATTAACAGGCCATTGTAAATACTGTGGCAGTGCCAGGAAGCTGCTGTGCTACACCACACATAAGCAGGAATATTTCAAAAAGAGAAGTAACAATGTGCAAATAAGGAAAAATCTGTGAATGTGTATGTGGGAGGTCTACTTTGACCTCAAGTAAAGTCACCATTTACTAATACAGACAGTAATGTCAAACATCCTTGTGCATGTTGTTTGTGTGGCTGAAGGTCTTTATTTTGAGTTACATGTGAATACTAAGCGCACAAGGTTTTTGGCTTTGGCTTTTGCTAATTTGTGCCGTTCTGCAGGGTCACACATTCATTTTTGTCTGATTCCCATGCGGTTTTAAGTCAGCCTCCACGTCCCTTGTGACTGAATAGTTGGCAAGTTTTAAGAGGAGGTTTTTTTTTTTTCCTGTGAAGTCCGGATCAGGATTGTAGAATACTTGCAAATGGTATAAATTAAGCTGGTCACGGTATAAACAGTTCAGAAAAGAGGCAATTTAATGTTGTAATGTTTATGGTAAGCCTATAATCATTTCAAAGTCTAAATTCCCAAACTAATCAACTGAGTTTATCATGAATAAACCTCATAGGACTGCTCATGAAATTTAATCTTTTTTCTTAAATGAAATTTAGAAATCAGTTGTGTTTATTAGCTTATATTATCTAAAGGGATAACATTTATTTAGTCATCCAAACAAGAGCTTAGGAAATTAATATTAAAATGGTATTTTTTAAGAAATGATCTCACTTATGCTATAAAGCACTGTTTGCCAACTTAAAGTGCCTGTGATAATGTGTGGTCTCCATATCTACTTGACTTGACTTGACTTACTTAAGAATCCAGTTTTAAATCTAAAACTGAATAATTTGGAAATAATATTGAAAAAAAAAACACAAAGACACATCTTCTATTTCTGTGTTGATAAGGTAATCTGATCCCATGCATGACCAAGCTTTGGCAATAAAAGTTTGTAACCTTGGTGTGTTAATAGACTTTTAACAGCCACATCAAAGCTGTCACCTCTGCAGTTTTTTACCAACTTATAACCATCAACACAATTAGAGGTTTTGTTTCCCAAAAAGACCAAGAGAAACCCATCCATGCATTCATCTCCAGTAGACTGGACTGGTTAACTGGACTTCCCAAAAAGAACATTAAACAGCTCCAGCTCATCCAGAACGTTCCTGCTAGAGTTTTAACCAGGACAAAGACATCTGGACACGTCACACCAGTTTTAAATGTTTTACTCTGGTTTCCAGTCAGTCACAGAATAGATTTGAATATCCTACATAGTCTACAAATCACAGAATGGTTTATGCCCAGAATACATCTGTGATATGTTCAGAGTATAAACCAAGCAGAGATCCTAGATCCAAAGACTTGAGTCAACAAGTCCAGATCAGAGTCCAGACTAAACATGGGGAAGCAGTATTTAGCTGTTAGGCTGCAAAGAGGTGGGCAAACTGACATAGAGATTAAACTTTCACTGAATGTAGACACTTTTAAATCCAGGTAAAAAACATTTATTTTTTTAAGTGCTTATGCACTGAAGCTGCACGGTAATTTTTTAACATCTCTAAACTGCTGCTTGCTTTTAATTATTTTTATTTAGTAGTTTCATATTCTCATAGCATAAGTGCTTAAGTCATATTTTGGCTAATTATTATATCTGTCTATTTTATCCTAATATTGTTTATTGACTATGCATCATTGCTTATAAAACTTAAAATATAACTCACGCAATTATGCTATGGGGATAACAATATGACGTTATTTCATTGTTATTTTTGCACACCCTTTAAGTATGTCTTAATATGATTTTAATTATTACTGCACTGTTTGTGTCTCTCTGTTTATCTATTTTATTTTAGGCTTTTCTTTCTGTTTTCATTAATTAATATTGTTTCTTTTAATTTTTGTTTTTTTAATGCACTTGTATTGCTTTCTGCACCCTGCTGTAATGTCAAGCACTTTGAACAGTCTTGTACAATTTGCTTTGCCTTGCCTATATGTTCTTTTAGTATGTTAAGGACATTGAGTTGCTTTTATGTATGAAATGTGCTAAGTAAATAATCTTGCCTTGCCTAAATGATTTGGAAATGCACTGACAGGGGATTAGGTCTGACATTAATAACTGCTAATAATCTGTTGGTTGTAATATCTAAAATGTTGAGCCAACAATTCTGAAAAGAAACATGCATTTTGATTAACACATATTTTATTCATGGCTTTGTCAACAGGTTTTTATTAGAAACCTGCCTGTAGAGTTTATTTCCTCCCCTCAAATGTTCCTGGTCAACAGATTGGTCTCACAGTCCAAGTGGCTAATTAAGCTCAGGTCATTTTTTTTTTACATTATTTTGCAGATGTTGCTCTACTGCAAGTATACAGTATGTTTCATTTGTCCAGTAGGTTGCATAATGGTCTCCTCTCCTGACTGATTTGTTTGCTGGGATAACAACTGACAGGGGTCTGCATTTCCCTGCTCTGTGTTTAGAGCAAAGCAAATTCCTCTCACGGTCCCAACACATGAATGTTAGAGTAATTGATGATTTAAAATTTATTTTAGGAATGAGCTAGCATCATTGTTCTATTCCACATTCTATTCTACAGTCATTTAGCAGACGCTTTTATCCAAAGCGACTTACATTTGAGAGTAAGAACAACACAAGCATGAATTCAAACAAGATGGGACGTCATTGTGAGAGGTGATCACATCTCTGCATTTCATACCTTATCCAGATCTTTATTTGTACATAGTCTTTATATATGTATTTGTTTATTGTGTGTTTCCTATATATATTCTGTATATTCGTGTTTACATTTTCTTAAATTGAATATTTGTACTTTTACTTACATTAATTCTGATGTTTGGTGTGACAGAGACTTCCCTGTCTGTCTGTCTGTCTGTCTGTGATGGCCCTAAATGGAATACAAAATCAATGCAAAGTATCCAAGTCTTGTAATATCATCCGATTTTAAAATAAGACTATGGTAACACTATTTTTTATGGTTGAAAATTAAAATTTCCAAGTATTTCAATGAGTGCCACAACAAAGAGTTACGCTAGGTCCCAGCCTTCATTTGTCCTTGTTACAGTAAAGATTGAACAGGACTGAAGCTGGGCCTTGAGGATCTGAGCAGGAAAGGCTATGAGTGAGGAGACTAATCTTCATGCACAATAAAGCTGTGCTAATGCATGCACCATTTGTTGGGAAATTTCTATCCATATTGTGCACAATGTTCATAACCTTCTCTCCCCCCCTTTTTTTTTGTCATGTGTCGCTTCAGTGAATTTTAGAGGCAGCAGTAAAGATAAATCTGAAATCCTTGAATCATTTACTCTTTTCTGCAGAGCTGAATAAGATCAACTTTATTTCACTACTGGGCTGTGCTTTCTATGATAATAATAGGGGTCACATTTATAAAGATGAAGTAAATTATCTGTTTGTTCACTGAATCTAATTTGAAAGACTAAAGAGTGTGTTTAGAGTAAGAAAACTAAAATGCTCCATTATTGTCTTTCAAGGCTGCAATTTTAAATTAATTAGTCAGGGACTAAAACAATTAGTTAAAATATTTAAAAATGTAGTAGGTTCATTCAAAGAGAAGCAGCTTACAGCAAATATTTGTTAAAACTAAATAGACATAAAAGTCTTTTTATCATCAGAATATTACATGCTGGCATTTTCTTTGGGAGTGACAAGGCTAGGGATCAGGACAGCAGAGGAACAGCACATACTGGATGCTTTGGAGACAAAGTCAGAGAGGCTAGTATGCTCAATATAAAGCCATTAAGATGTTTCTGCTGTGAATGAATAATTTCACAGTTTGAATTTGTAAAGTTTTGTCACCCTGTAAAAAAATCTGCCTGAGGAACTGAAGTTTGTGAATGTGTAGAAACGGATTTGCATGCTTTTAAAGAAGATTTGTATTTGTAACAGGGATGCTTTTTTTTCTGTCCGATACCAATTCTGATACCTGGGGTTTAGGTATCTGCGGATATAGAGTACCGATCCGATACCTGTGTTATTTTATTAATTATAGAATATATATATATATATATATATATTATAATTCTTTTTCATTCTTCAGCCTCACGTGACAGTGACATGGATCTGATTGACGTGAGACTCATTATTGCTATTGCTAGTACATCTAATAACAATACTTTGGGTTAAATATAAGATGAACCACGAACCGCTACTTTCCTCCTTCTCAGATGAATAATAAACAAGCGCAACAATAAAGACAGCGCTAACACCAAAGAAGCTGATCAGCTGATCACTAACAGCCGGTCACGGAACAACAGGAGTGTTAAACCTCTCACTGGGAAAAGTGTGAGGATTGAGGGAGCATTAATTTTGTTTAAAAAATTAATGCAATTAATTACATAAATTAGTTACTGCTGTTAACGCGTTATTTTGACAGCCTTAATATTTATTTAAATAATTCATCTTTTATTAAGACGTGAAAATCTGTGATGGCCACAGAACTGTAAATAAACTTGGATCTTGAATTTTAATTAAAAACTATCTTGAAATTGGATGTACAGTGATTGTTTTCCACAAAGAACAAGGGCTGTTAATCCAGGACAATAAATTCTAAGACGTCTGTTATTGCGTTGGCTTTCTTCTGCAGTTTCCTCATGTTTTTTAAAAACATTTGCCAGCATTTGTTTTTGCTGCAGTTTGTTGCTCCTCATGCTCTTTCACATGATTTCAATGTTAATGGTGGTAAATTTGGCAGCATTCATGTTGCCTCTGGAAACTTAAATCCTGCATATTAGACATGTCTCTGTTTTGCTAGCACGATTTTTTTAATGAGTAATGATGCCAAATTACTAGCATACCATTAATGCTAAATGTTAGCACAACAGTGACTCACATGCAGCTGCTTCTCTGCCTACCAGCTCAAAACAACGGTCATGCAAGACAACGTAACCTCCTGTGTCTGTGTGTGGTTGTGTTGGACAGGAAACAAAGAATTATGATTCCGTTTCCAGGGTATTGGATGGTGTTTAGACAGAAATACTTGCCGAGACCGATACTCTTACTTTTGGCAGAATCGGCGAGTATTCCAATGCTGGTATTGGTATCAACTCAACTCTAATTTGTAAATAAAAATATAAGTGCTTTTGCAAACATTTATTCATGGATCTAAAGCAAAAACCTGAAGTTGCAGGTGAAGATTTTTGGCCCCGCCTTTACACTTTACACACATGAACATACTTCAGTTTCTCAGGCAGATTTTTTTACAGGGTGACAAAACTTCATTTACAAATTAAAACTCTTAAAATATTTGCCAACATTTAAAATCTTTATGGCTTTACATTGAGCTCATAGGCCAGACTAAGATGGTTTGAGTAAGTACAGACAAAGCAGAGAAGGATGCTGAGGTAGGAACTACCAGGCAAGAGTCCTAGAGAAAAACAAAAGTCGGGATTAATGGATGTGGTGAATGTGTACATGGAGTTAATTGGTGTAAGAGAAGAGGACACAGAGGATAGAGTTAGATGGAGGCAGATGACTCACTGCTGCAAACCAAGAAGGAAACAGCTAATAAGAATAATAATAGCATTGCCCTCATTAAATGACTAGCCTTTACTCAGACTCAGTTTTTGTGTCACATTGTACATCCTCACTAACCTTTTATGGTTACACTTAAAATATTTGAAACTTTTATCTCAAAGTGAAGTCAAAGTTATATTTCTTTCACAGTGAAGCCATTTAGTGCTTATGACTTAGAAGGTTTGGCAGCAAAAGGCAGGGAATGATAACATTTTATTTCAAGGCACACTGGCCAATGTCTTGCAACTGAGGTCAAGTTAAGGCTGTACATTTCCAAAAATCTACCAAGGTCACAGTGTGGGAGCTGTATGAGAAAATTAAAGTCTCTCTAATAAAAAAAAAAAAATTGAGTGGAAGATAATAAGAGTGGTAGCGTTTGCGAAAATCTAAACTTAAGTCTTTTCCAACACTTACTTTGAAATCCATAGTTGCTTTAATTCTGCCACCCTGTAGTTTGCTCAGCAATCCTTTACTCCTGTCACATCAAAATTTACAAATGTTTATCATCAGTCTGTGGAAAGAGGCCTGCTGGTCACAAAAACTGGCTGGAGCAGCAGGGGGGGGTTTGTTTTTGTCTTTATGAGAGCCTGCATGCATCTTTTTCATTTTATGTTAGAAACAGTAATTTAATGAATTGTTGTGATTATTCCAACCCATTTTATAAAAAACATTTTACACCTTTGAGCCCAAAAAAAAAAAAATCTGCTTTCATAACATTTGCTGCTAATTGCTCTCCTCAAGCACTAATTTCCATTTGATTACAAGCAGCACAGACACTAAACACTGATTATGACAATGTTAGGATTCCTAATTAACAAAAACTACTGGATTGGAGTTTGCATCTGTATTTAGTGTTATTAGACATGCACTGTCAAATCTCCCAGCTTATATTTTCTACGTCTCCTCACAAGTTAGAGCCAAATAAATGAAAAATGCTTAAGGAAGCCCAAGAAAACTTCAAAGACAAATAAGAAATAGATTTGGGATTAAACTCACAGTAAATGTTGCTAAACTTAAACCCTCTTAAGACCAGAGATGTGATGACAGGTGGTATTTTACGTTGCTGGTAACAGACCCTGCAGAGAAGAAGCAGGGAAGCTGGCTGTTGCTCATATTTCAACATGGGGATTGACAATTATCTCGACACTAGAAATGAACCTGAGTTTCAATAAAAATATGTAAAAACAGAATCTATTAATTCTAATAATGTTTGTGTGTTATCTCTTGATGTACCACTGTATGACAGAATCAGATTAAATAAGTTTATTCAGTCTTTTCAGTGTGTTTAAAAAAAGCCTGATGTGTCAATTTGTTAACAGCTGTTTTGTTTTTGTTGTCATGCAAAGCCAAGCAGCTGCAGCAGCTGGACATTGAATGTCTGTCAGAGTTGACCAGTTTGACCATTGTGTTATAGTGTTTATTGTGCCCAAAGTTTTCTGTTCCACAATTGAATTTATGTCCTAGGTAAATAAATTACTTGTGTATTATTTCAGTAGAGTGAAGAGGAAAATGGATCTTCTTGATAAATTCAGCTGGAGAAAAGTTTAAGGAAATAGTTTATTTTTATGATGGTTTCTGTCGTGCATTTCTTATGCCACAGACAGATATCAATGCTAATCTTGTGAAGCGAGAGTGAGCAGGTGAGAGTCTAAACTGACAATGCCAGCTGGGGGAGTTTCACCCCAAAAAATGTAGAAAAGGCCACAGGTTCAAACAATGCACCTGGACAACAGATAGGTTTTAATAAAATACATCTTTATTGAACAAAACCTTAAAAATACAAGATAAAAACCCCAGAACATATATAAAAGCCTACTATTCTTCTTCAGACTGACAAGGGACCTAAGGGTTAAACAAAAACAACCTGCCAACTCAAAGAAAAAAAAGTTAATACATGCAAAAGATAAACTAAAAAATAAACAAATAAGCCACACAGATGCACAGGAAATGAAAAAGCAAACCATATAAATTAATTAAACACAGGCTGCATCTGTGGGACCACCGACGGGAGCCCAGTCATGCACCAGGTCACCATGGAGAGTTAATAGCAGGTAGGATATTAGCGGCCCTGATTACAACAGCGGTGGCTGCTGTAAGGAACCAACCCATTGGGACAAAGCAAAGATTGTTCCATAGAAAGACTGGGTCCAATAAGTACCAAGTACAACAAAACAACAGAGTATCCAGAGGCACCAGAGCTGAACGCACAGCGGCGCACAGCCAACCTGCACGCCTGTGGGTGAAGCCTCCCCCACCCGAAGGAGGAGCGTAACCACAGCCAGACACCAAACTCCTGGATGATGCGGAGGGCTATTTGGCCTGATGCCAAGTTCTTGCAGAGAGCGAGCAAGAGAGAGACAATTCACCCGAAAAAGGCAGAACCAGTGCAAGCTGCCCCAACCACGGCCGACAAACTTTTACAGGTAAACCGTCGGTCAGAGTAATCTGTCCAGACCAGCTGCACCAACTGCCAATGCGCCACAGAAGGGAAGAAGCTGCATGCTGAGAACCAGACACAAGGCAAACTATAAAGCTGTCTGCTCAGCCCTGCAGTTACCACTGATGGGTCACACCTGATTAGTGCAAATTAAATGCATAGGAAAAGGTTGGAAGCCTTTTCCACCACACGCACATTTTTATTAATACTGTAGAAAAGGTAATGATGTAAAATCAAGCCACAAAATCTGCCTGTCTGATAGTCTGCAATAAAGCTGGACTCCCATTTCTTTATTATAGTTACCTCTGCCAAGAGAGTTGAACAGCTCCCAGGAGTACTCTGAAAGTTATTCTGCTGTTATAAAAGTGACTCATTTTAAAGGCAGATTGTGTGAATTGAATTTTAAAATGCAAGATCAGTTTGTATTGGAGCCGCTTTAACAATATAGGCCACAGGGGCCATTGCAAAAATCTGTGCTGATGACTTTGTTATAACCTACCAGCTGAATAACTGGGGAGGTACATCAATGTTCGAAAGCTCAGCTGAGGTGAAAGTGATGACTCACTTGTCATTTATCAGCACTTTTAATCAATTCTTTTTAAATAATGTGCTCTCCCAAATACAGTCAGAGCAGGCAGCAATAAGAAGCAAATGACAATGTCCTGCTATGGCTGAAATACATCACACATGAAAAAATTGACTTTTATTACCACACAGCAAAAAGGCCATAATATAACTGCCACTGCTTGAAAGGATTATTGATCAAAATTGGTGACTCAGCAGTTATTTTTAAAATGTGTTGTGTTTTTTTTTTTTTTTTTTTTTTTTGGCTTGCAGAACATTTTATCCATTACTGGATATGGTGCTGGTGTCATTACCTCAACATATCACTATTACAGTATGTGAGATACTCCACCAGAAAATGCTGCATTAGAAATAACTACATCAGCTGGACACAGTCTGCTAAGAAAAATATGATGTTTTAATGGACTGAATGGGGAGTGTCAAAAAGTGTAAAGTGCTAGCTAAATTGTATAAAAGTGGCTGTAAGAAATCCTTTTTTACTCCTGAAGGTTGGTAGAAGGAAATCTGCTCTGATACAGTGGTTGCTTAGGTGTCCAGAGGTTTCTTGACTACTTCCACCACATTTTATGTTTACAGGTATGGCTAATCATTACATCTCCTTTGTTGATTTTTAATTTTTTTAATTTTTTAGATCCCCTCTTCTTCTGTCATCCACATGGATTTTGTGGATGACATGTGGGTGAGCATGAAGAAATAGGAGACAAATGGAGGACCTCAGAACAAGAAAATATGTTTTATCAAATAGTCCGTTGTGTAAACATTGTGCCGTGCATCAGTCATGATGGCATCACTTCAAAACAGACACAATAGAACAAAATTTCCATTTCATCTCATCTATCACTGTATTTCTTTCTTTTACCTTTCTATTTTGTCAAAGAGAGAAGAACAGAGGTGAAAGTGAGGAGACATGTCAGTATATAGTCTGATAAATGAAGCCAATATTTCTGAATTTGTAGTGTATAAGCGAGCAGAAGGCTTGATCTCTTGATGTTTTGTATAAATGTTTCCATATTTATTGAAAGGTTTCAGTTTCTAGTTTCTGGTTTTTGCAGTGGCCACATAGAGTAAAATAGCTTTGTAATAAAACAGGAAATGACCTTTGGGGGACAACTAAACCAAGTTTACATCTGATCCATTGAAAATTTAACCCTAGTCTTGCAGTTCTTACTTCTTCTAGGACAGCATAAGCATCAGTCATCACACATACAGACATGCACAAGATACAGTTCATGCTATTCTGATTTTAGTATATTTCAGCTGACTTAACTGTTACTCATCACATTTTTAAAAATTTAGTTGCTTTCTAACTAACCTCAACTGATCTGAATAATAATAACTTGGTAAAAATGTCCAAAGTGTGAAAACAAAGCCAAGAGAAAGCTGGCACCGGACTCTGGTTTCCTCTCAGACCACTTTAAGCTAAACAGTAATTGTGGACATTTTGCCTACGCTGTGCCAATTAATTACTTTCTACCACAACTCAAACAAAGTTTAGAAAATACCGTTTGTGGCCTCCATTGCACTTTAATTGGAATTAGTTGAATGTTTTGCTTTTTAGATTTCTCTTGAGGTTTTTATGTAAGCTACATTTTTTTAAGTGTGCATACAGTGCGATGTGTGTATGGACCTAAATCAAACTTTTAACTTTTGCCTTCAATCAAATCTAAACCAAAATCATTGCTGTTGAACTCTGTGATAAACCTTTCCAAGCTGTGATCTTGAGCCACACAGATACAGTAAATCATGCTGCAATGGACTGTCAGTACCTGCCATGACGAGATTTAAAGGAGTGTTTGTTTGTTTGTTTGTTGTGTCGGCAACAACTCTCATTTATGTTCATGCACATTTACACACTTTCTACAGAAAATTAAGAGAAAATTCCACCAAAGTGCTGTTTAGCTGAGAAATGTTGTGTGAACATTTATAAAAAGGAGTGACATTATTATTCGTGGAGGCAACAGTTCATGCCTCCGCACCATCCATTAATTTATGATAATGGACACCTCGTTGGGCATTATCCCTTACTTATCTTTGTGACAGTGAATTGTAACTACAAGTGTTCATCTCAAATGGGAGCAACCCAACACACATTTTTATGAAATGATACATTTCATTCATTATACCAGTTTTTAATACAAAATGTGCAGATCCCAAATAAAATAAATATATAAATAAAATAAAATAAAACACAACTAAGCAAAACTCATTATAAAGGTACACATGTTCTGTTCAGATATTTGGTTAAGTCTGAGCACATTTAAAAAAAAAACATTAATAAATCATGTTTCTTTAGGATCTAGCCTAGTCATCTTTTTTGGTTATGATTATGACTTCTTTTATAAGCAGAACAGGAGAGATGAGGAGAAAGGAGGAGCAGTGTAGATGAAGAAACACAGACGAGACACCACAAGAGGTGGACAGGTGAAGAAGACAAAGGTAGCACAAAGACAGTTCATATAGAACCTATCACACATTACAGTAAGTCTGAGACATGAATTATACAGTGTTAGAGATGTTATGTGACAGCTCTAACTTCTTCCTATCACTTTACTCCTGCTGTAACTAAAAAAATTCTAACAAAGGTCAATGGCAACTTTATCAGATTTGACTCATTCTGTTTTTCCGTAGAAAACATCAGTCTATTTAAATAACTGGTAAAACACCTTATATTTATCTAGCTCTTTAATAACATGAAAATGGTGCAACTTTCACATGAAAGTTAACAGATTTCTCAGTTAAATTACACCACAAATCTGTGCTCTGCAGAAAAGTAATGTGAGACAAAGTCCTGCTCTATTCCCACTGACCAGAGTCCTCTCTTACCTCCCAGCATCGCAGTTTGCCATCTATCATTGTCAGACTGCAGTTTCATAGTTTCATAGTTTTATTTCATATAGAACAATAAATCCATTAATTCCCTTTTAGATGAGAAAGCCTCTGCAAGGCCCTGATACCAGGGAAGCAAACCAGGAGCCTTTCTGACCAGAACAATACTGCAGCATCGCTTGTAGCTGTTGAGAATTTCCTGTACCTCTTGAAGAAATACTGTGGAAAAGTAATTAATCAAAGTGAGAACCGAATAAAACTCACTGACTTGTTTCTTAAGTTATTTCCTGCAGACAAAAGATAGTCTGTAGAGTATTGCTTTATAGTTTTAATGTTGATGCTGCTTCTTTAATCCAATGCTTAAGTAATTTAAGTGCTTTCTCCTATTTGCAAGGAAGGACATGAAGCGTGCTGCAGTGGACAATAGGATCCATGTGAAGGCACATTAATGCACTGTAGATTTCTACTTGTTATCCAGTTTACTCCTGATTCATGCAGTCAGGGCTTATGGACAGCAATAGCATTCAGGACTTAAGGTTACATAGGCCAGGATTCTGAAAAGACGCATCTGCTTCTTAGTATGGAGACCAGCTTGGCTTTGTTCCTTGTTAAACCGTTGTGTGATTTTCTGTGCCTTTCTATGACCAACCAGGTGTGTAATCAGATTTCAAATCGTGGTTTTGAGTGTGTGTCCATACATCTTCAAAAGTCCATCCCGAAATCCCTGAGCTAAATTTGTTTGAGTAATAAAATCTATTCTGCTGATTAGAAGTCAGTCCTTGATGTGCAGTTCAATCAATACTTACTGAGACAAAGCCCATCTCTAAATATGTTTTACAGTTTTAAACTCTAAGCACACATTCAGTTATTTCAGAATGTGTAAGGAGCTCTTGTGGTTAATTTCTGGATGAATATGCTGTAACTCTTGGGACGAATTAGAAAGATGTTCCAGTGAAATAGATGAGAATGCATTTTGAGGTTGTAATAACTCTTGACGATAATGGACCTAAATGGAAAAGATCCATTGTTGCTGCCTGTCCTTGGAGCCCTCCTCTTCCTCCCAACCACCTGGATGTGCTCTGATTATCACTCTAGAAAAAGCAGATTTGTCATGAGTGGAACTGAGATAGAACAGTGATGGATAATAATAAGTGTGACTTGCAGCTGTCGCCCAGGGTCATGGAGAGTAATAAAAGAGTGAAGCATGTTTTATTCATTGATGAGCATGTCTGTTTCTGTTTGC
Organism: Melanotaenia boesemani; assembly: GCF_017639745.1. NCBI lineage: Eukaryota > Metazoa > Chordata > Actinopteri > Atheriniformes > Melanotaeniidae > Melanotaenia > Melanotaenia boesemani. The sequence continues at coordinate 16,241,060 of NC_055695.1, read as the reverse complement.
TGGTTGAATTTGTTTCTTAATTAGCAACTATTAACAAGAATTAATTTGTTGTTTTATATCGGGGATTTCTGCTTCATGTCTGCACAAAATATCTAATAACCATCGCTATGATAAACATAATGCTATGTAAAACATGTGATTCAAAAGTTTCTGCTCCAGAGGATTTTCAGGGAGCATTTTGTTTTAAAGGCCCCTTTTCTTTATGTCTGACAGACTATAAAAGGAAAGTTCTCTTCTTGCTTTACTGTTCAGAAAGGATGGCTCGCTGCATTGCCTCCTTTAATCCCTCCATGAATGTTTCACTTCAGTGCAAGTGAGATATTTAGAACGCAATGGTGTGGAAAAATGTCACAGTCCACCATGTTGTCAAGTCAATGGCCCTTTGTGAAGCCCAGACAGCTGAAATGTCCTGCAGTTTGTCATCACTGTATGTTCCATATGTGCTGGTGGTCAGTGAGCGAAGCCAACTCGCCAAGAAGCTGTCAGCGAGGGTCAATAGTGACACAAAGCAGACCCAGAAACCAATCTGTGGTTCAGCTGGAAGACAGCTTACAGAATACAATGTCACACAACGCACACAGCATGCATTGCAGTTTTTTTCTGCAACATTGCAGCAAATAAAAGACAAAGATAAATGGTTTCTTAGTTGAAGCCTTTGTTAGTGGAGATACTCTCTCCCGAGCCCTAACCCGCCCCAAATCACTGACGCAGCGTAAGTGAAGCGGTCCTTAGATCTGGCCCAGCAAAGAGCTGGAGCCAGCTTCGAAACAGTTTTGAGAGCCAGGAGCCTGTGCTTGGGCAGTCGAAAGTCAAAGACCCAGTGCTTAGGCAGGCTCTGGCTCCAAACCAGCACTGGAACCAGCTCGGTTGAAAACCCCCCTAAGATGCCCATGCCACAGGCACCAATGCAGCCCCATACCACCAGAGATGCAGGCTATGTAACAGTTTGGGTGGTCCTTCTCCACTTTAATCTGCAGGATATGGCGCCCAATGATTTTCAAAAAGAATTTTAGATTTTATTTATTCATCTGATCACAAAACATTTTTCACTTTGCCTCAGATTATTTTAAATGAGCTCTGGCCCAGAATATGTGATCAACAGATATGTTGCTCACTTCAGATGTTACAGATGCTAAAAACGCTTGAAAGACCTCAAGTTTATCTTTGCTCAAAAAAAGTGCATAACAAGCCATGTGACAAGCCTCTTCTGTCCTCAATCATGTTTCTAGGTGAATGTTAGAAAATCAGACATCCTTTTAAAGTATCAGGTTGTGAAGGATTTCTAGATTGCAGGCAGTACATAGAACAGAGGAGAAGAAAGTGCTAAACTCAGATAAATGAGATGAGCCTACTAATTCCTCTTATTACGGCCTGATGGGTCAACAACTCACATGTGACCCCACAAAACTGGGGCCTCCACACAGGCCATTTAAATAAGAAACATCTTGAATTTATTCAAACCAGTTCATCAACTTTTTTTTTCAGAGAAGCCTTGACCTGAATGAGTGAGAATTTTTATAACATTTCATCGTGGATCATTTCTTACTTTCTGTTGTATCTGTGCAAGTTTTTCTATCTCAAATGTAAAAGTGTACCATTGCCCACCACAGCATGGAAGTATAAGACTTCTCTAGCACAGATAATTAACCTCATTACATTTTCCAGGAACTACGAGCAGTATCATTTATATTAGAAGAGCCCTTTTATATTTCCACCTTATTCTTTTTCCTTACTTCGTTACATTAATTAACATTTCCATGCTTTTCTCCACTCTGCTCTACCTCCTCAGGTCATACAGTACAAAGCTGCTTGGAGCACAACCTGATTATACATATGAAATATTTATGAGGAAATTTAGCCAACATTTAGCAACACTGAAAAACTGCAGTATAAATGGAAAAGTCTGCATGTGTAATAATTTAAATGACTTCTGCAGAAAATAAATGTCATGGTGTGTCTCTTAAAGTAGAAAATGTGGCATGAAGTATGCTTATATCATAATTTACTATTGATTTAATAGGGAGCTTTGCTAACATGAGACCCAACTCTGCTCTAACTGTTGTTGAAGGATTCTTGAAAATATTCCCTCTCACCACTCAGCTGTCATGGAAGAATGTTGGCAGTTCTTCAAAAAATGAATTACGACTGTGCACAGCTTGTCCTCTCCTGACAGTCGACTGAGGTTAGTCTCCATGATGCTGAAAAGAAAAAATAGAAATCTGATGTTCTCTGAGCCTGCATTTAGAGACAACAACAGAGAGGAAAGAAAACAAAATGGAACAGGTTGTTTGACTGAAACAAGATAGTCTGATGTTTGTGGCTGTGCAGATGGACGGCAACTGTCTAGAGAAAACAGATTCATAAAAACAACTCATCACTCATGCAACAGAGCAGCGCTCACAGGCGCAAATAGCTTTTCATCAATTTGGGATGATGCCCCCATTGAACAACAAGTATGTTGTTGCTCAGCTCCATTATTAGTTTTTAACTTCTGGGCTGCAGGATGAACAGATGTTGTTTAATTCAGAATATCTAAATTTTAGTCCCAGTGACATTCACTCACTTCTCAGACGTTTTTCTGTGTAATTACCACAATAGGAACTATATATATACATATATATATGTATATATATATGTGTATATATATGTGTGTATATATATATATAAGTTAAGGGAGACTGAAGCGCAGTTTAGTCACTATTTTGTGGTAATTGACACATAATGTGATATATTAATGTTCAAAATAAACCTATAATTTTATCTGTTGATTCACATGTGCTCTTCTGTGTTTTTATTGACCATCAAAACCTTTTTAGAACCCCAGGTTTAATTATTCTAATATTAAAAAAAACATGTGCAAAGATTCTCATGGCTTCTTTCAGCCATATGTTTTTAAAGGAAGGTTCTTCAATGTTTTTCATGCAAGGACCCGAAATGGATGCAGAGATAGAGCTGGTACCATCATACAACTAACTGGCATTGTCATTAAGACATGCAAGTTTGGTGACCTAAACACTGTCATGCTGCAGCAGCTCTGTGCAATTTTAAAGAAGTTAAAAACTTCCAGGTGTGCTTAATAAACAACACTTTTCCATGTAAAAGCCATCGAACCTGAGAGTGGTACAGAAGCTCAAGGTGATCTTCTCCCTCAACAACACATAGATTACAAAATAGATGCATTTGCAAAGCTTTCTTCTTGATTAGATTGACATCTTTCATGACATCAGACAATTCAGCACTTGTGTCTTTGGTAACAAGTGACTTCCTGTGTAGCATGTAGTGCATCCAAATAATTTACGGAATCACATCTTTTACAAGTGGTATTAGTCCACTTTTTAAACCAGCCACTTAGCATAATACAGCTGTCACAGCTATATTAGGGATGGATCTTCTTCTTTGTGTGAAGGGACAGGTCTGCCTGGCCCAGCTTGAGGTATTCTCTGTGGGTCTTTGAATGTGTGCAATTCTGACTGAAAGTTAATTAATTATTAACCACAATATGTTGGATTCATGTTAATGTGTACTTAAATTTGAGGGGAAAAAACAGGGGAAAAATGTTTAAAATGTTTTTTTTTTTTTGTTTTTTAAATATTGTCCGATCATCAAAAAATTTCAAGACCCCCCCAGCAGCACTTACACAGACAACTGATGAAGACCTCTTCTTTAAAGGGAAATACTGAAATAATTTTACACAAGTCTCACATTTTCTGAAGATTTGACCTTAAATTATTATTTTTCAAACCAATGAATCAGGGAATTGTCAAGCTTGTTCAAGGTCTTGGTCTGATTAGCTCAACACAAATAACACTTATCAGTGTAAAAGCTAAATATGATCTAATGGGTAACTGTGATGAACGAAAAGTTCTCTTATCATTCGTTGTCACCAGCTGCTCAGTCACGGCCACTGACTTGTGATTGGCCAAATCAGCACCTTGTTTCAGCAAGGACATGTTGTCATAGCTTCTGATAAGTGCTCAATACTCATAATCATGTTCATTTTATTAAACCATAATAGTATTTTTCATGGGCAAGATGGCAACCTTTGTGTGAAGTGTCAGTGGCCCATATTCAACTCCCTGACTGTATGTCATCTAGATATACACACTGTACTTCATGTAGCTATACATGCTAATGGAAACAGACTATTTTTAAATTTTTTCGTCTGTAGTATTTGGCCAGTATCCTGCATGCAGTAGTCAGAACAAACTCTTAGAAGGATTCTTGACTAAAACTAAAAACTTTTTAGAACAATACTAAAAGTAGGACAAGTTTTTCACCATCTATGGGTCTCGCACACCAAATATGAAGAACCAGCCCTATCAAGAGGCTTCCTGCTGGGTCTGCTGTCATTACAAATGTCTAAACAGAGATGGTTTCCAGCTGTTGTCCAGGAGTTGTCACAAATTACAATTTGTGACTGCACAAGAAGACACTGCAGAAAGTGACAGTAGAACATGTTATACAGTAAGTGAAAGTACAAGAAAAATAATAATATTTCTTCAAGTTTAAAAGAGACAGACGAAGCCAGATAATGGCGATGGGGTAAAACACTGAAAATAGAGATGTACACTAATTCTCTGGACACACCCAACAAATGATTGTCAGGTTGGTGTATAAGAGTGTGGTCCCTGTTGCCACTCTATGTTCTAACTTGGGCCATGCTGGAAGAAGCTTCGGACCATTTTGGTATACAATTGAGAAAATGTAGTAACAAAGTAAAGATGTCTGATGCACAATTAACCTGAAGTGAATATCTGCATTAGTGGTTAAGCCTTTAAAAAATACTGAATTCTTTTGAATTCTTGTAGATTGTGAAGAATTTGCTTATCTGGCCACTGAATAGCTTTTAGCTTTTGATCAGTGGTCAGGAATCCTTCTGCTCCTCCACACTGCACTCCTTGACTGCTGTCTGCTGCAGGGAAGACACTGACAAATAAGAACTGAAAACAAATCATTTTAATTCCAATGTGAACCATGTGTACCTTACAACTAAATTCTGTTCTGGCTCTATTTCGCTTAGCAAAAAACAACACACAGTGTGCAATATAATGTAAGTACATACACAGCATACTATTAAACAAACACACTTGGCTTCAGGTAGATGGGCAGTGAGAGATTTGGTCCACCAGTAAAATTTTAAACGGACTGAGTGAGAATAGATGATGTTAATGCCGTACAGCTCAGTGCCATTGATTTTTTTTTCTCTGTTTATAGTCCTTTGAAGCAGTTTACACCCCTACCTACCACATTGCCCTTTAGGAAGACCTTGTCAGTGTTTCTCTGATTAAAAAGTGTTTTGAGACTTGTACATAAACTGTTGAGATGTCTCATAGAATAATCTGTGTTTTGTCATCTTGAGAATGCTGCTGATATCACAAGACCCTGTGAGGGCGCCTGTGATGAATAAAATGTATTTGTGCTTGTGTTGGTCATGCAGTGACTGGAAAATAGGCTTTACTGTTTGTAGTTTTAGCTAGAAAATTTGAACTATGCAAACATATTCTTGCAGATCTTTTTTTATTATGTTGTCATGTTACTTTTTGTGGGTGAGTAATCTCTAGTAGCTAAAACTTCAATCTGCTCCCTGAATGTTCTGTACATGACCTATGTCTAATGATGTAGCATAATGTTGACCTATCCATCGAAATAAACGGGTATAGGAAATGGATGGATGGAGTGCTATCTTAGCCTAGTCTCTCACTCATTCACACATGCACCGTAATCAAATTGATGTGAATTAAAATAAAAAGTCCAGTGATGAAAGGATGGCCATTGGACAGTTTTATTTCAGTTGGGGAAAATCCAAATACACTCAAACTTTGTTATCATCAGCACAATATTTTTGGTAAGAGCAGATAATCTCAGTTAAACAGTTAGTCTCCTTAGGAACTAATTTATTATTTCACTGACCAGCAATTTTCTCCATCTTCATCATGCTTTACAGTATTGTTGAAACTCTGCATCCAGGGAAACGTAACTGAGGTCTGGGGGAAAGAAAAAGACAAAAAAGTGTTCATGCAAGAATTATTTCTTTATGTAACACATCAAGTGTAGGGTTTTCCATTTCTTTTTTTTCCTTTTTTTTTTTTTTTTTTTTTTTTTTTTGCTGTGGCTTCTCAGAAAAGAAGTGCTTCATATTTAAACAGCTAGATACCAGTTTGGGCTGCCCTGAACCAGCCAGCTTCAGTCTCATACACATATACCTAAAAAAAAAAAGGGGGATATGGTGGAGGTTGTAAAGCAACTGTTACTCTTTTAGTTTTATAACCAGTGTGACTGAGATCATGTCCACTGACCAACATTTGAGCAATGAACAGCTATTATGTACCTAAAATAAACAAAGAGTCCTTTCTGTGTATTTGATTCTCAGGAACAGAGGATTGTGAAGCCTCTCGACAGATGGTTCAATTAAGTAATCAAACAATTTTACTGGCCTTACGTCCGTTTTATGATTCCAACCTTCTCATTATGCACAAAAATGCATGAATGCCACTAATGCTCTGATGTCACACAGTGATAGGCTGCTTTCTAATTGCTTCACAGGATGGAGAGTCATGTTTGACAGTACACAGGGCTCTGGCACAAACTCCATTCTCGCTAACTAATCAGTTTGGGTAAATGACTCAGAGCCCTTGTCGTGCTGTGGTTTCCATGGAAATCACAGAGAATTAATTCTACACACCTGGGGAGTCAGACGTCCAGGCTAATGCTGTTTTCTCCCTTTGCAGAATGTTCTTTTCATGACTGCCTCACTGTTAAAAAAAAAAAAAAAAAAAACTTTATCTCAGGTTAAACTACAAACTCTTGGTGGAGGCTGTATTGTATGATTACTGGGCTTCCACAGAGCAGCATAATGTGACTCTGGATGTTCGCTTTTACTACTGTACAATGAGCAGCAGCACTCTGGTACTGTTTAATGATATTCATCCATACTTTTAATATGTGTTGTCCAAAGCTAACATGAATGGACGAAGCAGTGGTCGGCAACTGGTAGTCCACAGGCCAAAATTGGACGGCTGCCAATAATGTCTGTCCCACCAGATTAAATTGATTTAATAAAAAAAAAGATTGCTAAAGTTATGTGTCAGTGCTCAAAGACGTGGTGTTTATAGCACTGTTAAAAGAACAGCATGGCCCTTGTACTCAAGATGGTGCCGAGGCAAGACACCGTCGCAGGAGTTCTCTTGTGCAGTGTTTTTTTTTTTTTTTCATATTGTTTGTCTTTGTGTATGAAGCACTTGCCATAGTAAGCTATGATCGTGAGTCACTTTTATACATTCGGGACAAAGTTTGTGGACTCTCTAACGTAACACCTGAGCTAAGTTGTAATGATTTTAATGTTTGCCCCACTTGAGGCTGTGGAGGCCAGGAGCCGAGGAGGACGTGAGTACAGCAAGGGGACTGAAAAAGAAACTGACGCGTAGGCCGCCAACCTGATACCTGAAGCGGGGTCGCTGCAGGTTACCAGCATTGGAAACGCCGGCACAGAGGAAAGCGAGGAGGACTGCTGGTTAAACTGCGTGGCCGTCTATCTAAGATCCTAAGATAAGACGTGGCTTCACAGCAGCCACTGGGCTTCTCCAGGGTTCCCGCGGATCCTTAAAAAGTCTTAAAAGGCATTGAATTCATCAATCTAAAAATAAGGCCTTTATTGGCATTAAAATGCCTTAAATTGATCTTTCAAAAGTCTTAAAATTGTTTATGCATAATTAGTAGGATTTTATAATTTAAATTAGTCTCAAATCTAAAAATAAATCGTAACATTCATTTTATTTAAAATTTACCGAATGTTTGATGAATCAAACATGATAGCGGAACCAACAAAACAGTGACGTGGTTGCAGCCGTCTCTAACTCTAAGAACAGACGCACGTTGTTAATGTAGCTTTGAACTACATCATGGGAAAATGTAAATTCAATTAAAATTGGCTGTCCGACCAAGATTTTGCTTCATGGCTGAAAGGAGTACCAGGCAATGTGTACGAGGCACGGTGTATTTTGTGCAAAAAAATGTTTCAACGCCAGGTATTTCCCAGTTCTGTTCTCCTCTCGTCTCCACCATGCCTCCACCCGCACTACCGATATCAACAACTGGGACAGCACCACCACATCTCCGGACAATGTTCGGGTGTACGCCTACACTGAAAGCAGAGGTACTGTGGTCTCTGAACACCGTGACAAAACACCAATCGTTCAAGTCTAATGAGGGAGTTGGAGACTTATTTCGTGCAATGTTCCCAGACTCCGACATTACCTACTCGTTTGCATGCTGTTCCGACAAGACGGCCTACATCAGCAAGTTTGGATTTTTATGTATTGTTTTCCATGTCTTCAACTCTGGAAAGTGTTATATTTTTCAAAATGAAAGTTTTTCACAGGAACAAAAAGTCATGTTTTATGTTAAAATAAACATTTAGGTGAAATTGTCCCTAACCACTTATAATTGATGTGGTGTTTTTTTCCCCACTTTTGTTAATTGGGAAGTTGGTCTTAAATTTATTTTCAAATGGCATTAAAAAAGTCTTAAAAAGTCTTAAATTTAACTTGCTTTAAGCTGTATGAACCCTGTTCTCTGTCCACTGCTCCAACAGAGTGAAAGAGCACACCGAGAAAACAAAGAGAGGAGGTGTGTGTTTTTTTATTAATGAACATTGCTCGTGCTAAAGTACCGCCCTTTTTACCTCCCTTGGGAAATCTCTGTGTTGTTCTTATGCGCTGTGCACGGGCCACGGGCGGACATTTCAGCTGCTTTCAAGGATTTAAGTGACCTTTTGCACACACATAAGAGCTCTCATCCTAATGCTGTGGTGATAGTAGCGGGGGATTTTAATAACTGTAACTTAAAACTGTCCTCCCCAACTACTATCAGCATCCTACCAGAGGATCACGGATCCTAGATCATTGTAACAGTAATGTAAATTCAGCTTATCGCTCCATTCCCAGACCTGCTTTTGGCAAATCTGATTACTCCTCCATTCTTCTTCTTTCTACATACATTCAGAGGAGTAGACAGATAAAGCCAATAATAAGTACTGTTCAGTGCTGGACTAAAGACATTGAAATTCAATTACAAGGTTGTTTTGATGCCACGGATTAGTCTGTCTTCCAGTCAGAAGACCTTGATGAATACTGTGATGTGGTGACTGGATACATAAACTTTTGTATTGACTGTTGTCTCCCACAGAAGTTTATTAAAAAACATCCCAGTCAAAATTACCTCTGGATTAACTCTGATGTGAGAATGAAACTAAAGGAACAAGCTGTGGCTTTTAAATCTGGTGATGCTGCTGCCTATAAGCAGGCCTGATATTCTTTGGGGAGGTCTATCAAAGCCACGAAGCTGTCCTACAGAGACAAGATAGAAGGATATTTTAAAGAGGACAACCCACAGCGCATATGGATGGGACTAAACACTATCACCTCCTGGAAAGAGAGAGGAGGGAACATTATTGCTTTCAACCACTCACTGCCAAATGACATCAGTTCTATTGCAGATCTGAAGCTGGGAATAAGGAGTCTGCTGTCCTCTCCTCTCTTTGTTGTGAAGAGAGTGATTTCACTGTCAAGCAGCAGGACATAATGGCAGTCCTGCCCAGGACCAAGGTGAGGAAACCCCCTGGTCCAGATGGCATTCCTCCTCATGTTCTCAGACTGTGTTCAGAGCAACTTGCTCCTGTTTTAACTCACCTGTGTAACATGTCACTCAGGTGCTGCACTGTTCCACTTAGTTTTAAAAAGTCTGTCATACTACCAGTGCCTAAGAAGACACCTGTGACATGTCTTAACGATTATTGGCAAGTGGCCTTAACTTCTTATTTAATGAAAACCTTTGAGCGACTGGTGTTGGACCATATTAAAGGACAGGTTCCTGTGTCTGTGGACCCACTCCAGTTTGCTTACAGACAAAACAGGAGCGTTGAAGACGCCATTTCTTTTGCTCTGAACTCTCTATATGAACATTTCGATGAAGGAAATCTCATGGACACATATGACTGGGCTGCTACTCATCCTAACAATCTGATTGTCAAGCATGCAGACAATACCACTGTTATCGGTCTGATCAGATCAAAGGATGAATCACATTACAGAGGCAGAAAATGTTTGCTGGAGTGAAGAAAACAACCTTGTTCTGAACAATTTTAAAACCTGTGAACTGGTTATTGATTTTAGTCGGTGTAAGAACAACGTGCCTGTTGTCATTTATGATTCTGAGGTACAAATAGTTGATAGATGTAAGTTTTTGGGTGTTACTATCTCCAAAGATCTGAGCTGGCAGTCACACACTAGTAACATTGCTAAAAAGGCTCGCCAGTGTTGCTTCTTTTTACGGAAATTAAAAGAATTCACTCAAAACAAAACTATTCTTTTAAACTTTTATCGGTGTGATATCAAAAGTCTTCTTACCAGCTCTGTCACTGTGTGGTTTGGTAATCTCACTGTGAAAGAAAAGAAAACTTTTAACAGAGTGGTTCGCTCTGCTCACAGGACGATAGGCTGTGACCTACCAGTCCTGGAGGACATTTACAAATCTAGACTCTTAGCAAGAGCTTTACAGTTCATTAATGATCCTTCTGGCCACCCTGCTACAGAGTTGTTCGATCCTGCCCTCAGGGAAATGATATTGCGCTATTAAATGCACTACATCTCGTCATACTAAAAGTTTTTTTCCACAAGCTGTCATGACTTTGAACAATGCACTTTGAAATAACTGAGACATGCACTTCAATGTTTTAGTTACCTTCTATTATTTATATAGTGTTTTATTCTTTCTTAGATGTGTTTTAGGATGTGACCATGTGGTGTAATTTTAGGCTTGTGTTTCGTATGTTTTGTCTGTTAAATGTTGACAGTGCACTTTGAGTTCCTTGCAACTGTTTTCCAATGTGGTTTCTTTTCTTTTAAGATTGAACTAGAGAGGCGTTAGTAAGAAGCGCTCAGTACATCAGCATGTTGGGAGCAGAGAAAGTTAGATGTTTTGCTGTTAATGTTTTGCTACAAGCTTTAGCAATTTTTTTTTATTTTTTTTATTTAACCTTTATTTAACCAGGAAAGTCCCATTGAGACTCGAAAGGTCTCTTTTTCAAGGGAGTCCTGGCCAAGAGGCTCCAACACACACATTTCATACAATTTCATACATTTCATACAGTGCAAAAACCTGGTTAAAAACAGCGACATACCATTGACTGCATTTCTAGGTCATCAAGAAAAGAATTAAAATGAGGCATTGACACAAGTGTTTGAATTTTAAGAGCAATAAACACCGCACAGCTCTTCAAGTTACAGCAGAGTCACATGTCTGCTTCACCACTGCTAGGTGAAGTGAAGTGAGCTAACCATGAAGCTAGCTGCTGCTCCACCCAGAAGGAATCACCACCAAATAGAATAAAAGCAGCATGTTCTGCTTGTCTTACACAATGTTATGTCATTATAAAAACAAAAGCATGAGGATGTCACATAAGAATAGACCGTGTTACTAATGGATAGCCAAATCATTACAGTAAATGTCCCAAAAATGAATACACATCAGTTAGGCTTAGAGAAGTATTTATTATTTAAAATTGTGTTTATTTAACCATTATGCCTTAAAAGATAGAGTGTGAGTGGGGGATTAAAAATAGCAGCCTTATTATCACCAGGTTTCTGTCTGTTTCATAATACAGACACATTGTGGAGCCAAAGCAGTAACACAGTAATAACAGCCTGTAGGTAATTCTATTTATTTTGAAAAATAAATAACTTTACTAGTATGTTTAGTCCGTTTTTGTACAAGATATAATAGATATGAAAAAAAAAATATTTAGTAGGAAAAAACAGCCTCATGAAGATGTAATTTTGGCCTCCATTCAGTTTGTCAGAGAAGTTGCCGAATCCTGGGTTAAAGGATGTTTGTGCTTTCTAGAACATCAGCTTTGTGTAGTAAAACAGTTTTTGCTACACACACAGTTCAGTTCATTCAAGCACATGGGGATCTGGAATTGGTGTAGCTAAAGAGACAAATCCATAAAGTTTGATATTTAAACTACAGCCTGAATTATTATGTGAAGGTTTTTGCAACCTCAACATTTACCACCCTACTGAACAAAGGATAGTTAGTGCTTAATAGGTAGAGTATTAGGTATAAGGCATTTAGGGACTCATATCTTTCAGTAAATTATATCCAATTACTTTAAAATACCCAGCTGGCTTGGAGCATATGCACCGATGGCCTTTGTAATTGTGTTGCCGTTGGTGGTGACCCACAGCTTCTCCATCATTCTCATCATGGCAGTAAGCCCATCACAGCTGTTGTATGAGAGCTAAGATCAATACAGAGCAAGACCTAATTCCACAAATAAATAAGCAGGATAAATGAATGGGTAGCACTGTAGTTACACACTGTACCATAGATTTTATATAATGAGAAGTTAAAATCTAGTTTACCTTGGTTCTGATTTATGCTGGGCACAGACTGCATGAGGTTTATCTATCTATCTATCTATCTATCTATCTATCTGTCTGTCTGTCTGTCTGTCTGTCTGTCTGTCTGTCTGTCTGTCTGTCTGTCTGTCTGTCTGTCTGTCTGTCTTTCTTTCTTTCTTTCTTTCTTTCTTTCTTTCTTTCTTTCTTTCTTTCTTTCTTTCTTTCTTTCTTTCTTTCCTTCTTTCTTTCTTTCTTTCTTTCTTTCCTATATAAATAGTTAGTGTCACCAAAATGGAAAGATCCTTCACAATTCTTGAAACAGACCAGATGTTCTCAACACTCTTGGTGCTTTTGCCAAAATAACCTGGATGGTTCAGCACAACACCAAAAAAAAAACTGTTCTCCTAAAACAGTTCACTCATGTGTCAAAACTAAATTCTTTTCTCATAGAAATATTCATTGCCCCCAAAATGCATCATCCCTTTGGCATTGTGTGAGGACTGCAAATCAAAATGTTTAGATGTTTTGTCACGTTGGCAGAGGACCATTGAATTATCCTTCATGTTAAGTCTTAGCCCAGTCTTTCATTGACAATGGTTACTAATCTTTTTCTTTTTTTTTAATTTTGTCTAGCTAACAGAATACATTTGTGTATAAAACTGAAAGAAAAGACGAAAAAAAAAAAAAAGGATTCTACGGTAAAAGTAGCACTCAATCTATCAAGAAATTGTAACCATTATTATTCACATGCATAAAGTAACTTATGTATGTATACAGCATAACAGTACTGTAAAATAAACACAGACAAAAAAAAAGTGCTGTAAATAAAGCTGGAGTTTCACAACTAACACTTCTTTACTGGTCACTGTCCTCACCCTTCCTCTTCTGACCACCGTCCTCACCCTCCTGGCCATCCAACAAGTGCATGCAACAAGGGAAGAAACTGCATGCATGTCGCAACCATCCCCTACGCTAACATCTTGTAATATCTTCACATGCAGCGTCCATTGCATGGAACATGGACCTCTGATTTTCAGCCTGGTGCTCATACACTCTCCACCCCCAGGTGAAGAAAAACTCCTGAATAGGCTTGAGGAAAGGACAGTAAGGTGGTTGGAACACCATGACCATCCTTGAATGAGTCGTGAAATAGGCCCTGATGAGCAGGCCATGATGGAAATTCACATTTTCCCACGTAGTTTGGTAGGTGAGGCCCTACGAGACCTCTCTCATTTTCAGGGATCAAGTCAGAATAAAGGCAGTACAAGAAGATGAGGAGCTTCTGTGTATTGTATGAGCCAAGACTGGGGATGTGAGTAACCACACCATTCTCAGAAATGGCAGCACAGTTATTGCCCCCACGCTGGCCTGGAACATCCACTGTGGCCTGGTGACCAATAATTTAACAGCCACACCTTCAGTGCTTGACCAGGTTGAAGCCAGTTTCATCCACAAACATGAGGATGTGAGGGGTCTCGTTTCCTTCAAATGCCATTATCCTCTGCAGCAGAGTAAAAATATATCATCAAATCAGTCATACAGAAGAGTCTTATAGTAGAGTAATAGAAAATTACATAGGAATGTTCTATGGTCTCCTCCACAAGTTCAACTATTATACTACTGGCTGCTACTCCAGTGGGTCTAAACCTGGGGGTACCCCTAAGAAAAGGTCTACGCAGAGGTACTACAGTAGGGTATTTAAGAGAAAGGAGAGGGGGAAATTATCAGTGACTAGACTTTCTGAAATGTTACAATAAAACCCAACAGTATTAAATAGATCTGCTTGGGAGACACTAATTGCAGCTCCTTGACCCCTTTTCTTACCGCATGTTAAACGATAAGATAAAAAAAAATAAGGATTATAATGATAATTGTATCATACAGTAAGCCTCAGTCTTCTGTTGCAGCTTTTAGGCAAAATATTGTAGTCAGATAAAGCAAATACTTGGATTCAGAAATCAGGTAAAGGGGATGCTAAGGCCAAAAAAGTTTGGGAACCACTGCTTAACTGTAAAAATTTCATAATGATAGACAACCAGTAACTGACTTACATGTACATACTGGTACCGCAGCTCTTTCACTCTATCAGAGTTCCTCTCAAATAGTACTCTGTTAAGTTTCTTCGTTGTCATCTAATGCTTGTTCAGTATCCGGTCCATCTGTTTCAATGTGATGGCATTATTTGCCATCACCATGTTACAGACCTTTTGTTGTTGTTGTTCAATGAGAAGTTTACCCCTGTCACCCATGCAAGGCTGACGTCCAATCCTAGACATGAAATTCAAAGGACAACACTGTATTACCATTCATAATGTATGCCTTGTGTATATCTTACAGAACGAGTTACCAATGTAATTGTATTGTTGTTGTAATTGCAGTAACTATCACAATTCTAATGCATCACTACATTGTGACTGGAATACTACTATAAACTGTGTCATCAATCATTCCATAGTTTATTTTCTCCAATAGTTTTCTTATTATTTTTAGTGTCATAACATCCCATTAAGGTAAGATATTGCTGTAGGTCTATAAATAATAAATATATGTTTTGCTTTATCCACAGTGTCCTGACCTATACAGCATATAATTCCATCAATGACTGAATACCTACCTGTTTTCCCTGCGAAAGGTTTGGATGATGGAGGAGACTAGAGAGGAGCACATTAGGCCGTACTCAGCAACCTGTCTCCACCATTGTGAGGCGATGGTTGACAACATGGTCTATAATTGTGGACCGGATTTCCACCACCACACACCCTTATTCTTCCTCCTCTTCATCTTCCTCTTCCTCAGGCAGGCAGTTGTCCTAGTTCATTTACTTGGCCAGATGCCGCCATGTTCAGAAATTTTACTGGTCCTGATCAAGCTCTATATATACGTGTTTGGCAGCGTTCAAAATCGTGAACAGCACCTGTCAGGTAAACATACTGTTTGATTAGTTGTCTGAGATGTGTGAGACTCCTCCTTCCTCAGTCAAGTTCTGGTTTCACCTGTCAGTTATTCCATTCATCAAATGTACAAAGAGATTTATAAATGATGTTCATGGTATTATGTTTTTGACTAATTTTGATAACTGAACAGATTATTGTGCATGTGATTTTGCCAAGTGGTTTAAAGGTTTGTCCATGCTATTTTGATAATGTAATTTCTGTTTCAAGAAATGAGCTAAACTAATGGAGAAAAGCTGTAAGCTCACACACCGACTGGTGTACCTCAGGCTGAAAGAAAACTAGCTCAGTGTGTTCTTCATAGCTTCATGAAGCTGAGAGAACAGTCGCTGCACGATGCTACAAGAAGAAAAAATCAGTTAATCTCCTTTCAGCTTTTTCTACTTAAGAAATACTTTGTGAAACCAACAAGTGTGAAACTGATGCTGAGCTGTTGAGCTACTAAGTGAGGGAGACTAAAAACATTTCAACTGATATGTGTTTCTACTGCCTTCAAATCAGGGCAGTTGTTGGCTGATATATGATGCAGATTTTTTAGAAGATGTTTTGTTTTCTGTCTCTGTTAGCATACAACATTTAATAAAAACTGATAAAAACAAAACTGCTTAAAAGTCCGCTACTTAGCTTTTACAGATTTTCTCACTGAGGGCCCTCATAAAGACGAGTAATTCGGCATTCGTCTTGCATACTGTCAATTCTGTGAGCTCTCTCCAGCAATTTGAAGGTTAGTCCACTGTTGTCTCTTGTCTAATCTCTTCCTCTGTCCCTTTTGCTATTTCTTTTCCCCCTTCAGCCTCAGAGACACTGCTGGGCACATTTCCAGGAATGTACATAATAAATGTCACTGTGCCATCAAATGAGACAGGACAGGAGGGGGTAGTGGTGAGTCGGCAATGGCTGTCCCTAGCATCCTGGGGCCAGAGCTCCAAGGCTCCAATGTGCTCTGGCTGGGGTCTTCCTCTGTCACCCTCCAGGCAGATGCATGGTCATCCAGGATGGGACACGTGCTCTTAGAGGGCAGGAGGTCTCCTCGGTCCCGGGGCCCACTGGGCTGGCTCTGATTCTGATCTTTGTGGTGGCCCGGTTGCATTTGAACAAACACTAATCACTATTCCGTCCTATTATTTACTAACCTGCATGCTGAGACAGTCACTGTGCTGTCCTGTGGGTTTAATCACCAACAACTTCAATTATGTTCATGTTTTTCTTTGTGTTGCTGATGTTTTTGCTGTTATGACAGATTTTCTTTTTTCGAGCTTCTCTGGGTTTTTTATAGGTGCTTCTGATGATTTTCAGTTTTGTTTTCTTAACAATGTTACAGGTCTTTTTGTTGTTGTTGTTTGTTTCCTTTCAGGTGTAGCAATTGGTTGTCTGTGTTTTTTTCTGCAAAGATTGAACAGTTAATGCTGTTACCTTATATCCGGTGTATCTTTGTTTTTGGGGTTTTTTTGTTATTTTCGCTTACTTTCTCCTTTTTGAGGGCTGCATCAATATTTGTGTCCATTTCTTTACCATGCTTTCTGAACCTTGATATACCACAATCAAACTGTTTATGCTCCATCTGGTTTTGTTTGCCAGTCTTTCCACTCTGTTTCCTTGGAGACGATGATATTTTTTTCCTGTTTCCTACTAAAACACTGAACATTGATCAGCTACAGCATTAAAGCTACTGACCGGTGAAGTGAAAAACATTGGTTATCTCATTACAGTGCAGTTTAAACTGCTGGAGTTTAAATTGCTGCACTGACTAAACTGTTGGAGAACATTTTATTGAGCAAATATGACATTGCTGATCTTTGTATGTGGGAAATTACAGTAAAATTGACACAAATTTAGTTGGGCTGAATTTGGTTAAGATAAATGGATGGAAAACCTTTGAACAGCCTTAAACTTTTCTCAGAGGAAATGTTGTCACCACACATTGCTGTTATTGGGGTATAATCATCAAGTTTGTTGGATACACAATATCAAACACATGTAGGTATGTGTGTTGGTAATTTCATATTTTACCTATTTGATCTGATCTTCTAATGTTTTTTTTATTTCTATACCCTTAAATCTATAAGTAAGTATGATAAAAATCCATTTAAAGTGACTATTTTTCAGTGGCACTGCCATCACTACTTCTTTACCCATTTTCTTTTTAAACTATTAGTAACACAACACAGTACCCTTCAAGGTATTGTCTTTAACTCTGGGATACCATGAAGGACATTTTTTGCAACATTTCACACTTTTCTAAATGATGAATGGCATCAGAATGCAGAAAAAAGGTTTTTCTGCTGTGAAACTAAATGAAAACAAACATTTCAAACAGCTGAATAATCACCAAGCACAAGTTAAGCGAAGCTACATGACTGATTCTGCTTTAATCAGTGATTCAGCCCAGCTCAAGACAAAGGAAATGTTTAATAAGAAGATTATAAATATGGACCTGCTGCATAAATTTTGAATTATTATTCTGTCAAGAGTGAATTTCCAAACTGGATAGTTATTAAAAATGACATTAAACCAGAGATTCTCTGTAACAGTTTCTGGTATTGAATTTTCAGTTATAAATTTAATGACCCCTGGCAGTTCATCTACTGATTCAAATCTTTAGTTTCTTAAAGGAACATTGTGTAAGAATTACTGCCATCTAGCGTTGGAATTGGGTATCATATTCTAAAGCCGGATTTATGTTCGCGCAATGTGTGAGTGTGGTCATTTAAACTGGAAAAAAACACCAGGTTGCCACAGGCATCACTAACTTGAACAAATCACAACATTAGGTGTGTTAGTGACACACATGAACTTAATGACCCTCCAAGTGTGAAAGTTCCTGTAACAACTTGTAAGTAGAAATGCTTCACTAGTTAGAACTGAAGAAGCATTTCCAATAAGAAATTAAACATCTTCAAGAGACAAAAAAAAAGAAATCTAGTTGCCTTCGTAGGATTACCATGACCTGGAAGACTGAGAATCTACACCAACAAATGTGTCCCGGATAATTTGGGTTATGAAAAGCTTGCATGGCTTTGAGTCTCTTTTGACAGTAGAAATATAACCTCATATACAGTTCTACACCAGCTGCTCATCTAAAGTTTTACAGAGCATTATCACATGCGGCAGATCCATGATCAATGCTGACTCTAATGACTGTGAATGTTGTGGTGGTTAGTGCTTTTCAGACAAAACCTGCTCCCACAACAGATGGAGTCACTGCAGCCAGGCGAAGCTTGAGCTCCTGTTTAAACAAATTAGCCAGAGGCGAAACCTTAAATATTTTACTGCTCACTGCACAGACGTGTTCATTAAATCATCCATATCAATGTTCCTGAGCATAGCCAATCCTGCAGATCCAACCAGATGGCTACAGTCAGTCAAAGCAGGTCCTGCTTTGACTGAATGCTGCAGGTTTATTGGTTACACTGATGGAGATAATGATTGGCTTGTGTTTCACAGGAAATGGTTTATGCTAATATTTTACTTATTTATAAGACAAAGACATCTCTAAATTGTAAGTCAGTGGGCAAGAATGGTTTTGCACATTGACAGATGTGTGTATAACAGCTGTTTAAAGAAAATGAGGAACAGATCAGTTTACAGTCCTTAATTCATTAGGCCTCAGTGCCACTAAGTATTTCTACAAAGGGAAATCTGCCTGAAGGCAGATCCTGACACATGGATAATTGTGTTATCTGTGTTATTTTATGAGATAAGTTGTACATCACAGGATCCGAATTTTACATTTTGAAACACAAAGTGAGAACACACACTTTGCTGCTTGAAATTCCTTTTGTCAGATCCGCCTAAACATTGCTGTTAAAGAGCTTGGCTGCAGTTATTTTTCCATCCTAGCTGCACATGCACCTCTGTGACGAAGCTACACAGAAACTAGTCTATATTGACAATCTGAGGTCTAAACACGACACACACCTATGTATAATTCCAGTTCACATCTACCATAAAGAAGTAAACATGTTTTAGTTCATTCAACCATTAAAAATCTGTGTAAACAGAGTACGTTGCACATGTGACCTATTTTCTCACATAAGTCATTTTTAGTGACACAACCAGCAATCACTGTTGTTTTTTCACTGTATTATTATTATTATTATTATTATTATTATTATTATTATTATTATTATTATTGCTTTTATTATTACATTTCACAAAATAGGAATTTTAATAACATTTTACTGGTCCATTGAAGTCTTGTGAACTCGGATCATAATTGCATCCAGCTCACATTTAAATGATTTTATACATTTTTACTTCACTCATTGAATTGTTTTTTTTTTTTTGCTGTTGTCAAATAACTTCGGACATTTGTTTCTAAATTCTGACACAAATAAACTGGTTCAATTTTTTTCTAAACATGGTCTAAATTCTCCACATATATACAAAAATACAGACAGCTTTGTTTTCAATTATGCTGTTGAGGAGAATAAACTCATTTAAAGAAAATAGTATTATTTGATGTATCAGTAAACTACAGTGTCATAGCTGATAAAATAGACAACAACATAAAAATAAAACACCGTGAAAAAATATGTTTTGGAGCAAGTTGAGCGCAGGTGTTCAGGAATTAAATGACAGGTCAATAGATGGTCTTGTTTTCTATAAAAGTCAGAGCATGTTAGCCTTACATGTCTCCTCCACTGAGCGATGGAAACTTTATGACTCAGTACATATTGTTGGCAGTGCAGCATGTATCACTATGGTGACTGATACTGATTGTAGCTTGTGAGTCGTTTATCTGACACTGGCAGTTCTGACAGCAAGAACAGGTAAGGCTGACAGAGAAGAATTAAGGTAATTAATCCTTGACACAAGTCATAATTTGTCAAATTCATTGTAGACCTGATTGCAGTAAATCAACTTTTGAAAGCCAAGCTGAAGTCCACAAGCAAAAGGGATTTGTAGACTTCAGCTCAGCGTTCAACACCATGATCCCCATATCCTTCTGCACCAAACTGTCCCAGCTTACTGTGCTACCCGTCCTCTGAAAGTGGATCTTCTGTATCCTTACTGACAGAAGCCAGCAGGTGAGGCTGGGACAGTTTACCTCGGACACTCGGACCATCAACACTGGCGCCACCCAGGTGTGTGTCCTCTCACCACAGCTCTTCTACCTCTACACCAGTGGTTCTAAAATGTTTTCTACTGCGCCCCCCTTTAGAGGAATAAACATTCCCAGCCCCACCCCAGTGTGTAAATAGCACTGTATATAGTATGAGTGTTAAAGTTATTACTTTCTACTTATTTAATTCCTTCACTTATTGTAGTACTTTCTACTAAAGTGACATATGAAGGCAAAAATTCTTTGTGTGTATTCATATTTGGTGAAGAAAGCTGATTCTGATTCTGTTCCTTTGCTTGTTTTAAGCTTTTAGACTGATGATAAGAGTATTCGCTGAGAAAATATACTGGAATATATTTAAGAAATGCAATTAAATCCCAAATCACACAATCACACAATGACTACGTTTATATAAAACCCCTTAATGTTCTTCTAACAAATAGAAAGTAAACTTGTTCATGCTTTAAGTGATCCTAACACAGCACTGATTTCTCTTTTCTGCAAAATTCAGGAATCATAAAGTACTTTAAACACACGAGTGACAAATTGCATATCTGCTGTGGATCCAAAGTTTTAAAGAAATAAAACAAACACTGATCCCTCTCTGAGAATCTACAGTAATATAAAGGTGAGATCAATAAGGTGACGGATTTACCATCTCATGACTGCCAAATGTTGATGTGATCCCTGCAGAGAAGTTATTAAAAGTGTTCATAAAAAGAGCTTCATATTCAAAGAGCTCTGTCAGCAGTATACCTGTGGAGTATTTTTATGGGTCTCAAAGCTCATTAAAAGTAATAAAATTGAATTTACAAAAAGATAAATCTCACTGGTTCAATGTAAAGAAGAGTCGTTTGTAAAATGTATTTTCTAGAGTAATTTTCAACTCAGCAGGTTATCATCAATTCGGCTGGCAGAGTTTTTTTTTCAAAACAATTAAATGTAATTGACAATTGTTTTGAGACTTTTTTTTATAAACTTTAACAGCAAAAACGATCGTGGGGTGGGAGTTAGTGAAAATGTGTTTGATGATTTTTAGTTTGTCAAATATTCTCTTCAGCAGCTTCCAAAAAATAATACCACAAATAATAACACTGTGAACTACTTGGAAAAATTTGCCACAGAAAGCATACCCAATTTTACATGATGATATAACCAGCTTCATAAGGAAGATGGACTCTGTTGCAGATACGGGTAATCCAGCTTAAAAAGCACTCTGATTAGCCTACAGCCCATGGAAGAATTGGTTTCAGGATTTGAAAGTCGGATACTCTCCATCCATTATACAAAAAATGGATTGTTTTAGGTATAGAAGAGAAACTGGCTAAAATAATAATAATTTTAAAAAAAAACAATCTTCAAAGCAAACCTTTTGAACAACCTACATAAAAGCCCTGAAGAATTAATGTTCAAGACCACTTTAAAAAGATAGTTTGCCTATTTGAAAGCAAGATTAAAAGAAACAAGGGGTGGCTCAAGACTTGCACAACACTGTACACTGAATCAAATGTGAAAAATCTATGAATATTAGCTTCTTTGTCGAGTTAACAATCTCCTACCAATAGACTGTGCTTTTTTACTTACTGGAGTAATACATCATAGATGATAATTTTGCATAGAACCAAACAGTAACTATAAAGGTTTGATGATTGCAGAGTAAGAGGCTGCTCAGTGGCTTAGTCTTGGGCAAAGCCAACACAGCACCATAGTACTCAGTGTATTGATCTGGTGTTGAATCATGGTGATAACGTATTGATTGTAAGCACCAACACTCACCTAATTTGTCACCTGGTATTTTTGCAAACTGTCACCATTAACACCTAAACACCCTCCCCCACTTACATAATCACTGTGCAGCCAACTTGGCTACAAGATTTGAAGATGATACTCCCCCCACCATGAAAGTGTAAGTAACCAGTTTAAGGATGTTGATAACTTGGCCCATAATTCGGAAATAATCCAAATATTCCATATCTGCAGTGTGAATTTGTGATTTCACATTTTTACAATTTCAGTTAAAACAAACTCTGCTCCGTTTGTCTGTTAATGTGACCCATCCTCGGTGGGCAAATATTACGGCTCACTTTCTAATGACTTTGAAACCTAATTTTATTTACTTGTTTGTAGTTTTACTAATTTTCCTTGGCTGGATAGTCAATAATACATTTCCTGTTCATTTCCAATTTGACCTGACTTTATGTAGCTTAAACCTAAAGTGTTTAAGAATTATTGACATCTAGTGGGAAAGATGGGCATAGAAATTACTGCAACTACCACAGTTGTGAATGAATGGTGGCTGTCAGTGGCCAAAATTCTTCCACACATAAACATCTTTCATCTGGGAGTGGCTCCAGTGGCTTCAGGTGCATCAGTGACTGGACTACAGGTAACTACTACATAACTGTCTTTTACTGTCTTCTTAGCTTTTCAGAAGCTGCCTCACAAATAAATAGTCACTAATAATTATTATCAATTCATATAAAAAATATTATTGTCATGGAATGATTTATAAATAATTTGTCCTTCATGAAAAATTCTGAAAATAGCACCAATGTGTTTTGCTCATTATAAGCAACTTAAGTAAACAATTTTATTTAGTAGCTTCACATGGTCAGGTATTTTATTGGCTTTTGCTCTGCACGCAATCTGTGTTTGCCCATACTGTAAAGTAACAGTCTACTTGCTCTTTTTCAAACGCTTAATAACTGCAACTTTCCAAATGGATCATGCAACAAAGCATCTGGTGCATCAGGTTAATTCACTCCAGACAGTAAGGAGAGCAGTTTAACAGGCATGGTGGATTTGTAGTATGTGAGGCATGTTAGCAGCATCAGCATGCAAGAAAACATTCATCATCATCATGAGTCAGTTCATGTTTAAACAAATACATAAACAAGTACCAATATTGATGGCTTTCATCCAGCAAAAGAAAAAAAAAAGCCACTTAAACCTAAACATGACTCATCAGACATCAGAGATGTGTCTTCAAAGAGAAGCCTAAAGCTCAGGCTCTGTGTGGTCTATTCTGTCATCTGATTTCACAGTGGCAATGTTTTCATCAGTATCTTCTTTGGACAAATTTAAATGGAAATGCAAATAAATCACATCTCACCAACCACAGCTGTAGTTAGCATAGCATCTCTGAAGTGTCATGTTACCAGACCAAATTATGAAAAACAACTAAATATGTTACCACAGTTAAGCTGACACACAAATCTATATAACCATCTCACCAGGAGACTACAGTCCAATCCAAACTCGGATCAGCTGCATCGGCCAAATTAAAGATTGAATGTGCCAGAACTTCCTTCAGTTATATGAAGACAAAACTGAAATAATAGTTTTTGGAGCCAAGGAAGAAAAATCAAAAGTCAGTACTCAGCTTCAAACAGCTAAGATCAAAACTAACAACTAAGCCAGAAATCTGGGAGTTTCATGGAAGTCAGCCTATTATCACTAAAAGAACAAATTGAGAATTAATCAGCAGGATTCACAAAACTTGTCCATGCATTTATCTTTAGAAGACTAGACTACTGTAATGCTGTCCTCACAGGTCTCCCTAAAAAGTCCATCAGACAGCTGCAATTAGTCCAGAATGCCGCTGCTCGAGTCCTCACTAAGATCAAGAAAATAGATCATATAACTCCAGTCCTCAGATCTTTACACTGGCTTCCTGTCTGTCAAAGAATTGTCTTCAAAATCCTGCTGTTAGTTTACAAAGCACTGAATAGTTTAGGACCAAAATACATTCAGGATCTTCTGGTTCGTTATGAACCAACCAGATCCCCTCAGGTCATGGGGGTGGAATCAGGACTCTGCTGGGGGGGTAGGTGGTCCTTGGACCTGTGGGGCGCCTGCCCTCTGTGCGGCCCGCGCCTGGCGCCTGGGCCTGCTCACCATCACCCTGGGCTGTCCGGTGCCCCTGCCCCGTCGCACTGGGGGGCCCCAGTCTGGGGGCCCCTCTGCTCTGGGCTGAGTGGGCCGCTGCTCTCTCTGTTTTGGCTGTCCTGGGCTCGGTGGTCTGTGGACCTGATGGGCCTTCGGGACCTCAGGCTCCCCCCATCCTCCGCTGATGCTTCGTGGTGCAGCATGGTCACGGCCCCTTGCAAGCACACGTGCTCGTCTCTCCAGCCGCTTCTGACTAGATGTTGCTGATGTTTGTGTGTTGGTACGTTTCTCTGCAGGTATGTTTGATGACTACTGTACTTTTTCATATCATCATTATTCTATTTTCTTTATGTATCATGTAGTAATGTGGTAGTTTATATTGTTTTTTTGTGATGTGGTTTAGGCAGCCCAGACAACTTTATTTCCACATTTTAATCCTGTCCTTTTCTCCCTTTTTTCCCTCTTCCTCTATCTCCCTGTCAGGTTTGGCACTGACATATAAAAACTAAAGAAAATAAGATTACAATAAAAGCTTCTAGTAACATACATGGAAGAGGAGGGATAAACATAGCTATACTGTATTATATATGAGGTGATATATTATTATGTGATAAACTGGTAGTCTGAATATGTATGTGTGTATACAAATATATATGGAAGAGAAATTATTTTATGTGTTATATGTCAATAAAAGTGGATGCATAGTAAAAGTTATATTGATAAGAATATTGGTAATATGTAAACATATAACGTCACAACAAAAGATGACTAGGAAGGGGTGGGAGTAACAAAAAGTGTATACTTCTTCCCACTCCTTTTTCGAACCTGTTAACATTTTGATTTGTACAAGCAATGTGTTTTGGTTTTCTAAAGAATTGTTTTCTCTTGTTTTGAAACATATTTTTATTTTATATTTTTTATTTTTTGTTCGAAATAAATTTGTTCATTCATTCATTCATTCATTCATTCATTCAAATAAAAAAAAATACATAATAAAATAATAAAAACATCAAGGGCAGCCATGTATATAACATGTCTCCCTTGGTAGAGCAAATCTGTCAAGCAAAATATGGCACACAGACCACTGTCTACCATTAGACAGGACAGGGCAGAAAAAAAAGAAAAACAATATTTTCCATTATTTCTCGCATTTTATCTCATTTTTTTTTTTTTTTTTTTAGCTTTTTCTGTTTTTATTTAATTGTTTTTAAATCTTTTTTAATTTTGTTTTCAAATGTAATGTTTAATATTTCCTGTACCCGACTGTAATCCTTTTAATGTTTTAAATAAAGCACCTTATGAAATCTGCTATACAAACAAACTTGCATGTATATATATATATATATATATATATATATATATATATATATATATATACTGTACTGTTACTGGTTTGTTTAGAACATGTTTGTTCTGAATTGATAAGTTACAATTTGAAATATTATAAGTGATTTTTGTGGTTGGAACCAGTAAAAAGCGATAACTAAAGTGCTTATGTTTATACAAAAGTAGGAAACCTGTTAAATAAAGTTTACCATTCAGTGCAGATGATCTTCAAGGTATCAAATATTCATGTATTCTACAAAGTAGCTAGCAAAATGTTATAAGTCATTTTCATGCCTTGTCAGCTTCAAGAGATCCTGCAAGCCAATATTTTACACATCGCTAACACTGGGTTTGATTATTATGGTTTATACCAAAGTAAAATTGGGAAGGAAATTGACATAATTTTAAGTGATTAGTACTAAGCATTGTGAAAATTGTGCAAGAATGGGATTCAGAACGCATGTGGGTGTTTTAGGAATAAAAAATTGAAAAGAAAATAATTATGATCACTTTTCTTTGCTAAGCGGTGACTGTATTTGGCCGCCTCGAAGTAACATCAGTGATGTCAAGCATGAAAAGAACAGCAATTACATGTCTAAAGGGTTTGAGTCACTGTTCCACTTTTCACACACCCTTATGCAAAATAGAAAATTGCATTGTCTTGGTTCTGAATAGCATCAATTATGTTGCTGTTCCAAGAACACCAAGAAGCAGCACAAAAGGTTAATCTTTTTAAATTGTAATTTATGTAACTCGCTGATGGCCACAACTGAATGGCTACTTAAATTTTTAAATAGACTTTTTAAGAAAATGAAAAATAGACTGTTCTTTTTTCAGTACTTGTGCGTCAATGGATGTTTGCTGAAACACTGTTGCTTTAACCAAGAATTATTTGAAAACCAAAAGAAAAAGACATGGAAGAACATGCAGGGCAAAAAGTGAAATCAAATGTATCTACTGAATGAAGGGAAAAACACTTGGTGGTTCTGTTTACTTGGAACACACTTTTTGTCTTTATGTTGTTGGCAGAATTTTAATATTAGCTGAGATCCCAGCCTTCAGTTATCTTCATCCTTGTAACAGTACAAATTGATCAGCTCCAGCCTTGTGGTTTTAAGCAAAAAACATTACAAGACTAACACATGCAGCACTTGCTAGAAACCTTTATCCATATCATGCGCTGTGCTTGTAAATTCGTGTCATCTGTTGCTTCTGTAGCAAAACTAGACTAACCAAACTGAGATAGAAACTATACAGATATTAAATGCATTCTTGTTTTTTTCAAAATATTTTTACTTTTTCAATACCAGTGTTTTTATTTGTTCACTAACTTGATGGTTATAATCCGTCCTTCTCATGTGAATCAAGCCCCTCAGACTAGCCCTACAAAATATGTACTATGAAATAAAATTTTTCTTACGTCAGCATGATATCACAGCAAAATTAATGGATGGTAAATGGACTGCATTTATATGGAGGCTCTTATTCATATTTTGACCACTTAAAGCGCTTTTACACTACTTTTCACATTCACACACACACACACACACTCATACAGCACTATTATTGTTATTGTTTAGTGTTTTTTTTTTCCTATCACACATATTCATAGCCTGGCTCATCGAGAGGCAATGTGGGGTTCAGTATCTTGCCCTTTGCATTTGTCACAAAGACACAAAGTTTTTTGTTTGTTTGTTTGTGTTTTTATTTGTTTTTTGTTGTTGTTGTTGTTTTTCCCCTAAATCTAAATGCTCAAAATGAGACTTACTGGGTACATATATAAATGCAACCCTAATCCTAACCCTAACTCAACAGTTGAGATGCTATGTAACAAAATCTAAATAAAGTCACTTGCAATTCTACTCAACCAACATTTTGTTTACAGTGGAGAAGGAAAACATGTCAAACTAGGACAATTACATATTTCATGAAAAATATGAGCTCATCTTGAATTTGATGACAGCACCAAGTCTCAAAGAAGTTGGCACCAGAGCAATAAAAGCTTAGAAAAGTAAATAGTAGGGGAGACTGGGGATTGTTGTAACACTCAGTTTGAACAATCAGAGATGAGCTTTGGTGATGTCATCAATACAGTCCATGCTCACTGTAGTAGCCATACCGGTATATATTGAATTATTCATGAGGTGGCACAGGTGACTCACAGCATCAGCAACTGGGTGGTGGGTGTGTTGCTGTGGGCTTGTGTGTCACAAAGTTTGAAAGGTGAACGTACGAACTCACGGGTGTTTACGGAGAATGGAAAGCCTGTCTCAGCTGGAGGATTTTATTATTTATTTGGACGGCACGGATTATGGAAGCCATGGATGGAAAGAATAAAAGTATCGCTGCTGACACCGATGTGCTTTGGAGTCTCTGGAACGCACGTCTGGCAGATAAGCTTAGCACACAGCAGCCCTCAGTTTATCATTTTACTGCAACACTCACTTACAAACTGAGCTTAGCCACTTACAAATTGACTTATGTCTCTGAGTTGAAAACTGTCTGTTCTGGAGCCAACAAATTATTTTTCAGGTGAGAAAGTAAAAATTTTCATCACAAATATTTTTTGCATAGTGTCCATTGTGTTGTAGATACAATTGTTTTACTTACAAAAGCTCAATTAGTAGTTTCTCTAATTTAATGTGTTGCATTGGTGCAAGCTCTGAAGATAAATGCTAAAAATGGTTAGCTTTTTAATGGCTGCCTGGCATGGGGAGGGATGTAACTGCACTTAAAAATGTTACCATCTTCCCCTAATGTTAACATTTTGTACTTGTCTCCTTTTTACAGTATGCCTGGGCAGTGGAAGAGTAAAAAACACAGGGGTGTCCCTGCAGAAGTTGGAAGGCATTTGTGTGACTACGCACCTTCGCGGTTCACAAAGCACCCTGACGCATCTTAGTATCCCAACACCTCAGCATACCTACCAGACCAAGTCTCTACCTCAGCCCGAACAGACCAAGCCTCTACCTCAGCCTGAACAGACCAAGCCTCTACCTCAGCCTGAACAGACTAAACCTCTACTTCAACTACCCTGGCAGCGGAAAGTTTCAGCCTCAGCTAACCTGGAAGCTCAAGGCCTCAGTCCACCTGCTCTCTGTCCATTTCCTAAAGCTGGAGCCAGGAAACTGGTAGGAAAAAAAAGAAATTACAGACAGAAGTCTCCACAGACACACCAGTAAAACAGGCATGGGAAGAGGAAGAAAAGAAGCAATGCAAAAAAAAAAAAAAAAAAAAAAAAAAAAAAAGGAGAAGAAGAAGAAGAAGAAGAAGAGAGCAGCAAACTAAAGGCCCAAGCTTGATGACATAGTAGATGCAAACTCCTCAGACAATGAAAATGTCTGTATTGTCAGCTTGGAGCATTGTGATAACTTACAACCAAGGGAAGTTTGGATCAGGTGGCAGCATTGTAGATGGCAAGGACATCTACATCTGCACCACTGCCTATTTAATTAAACATATGTATTATACCTTAAGCAATTTGCTTAGTTAACAGTTACTTACAAAGTATTTCTGCAGATTAAAACACACTTTTCAAAAGTGTTTTGTTTATTGTTCAGTAGACAGTTCAGCTGGTAAAATGGCAGTTAGTATTTACTAAGTGCTAAGTGCAGCTTTGCACTTTTTCACATTAACCTGTTTTAGGCTACAAAACACACACACACAACACACACCAGTTTGTACTGTATTAGTCTTTATTTTATGTTATATATATTTATTTATCTTATTGTATAGATTTTTATTGTATTTAACTTGTACATTTTATTAATTTTATTATTATTATTCATGTAGTCTTACAAGTTTATGGTTCCTTCTTTATTCAAGTGTTTCTGTACATTTTTAAGTGTGGCTCTTTTTTTAAACATAATAATTTAATTATTACATCCATCCTCAAGTAGTGTTTCAGGCTGAATTCAAAAGCATGCGTCTCAGAGGGAATTTGGATGCATTAGTGCCTATGAAACTGTTAGCTTGAAAGACACCATTTATATGGATTATTTTTTCAGGGAAGGCCTTTCATTTTTTCCCCATGACAATACTAAACGATAAACTGCATCTTTTAGAAGATGGCAGCAACATGTGCTGAACATAACCTGCAGGACACACTGACTTCTACCAACCAAAAAAAAAAAAAACATTTGGAGCATCAATAATCACAAAATACAACATGACAAAGAAGATTAGGATTGTTGAGCTGCTAGATAATGCTCCTCACCCACAGGCATCCAAACTATGGATTCGAGGTTCAGCTCCAAGTTTCTCGGCTTCCACATT
Source organism: Melanotaenia boesemani (assembly GCF_017639745.1). Classification (NCBI taxonomy): domain Eukaryota; kingdom Metazoa; phylum Chordata; class Actinopteri; order Atheriniformes; family Melanotaeniidae; genus Melanotaenia; species Melanotaenia boesemani. The sequence goes on along the minus strand of NC_055695.1, from coordinate 16,211,157 downwards.
ACTGAGAATCTTTACTGGTCACATGCACACAGACACTGTGGTCAGGAAAGCTTTGCTATATTTTCTGAAGAGACTGAGAGAATTCTGCATGAACACCAACATACTCACCAGCTTCTGCAAGTGGACCATTGAGAGTCCACTTGTGAGCTGCATCATACTGTGGTATGGAAATTTCTCCACTAGAAATAGTGGTGCAGATGCTGCAGTACATCACTGCAAGAAGTCTCCCTTCGATCCTGGACATTCACCACAGCTGGTGTCTGCAGATGCATGAAGTATTATTAAGGACCAGAGCCATCAAGCACACATACTTTTCAACCTGCTACCATCTGACAGATGGTACATGAACATGACTGCATGCACCAAAAGACTGAATGGCAGCTACCAGGACTATCACTCCTTAACGCAACATAAACTAGTCAAGCAACTGCTCTAGACCTAAACCTTTTATCTGTCACGGATCATGCACAAACACTTTAGACCTAAACTAATTGTTCATGTTCTTATTTGTAGTTCTGCACCCTGCACGAGTACAAAAGTTTATTTAACTTTATTTATTTTCATGTTACCTTTAATATGCATGACATGCTTATATTTTATATTCTGTATTGATTGTTCTTTTTTCAGCATTGTGAATAGTGTTGTCTATAATATTTCTTTGCATTGACTGTGTGTTAACCTGCACATAACAAATAAATAAATCTAAATCCAAAAATGCATTGGCATACAACTGTCACACAAAACTAGCCCAAAAAACTGTAAATATGGTGGCCAGTTTGCTACTATGAGCTTTACACACAGGGTTGTGGTACAGGAGATTAAATGTTCTTTGCTTATAATAAGAGAATATACAATAATATATCCAGACTTAACTTTCTTCTCGCCATGCCAAAAAAAAAAAAAAATGGAGAGGGGGCGAGTGTTAGTAGAGGTGTTGCAAATGTACTCATCTTACTATGAGCAAGGATTCTGTACAAGCATAGCATGACATGCTGTTGTCTGCATACATGTGTAGTGCTATATCAAGCATGAAATTGCTTTTTGTTTTTCATTATCAGCCTCCATCTGCTGGTTGAACAGAATCTTTCTGTAATCCTGAGGAGTCATCCATATGTTGATGTCTGCATGACCTCCCTGAAGAATAAAGCAGCTCCTGAATTAGGAAATAAGTTGTCAGTGTTAACACGAAAGAGATGTATGCATGCAGGTTGAGCTGGAAGGAGTTTTTCCACTCCTGACCCTGTTGACTAGTGGTACCACATTAATTATTTAGTCTGCAAAGGTGGGTTGTATTGTTCACTGGATGTGATGTTGCAGTTGTTTCCAAGAAGTCGTTTCCTGTGCTGCTAAAGCTTTATCATCATAAAAATAATTTACCTGGAACTCATTCAGTGACCCACAATAACCCCCACCCCCCTTAAGTCAGAGATGAGTCTGGTTCATTTAAACAGCAGTGACTCAAAGCAAACTGGGATTAATAAAGTATAATAATAATAATAATTAAAAAATAAATAAATAAATAAATAAAGCACATGGCAGGTCTCTTTATTTATTTATTCTTTTTCACACATTATAAATAAATCTGTATTTGTTAAGTCCTTGCAGTGTACAAGATAAACCAATCATAATGTGTCTATATGTAAACGCTGACAAATTTGATCCATCCCTTCAACTCTTATATCCTGAAGAGAAATTTCAGTTATTATCTGCTCAGTTGGTTACCATAGCTACTACAGCAGGCACAAGCTTGAATCTAGAATAGACTGAAACACAATTTGCAGTCTACCACAACAGCAGCAGCAGTGGGTTCCAGGTACTCTTTTTTTTTTTTTTTTTTTTCCCAGGTACTCTTAATCACAACTTCTCTTCAGTATTATGTGACAAACGTCCATTTTGACAGAACTTAAAGAAGGATTTAATTAAATAAAGCAGACACCTGGTAAACAAATAGTTAACATTTCAGTACAGCATTGTCACATATATAATGCAGTATTAGTTGAAAGCTCCATGATAAACACTTAACTGTTGAGGTTAAGTGTTCCTGGATGAACATGAACAAATGCAGATGTTTACTATTACAGTGAATAAGTGAATCTTTTGCTGTGGCCTTCACAACAGGAGACAACAGGCTGTCTATCCTGGTGAAACGGCTTTATTCCAAAAACAATCACAAGTCCAGGCACGTTTACGGTACCTGGACAGTAACAAGTATGTGAGTTGACTGGCTAGTTTAGATATTTTTACTCTTGCATCAGTCTGTCCTGACTTACTGAGGCAGACTTTGTGCACACAAGACAGTTATTGATTGACTTTCTGCCTCAGAAGATTTAAAAAATGTGTTTGTCATATTTTCAGGGTCTCATTGGCATTCACCGCAAATGAAAAGAGCAAGTCTTATGTTTTTGTTTTTGACATTTCAGAGCTTAACTTTTTTCTTCCACACTAAATAGCCTACATTCACAGATGTTCTTTCTTATTCAGCAAAAAGCATTGCAGTTTCCACAGATTAAATTACATCAAAGAGTGGAAGAACTATTGCCTTAGTGTTTTCATTTCAGGATGATGTACATTTTGGAGCAAAGTGGTTACATTTTTGGATCGTCAAACAAAAAAATGGAGTGATACCATCTACTGCTCCCCACTATCAGCTCAGACTTCAACTTTGCACACTTAGAGTAATGAAACTGATTCAAAGCCAATAAAACCATTACTTTGCTGCAACAGCACAGTGACTCAACCCAAAAACCCAAAATTGGATTTACAATGCATTTATTGATTTTCTTTGTAACATGAGTTTAATAATTAAACCCATGTGACATCTGACAGCTACAGTACGGTTTATTTATTAAATGAAACATGAGTGTTGGATGATGAATATCAGACACAAACCTGCTCTCACACTCTCTGGTCTGTCACATTTCCATCAGCTGGTGAGGGGTGCTGCAGATTTATTGTGGCTTCCTGTCCTCTGCAGTCTCCTTTGATGACTTAGGTGTCTAAAGGAAATGTGTATATGTAAAGACACACATCGACATCATTTAAGCCAAGAGAGTAAAAGTGCTTGGTGTTTGAAAAGGGCTGGGCGGGGGGAAAAACATCAAAGAGATTAAAATCAAATCACACCTCAAAGAAAAACAGCAGAAAAAATAGACCTTAGTATGATGTGGAGAACAAAGCGCATCGACTGGACTGTTAATCATCAGTTCATGAGTCAGAGCTGTTTCTGCTCACGTTTTTTTTTTTTTTTTTTTTTTTACAGAAAAGGTACTGTTTCCATGCTTCTTTTTTCACTTGAAATTTACACTTTGCTAAAAAAAAAAAATCAAAAGGGATCTTTCATCATGAATATGGCAGCCACTTGATGTTCCTAGAGACCACATATGTCATTCCACATTTTACAGTCAACAACTCTCCTAATTTATCACCTGGAAAGACTTTGTGAAATATCTTCAAGGTTTCAAAGGTTGTGTTTTTGTGTTGCTGTTGTGGTTTTATATGTAGCCAAAGTCATGATTGTTTCCTATATGTAACCTGGTTTGTTTCTTACCTAAATCTATATCCAAACATAAAACTTACTGACAACGCACAACTTCAATCCTGAGGGCATTTTGCGATTTCATGAAAAAATAAATAAACACGTTTTTAAATAGTTGGGAAGGGGGTGACAAACGTCTGGAAAAGTAGTGCTAAAAAAACGTGGATGGAGGAGCAATTTGCAACCGATCATGTAAATAGACAACATGCCAGTAACGTAAACAAGGATTTTATAGCAAATGCTCACAAGACAAAAACTCTCAACACTAAAAGAACAAGACAAATGCTCACAGATTGTTTTATACTCTATATTTACAGTGAAAAGAAAGAAGAAGAAGAAGAAGCTAGAATACAGATTTTATGTACACTACAATACTACAATAATTTTTAGGGTCTTGCTACGGTCATAAAAACCAACAAGTGAGCACTGGTCATTTGGTGGTTCCAAAACCACTAAGTAATGCTATGATTAAGATGGTACATTACAGGGCTTCATTGGCTTACAATAATCTCCCTTTTAACATTAGACACACCAAAAACAATGATCTTCTGAAAAGTTACTTATAAACAAATATTTTTTAATTAATTGGTTTATTGTTGGTTGATTGTTATGTGATTTATCTGTGGATTAATGTCATGCTGTTTGCTTCTGTTTTATTTTATAGTTATACTGATCTTTGTATTTTTATTGGTGGTTGGTTGATTTAAATTTACTGTGACTTGTCACTTGATTAGTGTTTGCTGTAAAGCAGCTTCTGTCTTATTTTGATTTGTTTTTTTGATAGTGCTATATGGCTCTTTGATCCTTTTATTGGTGGTTGTTTGATTTATATGTTCAGCGACTGAGCTGATGATTAATGTGTGTTGTTACGCGGTTTCTGTTTTATTGTTTTTGTATTGTATTGATCTATGTATCTTTTTTATTGTTGTTGCTAGGACCCCAGGAAGACTAGCGAGCATGAGGATCCTAATAAGTAAATAAACAGACATATAATATGAAATATTTCCACATATTGATTTAATTATGTACAAATACTTTGAAAACCCAATGTCTTACAATTGTGTAAATTAAACTGATTTCCTTTGTAGTTCTATCACACCTAAGGTCACACTTTATTTTACACACTGGTGAGATAAAGCTAAAAGGACTTTGCCCCCTTATATATCACAACCCATTTTATACTTTATTCATCAGCTTTCACACACTTTACTCCCTTTATAGATGAGTTGCTGGGGAAAAAAAAAAAAAAAAACAGCTACTGAGTCATTAGAGCAGTTCTGGATACTCAGTATGTTGAGTACTTTTGAGCATTTCTGGTACATGATGAGCTGGGACTTGTGTCCAGATATAAGGATGATAGGACTAACAGGTAGTCAGTCACACTGATGATTATCTTTAAATTCATTTGTCAAGGAAATGTGATCCCTCTCACATGCTTAGGCCTATGTGATGTGTCTTATGTGATATGTAACAGAATGTTCCATTGATTTTTTTCTTTTTTAACAATAAAGATTGTAAAACAATTTGTAAGCATTTGTCTGCGCACAAATAATCAGTAAGCAGTGATCAGTGCTCAGTTTAAAAGCCTGCATCTTTGATGGTACAGAGGTGCATAATTGCATGTGGAACTGGAAATTTGTACATCTAGAAAACCCCCATCAATCTAAATATTGGTTAGAGAGCAACATATGACATTTCTTTCAAGAGATGTCATATGTTGCTTTAATTTCAAGCAAGCTAAACTTGTGGAATTACATGTATTCTTTTATTTTTATTTTTAAAAAGAATAAGAACAATAATTAATAAGAACAATAAAACAAACAATTTTATTAAACTCATAAACATTCTGACTTTGTAAAACAGGCATAGATTATAATAAAACGTAACCTCTTCTACTTGTCACAAGTTTATAAGTTAAAGGTATAAGCTGGGAGAGATGTGAAGGTGCCAGACAGGTTGTAAGAGTTGAGTCGGCAATAGAAAGGGAAATAGTTGGACCTGTAAAGCAAACCTGAGTTATAAGATCCTTTGAAAAACTGACAGATCTGCAGAGGTGTTGGGTTTCTTCTTTAAAGGAACACAACTACATGAATACTCTTCCAAGCAAACATCCCCTGTTCATCTAAGAGGATACAGCATTTTTAACTAAATCCCATACTGAGGTACATAAATAATTTACTTAGACTAAAGTCTAAATAATAAAATTCATGTACATTACCACACATTCCATAAGGCTGCAACTAGATGGCTAAATGGCTCCAAGTTGTCTCAAAACTGACCTAAGAAAAAGAACGAACATGCCATGATTGATTAGATTAATGTTGTAGTACCTTTTGCTCAGATCCACAGACACAAAATTGGCTGGCAACGATTGGCTGATTTGAATAATGAGATGTCTGAGACGTATTATAGCTACAGAGAGTTGTAAAAGTGGACATGAGAAAACATCCAATCCATGACATGCATTTGCTACATGAGCTGCATGGCAAACACTATTAACATGGATATCTACTTAGAATTATTGTGTGGAAGACACATGAAGGATGATACTTGGGTCACATTGACACTCTTGCTGACTGACCTCAACTGTAACATTTTTTTTATGTGATGCATGCTCAGTACTAACCTAGAAGATCCTGATTGATTTCTGTTGCACAAAGAGCTATTTAGAACGTGGATGTAATAAGTAAAAGGATCCATTTCTCAGTGAAGGAAAACAAACTCCATTAATGCTGAATTTGCATTCTTGACAACATTTGACACAAGCAATTTACTATGCCATACAGAGGGCTTTTTCTCATGGACGATGCATTGGTGGAGCAGAAGGCAGCTTGCTACAAGCCAGAGGAAGAATGTTAATCTGCCACACTGTGAGAGTATAATAAAAACCCAATATGTCCTTTTTTATTTTTATCTGAGGACAAAATAATACATTTTTTACTGTAATAGACAATAAAAACAAGGTGTATTAAGTTAAAATGTATAGAAAATTCTTGTCAGAGCCAATTCTTGCAAACTAAAGCCTCCAGTTCCAAATTACACACATATTTGGTAGCCATTAGCTCTCCCTTGAGGTCATCACTTCATGAAATCTTACTGACAGAAAATAATTTTATGAGCTTTAAAGGTCACTGACCACGTTTGAACTTTGAGAGTGATCTAAAATGCTGCAGTGGGCTTAATAAACACTGCTGCTGTTCCTAGAAAAACAGCAGAGATACAAGTGAATCAATTCCATGGAAGAAATCAGCTGCATTTAACTCTTATTTGCAAGCAGGCACTAAAATGACTAATGCAAGTTTCACCTATAAACCAACCACCTTCTGTTAATCAGACTGGCGGCAGCCTCACTGCAGGATGCAAATGTCTCACATCCACTAAGCACACATGAACATATAAATAGGAAAAGACGTTTTAGATGAATTAGATGATTTAGATGAAGAAGCCAGGGCTACCCACCGCCCCGGGGGAAGGTCTGGTCCAACACATGGGCGGGTAGGGCTAGTCCAGAGAAATTGAGCATTCAACAATATTGATTAAGACATTTTATCTTGTTCATGGATTTTAAAGCAAGTGTAAAATAGAGATGTTTGGTTTGTGCTGGCCTGCTGGGATACTTCTGGATTGGATATACCACATTTCTGAGGATTTTGCTGACTGGTGACCTCAAGTAGTCATTGCTTTATTAGTTGAAATGTAAAACCCCAACTAATGATTTTATTGGTTTGAGAAGGAAAATAAGACATGCATTTCATCTCTGTAATCTCCATAGCGTCTTTTAATAATACAAAACCAACACACTGTCCAGACAAACCCATATGTCTGAGGGGCTTGCTGTTGGTCTGTAGCAACTTCATTAATTAAATTTCAAGCTGCTGCTCTTTGCTGCTTTTAGTGGAGCCACACAGCAAGTTGCCCTCTGAACTCTACATCTTTTGTTTCCAGATGAGAGTAAATTCATGTCATCTCTGACTGGAGATGCGAGAGTGCAGATGGGCTTTAACAGATCTAAGTGGGTGGAAACCAGACACAGTTATAAAAGAAACAACTTCTGTTTATACTGAAGGCTTTTCCCACATATGACAGCACTGTGGTGATAACATTGTTATTCTAAATCAAATAATTCTGCAGTCATATCTACAAAAATAAATACTACAAGTCCTACAGTATAAATACTCATGCTTCAACTTAATTGTATCATCAGGGTTTTTTTTTTCCCCATGTTGGAGCCTAATCTGATAAAGACATACTCTCCATAAAAGGCTCTCGTGGAGCTGAAGCACGCAATCAGTCACAAGATCTGACAGCAGCCAGGACCGAGGTGTTGTGAGATGAATTTTCAAACACCTCCAGAGCTTCGTTTTCATTTTGACCACCCCTTCGCCTAATTCTGTAACACCAGACTGCACTTGTCGGATTTCACAGCGTTCTATGAGGCTGCATGATGGCTGCTAAACGAACAAATCAGCTCATTTAAACTGAGATTTGAGACCCAGCAACATTACATAAACTGAGCAGAGACTCCTCAGAGATGTAAAATCATTACACACTCAGAAGGCAAAGAAAATGAAACCCAGTCTTTCTGCTAGAGAAACACTGGGAATGTTTATTGATGATCTGGTCATTAAGATGCCAAATAAGTCATTTCATTTATCAGCTATACCCACACTGTGCATCCTCCTCCCACTCTGAAGGCTTAACTGAATGTAGAGTATTGGCTCATTTCTGATCCTGAACTAACCCGTACACTGTTGGTACAGCAGGATGGTTGAGAAGAAGAAAGAAAGACAGAGACTTTTACTGCAAACAGATTTTAATGGATTTACCAATAACACTGATAAGCAGATAAAAACTTAATGAGAATCCTGACCCAGGAGAAAACTTTGCTATCTCCCATCGGCTAAATTGCTTACTTCAAGAACACACACGAAGCATTACTCAGCAGCCCTTTAACAAGCTGCAGTTATTATATTATATATATTATTATTATAAAATTCACCTTACAGTAGGCGCTGTGGAGAAATTTAGCTCCAAATACGCCTTGTTCACACCAAATCCTTCCACATTGTTCTTAAGCTAATTAGTTACAAACGTATTTTTAAGAAAAAACTGTGCTCACGCTTGAAGAAGAAAAGAGTTCTGGTCGAACACAGCTGATATCACGCTTTTCTTATGCATAGGATCAGATTTGTTCAAGGCTTCTGGGAACTCGCATGACGCTGACACTAGGTGGTAGCATGAGCTCAGCAGGTGCTTTAACTAAAGTAAATCCGTTTTATATTTAGGTATTATAATTCAATTTTAGTAAAACCGTTGATGGGCATTTTCAGAGCAAGGCTGTTAATGATATATTGTATTTTTCTATTTTTCCCTTTCGAAGACTTCAAGGGAAAAACTGCAGGGAAAAAAGTTTAAATACGAACAAACATAAAAAGCAGGAGCAAAAAAGATAAATAAAAATAAGATTGCAAGTGATGCTTTACTATAGGCATTAAAAAGATTCTCATGTTTAAAAAAAATGTGGAAATTATTCACAGGTAGTACGATTTGTACTTTTGCAAGAACAAAATGTTCTGTGAAAGGGACCTCTCACTGAACTGAGGTACCACATGTATCTTCAATGGTTCAAGACGTCTGGTGCTTCCTCATAATAACCTCAGCCTCGAGGACGTCCTGCAGACGTTTCAATTCTTCTTCGGATGCTATTAAAGACAACAGGAAAAGAAGAAAAATAACCAGTGAGATGAATACAAGGTGCATCCAGGAAGCCACAGGCAGACATGGGGTTAATTCCTTGCTCTTATTCGTCTAAAAACTTGCATTTAATCGGGGCAGAAAAAGGAAGCATGGCCACATTTGGTCATCTTCTCTTGATAGGCTGAGGTGGGATGCCATGTTTTTTGTGAATTAAGTGGAAGAGAGCAAAAATTGGTAACACAGCAAAGCATTTTGGAACTATTATAAATCCACCAACACTTAAAAGAGAGCTGGATGATTAACAGCCAAGTTTGTGATTCAAAACTAACCCTTAGATAAGAAAACTTGACCTGCCGTCATATTCAATTAAAAACTTGGGCCGTTAGGGGTGCCTTTTTCCAGGACCACAGTCATTAGAGATATTTGTCTTCATTTAGCTTCCATTTGCTACAGACGGGCAGCAGAAGGGATGCAGCAACGTTATCTGAATGCTAAGGAGAGGAAGCAAGGCTGAATGAGGTGGTATGAGGGATTTTACAAATTTTAAATTCCTCCTGATGAGAATGCTGCCAGTTGGTGAGAATAAGGGATCAATCATCCAAAACAGGCAACCTTAAAAGTCTTACTGTGACAGAATCTCAACCAGCTTGGACAAATAGACTTTAAATGAGTTGTATGATGCTAGTGGTATCATTAAAATGTGTTGTTTTTCCTCCTCTTACATTTATCAAATAATAAAACCTTTTGCCCACAATCAAGTCCAATAATGTGTTTGATAAAACTTCATGCCAGGGCAGAGACATCAGCAAAGGTGTGACAGAAGCTCAGCTGTTCAGGGGGGGGATGTGATAAAAATGCAGATGTCCAGACAAGGCCTACCAGATCTCAGTGTCTGGGACTGCACAGAGGTGAGAAAAGCAGAGCAACAAACTTCAAAGTGGAATCTGCTGCAGTTCTGGTGCGCCATCTGTTTGCCTCACATGCAGAAACACTGTCTTTTTTTCCCAGGAACAAAACTAAAAAGCTAAAATATCAGTCCTTAACTAACTAATTTAACTGATCCTTAACTGAATGTGTGTTTTTGTTTCACCTTTCTTTAAAGACTGATTGAGGAACACTATAAAGACTAACTATAAGAGATTTCACATAAACAGGGATTTGCTGAGCAAGTGCAAATGCCAGAATATTGCCTGTACACTGCACTGACTGCAGCACAGATACAAGACATGATGAATCTGCTCATGCAGCAGAGAGAAGTGGGGGAGGTATATCCTGGGTCTGCAACCCTTCCTGGCCTGGCTCTCTGTAAATGTTCCCAACATATACCCACATCCACACGCCTTATTTGTCTTCATTTTGACACACATTTTCCTCCTCATCATATAGATGTAAGCTGTATGCAAAGAAACTCAGCTTAAAAAATAAACAGGTGGTTGCTAGCTGGAACTGCTTCAGTAAGTGTTTTGACACATTTTGACATAATTTATAGTTCTATGTTTGTGAGAGAGCAAATATCTACAAGGTAGAGTGAGGTCATTTATACTGACATTAACGAAATTACCTTCACCTTCTAACTCTAGCTGTAAAACTTAAGAATCAGCAACTGGAAGTGTTTCAAAGGGATTTCGGCTCCACTGTGTGATCTTCTTGAATACTTGAATTGCATCAAAGCCACTTTAGTTGTAGAGTAGATTTTTTATTAGATTTACAATCAGTGTTACCCCTGAACAGACTGATAACAAACTGAAGACTTCCTGGTTCTTGTGTAATACTTACAGCAGCATTTAGTGCCTGGTCCAGGTCTTCAATGATGTCCGCCTCATCCTCCAGTCCAACAGAGAGGCGTATGAGTGTGTCGCTGATCCCCAGAACCGCCCTCTCTTTTTCTGGTACTGAAGCATGGGTCATAATCGCCCTAAATTATGATGGAGGGCAAAGATACTTACAACTGAGTTCTGTACAGAAAAACATCCTGAGATTTGGAGATTAGAGCATTTGTGACAGAGATAAAAGGTCTCAATTAAAATCAGTTTGCAGGGTCTGATAAGGATTTTCTCTTGATCTCTGCTGCCCCCTTGTGGAGGTTCATGCAGAACTGCAGCTTAGTGTGGTGGAAAAGCTTTTAGTTACACAAAACTTTTCATATGGAATAAAACACCTTGTTTGGGAATACTTACGGGTGTTCAGCTAAACTTTCATAACCACCTAGACTCTCTGCTACTGCAAACATCTGAAAAAAGAAAACAATAAGGCAGTGCATGCAAAGCACCAGGCAACACAAAGCAGAAACTACCAAAGCTACTGCAAAGATATGTTCTTGCATTTGCTGTTTAGATCATTTTCACACATGACTGGAGACGCGTTTAATCTGGTTTTATGGTGACAACATGTGCCTCTGCTGTATGTGAAACTACAAAGACAAGTGAAGCCAATTGAAGTTAATGTATTAAAAATCTAATCTAATCTAAACTCATAAATGTTATCCTTCAATTTACTTTAAGGTTGCTGAGGAAGATGGTGGCATGCTCAAGTTTCCCCTTAATGTAGAAGGTGATCATCCCTGGACATCCGGTGCACTGTTTCTTCATCACCTCATACTGTGGGTGAGAGGGCAGGCCTACACGGAGAGAAAAAACATGAAAAACTGGTAAAGTAAATCCTTTAATCTCTATCTCTCGGCAAAAAAGAGGTGTGTCTATCTTGAACAGTTGACATACAATCTAAATTGATTAAAAAAAAGTTCTTGTATACATCTGCAATGGTACTTAAAAGTTTGGGAATGTTTTTGTTAACAGACAAAAAACAACTACATATTTTTTTATTTTTTTATTTATTTTAATAAAACAAAGGCAGTATGCTTGGTTGAAAGATATATATATATATATATATATATATAAATAATTTTCCTCCTAAAATAGGTTATCAAGCAAACTGAAGAAATATAAACCTTCAATATCACGACTGGTGCAACCCCAGTAATGACTGCAAGGTAAGCCCGTTGTGGTGCTCATGAACTGCTCTGTGTGGTTTTGTCAACATTTGTTTTGGATTAAGTTCAGGATTTTGACTTAGTCATTTCAAAACATTAACTTTTAAAACTATTATTTGGTAGAAAAGCTTGTGTGCTTAGGGTCCCCATCTACCTGTATGGCCCACTCACTGCTGAAATTCAGCTCAGATGTCTTCACACTTTCCATTAGATTTCATCTAACTCAGTATCAGAGTCAGTGATTACAATTAGATGTACCAATACAGGACAATACCACAGGTCTCATTGTACCTGTGTCCTGCACTGTGTATAATGACAAATAAATCTCTTGAGTCTTCTAATATCAAGTTTAACAGATGGAAGGAGGTTCTTAATATTGAACTAAAGCATTTTTCCACTTCTTTTAAACATAAGGCTTTCAACCAGAACGTTATACTTCAGTCTCGTCAGCCCACAAAGTATCTTCTCCACCAGACTTCTGATCCACGTGTAGGCCAGTGGCTTTTTATGTGCATGGATGCTGTGCACAACATTGCTGTTCAGTGTTCTGGTAGCAAACTGATAAACATTCCTACTTTAAAAAAGGCTTTTAATTGCTTAAAAATTAAACTGGGTCCTTGAATGACATTTTGGACTCTTTCATAACTTGATCTTTGTCGGTTAATCACCCCTGGCGAGGGCAGCCATGGCCTTGAATTTCTTCCATTTGTCTGATGGTAAGCTGGCGGTGTCCCAGCTCAACCATCCCAATTCTTCCCCAAACATGTGCTGTGAAGATCTGGCTTCATTAAGTCCCTGTTCTTTGTATAAAACAAGGTGCACACACACTTGATCGTATCCCAATGATTAGAAATACGCAGCATGAAAATGAAGTTTGAATTTACTGTTAATATTTAATGTACACAAACTTTTTCCACTTACAGGTTAATAAAAATTAACTAAAGGGTTATTTTCCTTAATAATTATCTATCCTTTCATCCATTTTCTGTCACTATAGACTTAGAAATCCCCAGAACTCCCTCTCCCCAGGTACCACCTCCTCTTCTGTAGGGGACACTGAAGTGCTCCCAAACTAGCCAATAGATGAATTCTGTCCAGTAGCTTTTGAGCCTCCTACTGGTCAAAAGCTTTCTGTGAGAATCTATATTGACCACATGCCTGAACCACCTTAACCATATTATTTCAATGTAGGGAGAGTAGCAGCTCTGAGCTTTGAGCTCTACCCAAATAACTCAGCTTGGCGCCCCATCCTTAAGGGTGGAGCACTTTTCGGAGGGAACACTTTGTAATACTGATCCCATTACTTCAGTCACTAAGCACAGCTTGTGACCACAGGTGAGAACTTGAATGTCAATATACTCATAAATAGACAGCTGAGCCATCGCTTCACAGTATATGGATCCCTGCAGGTGGTACACCAATCCCATCTGTCCACCTCCTGCTCCGGTCTTGACCCCACACTTGTGAACATGACCCCAAAATAATTAAACTTGAGGCATAAACTCACTCCAAACCAAGAGTGACTAACCCATCCCTTTGTCTCAGCTCAAATGTGCTATGGGTATGAGTGGTGACATGGTTTAAATCAAAATATCACCTGGGAAAATGACCCGTTCCACTCTGGGATCGGCCTCCAGAAATTTAGCAGCTGCCATGGCATTTTTAAAGTGCCGCTCCATGCGTAGGTGAAGCGTCTTCAGTCCCCGGTTGCACAGGTAGCAGTCAAAGGGAGATGGAACACCACCCAGCGCTGAACCGAGGCAAGATCACATGCAACAAACAAAACACAAAGAGGTTACAAACAAAGCCTGGCAAAATCCAGATCAGGCCAACAACAGGGGAAAGAACAATTAAACTGAGAAGGTTTAAATTGGTTCAGAAATTTAGCCTCAGGAGCATGTGTTGGTTGTTTACTGAATGAATGTAGGTCAGATTCAAATAGCCAAATCACCAAAAAAAACATGTGAGGTGGAGAAAGACATTAAAGGAAGCAATTAAACTTAACTGCAAACGCTTGCATGTTTTTTACTTGCTTTAATGTTTCAAACCAATCATAAATTACAGTGAAACCAGATGATCTGTAATAAACACAGCTTGATATTGTCTCACCATTTTGCAAAAACTTCAGTCGCTCATACAGATCATCCCTGTTGACCGAGACCAGACCCATCACCACATCACTGTGTCCTGCCAAACACACAACAGGAGTAAAGAACAGTCCAAAACACAAGCAGAAAATCTGTCATTAAGATGTTTTTCATACATCTGAACATGCCATAAGATTTTAGTATTTCCAGCCACTGTTGCTAGCAAGCTGTACCCTTAGGTTATCCATATTTTTGACAGACATGCATGCATTCAATTATTTTTCCTAATTTAAATCATTGATGATACATCCTCATAATTAAGGTAGAAATTATTTGCTTTTTTATAGCTGAACCCTAAATTACAGGTGTTGTTGCAAACTTTCATTTTAATGTATTTATTTATGGGTAGTTCAAAATTAAGTTAAATGTAATAATAATATTAATAAGCTACATTCTAATCCATAAAAGCTGGGTTTCATTTGCACCAATTACCAATAACTTAATTACACAATGTAATACTCAACAGGGCAATTTTCTGATGGGTACCTTCAAGTTTAAATGCAACATAAATAACATTGTCATTGGCTAATATTTCACCCTTTTTAAGTAGTATTTTGACAAAATTTAATAATAATAAAGACTTGTAATCAAGTCGATCCTTTAAATCCACTTAGAAGGAAATGAAATATGAATAAAATTAGAAAAAAATTTTTATTTCCTACCATTGATGTATTTGGTGGCTGAATACATGCAGATATCAGCTCCCAAAGCCAAGGGGCGCTAACGTGTACAAGAGAAACATGGGAATTAATCATTCAGTGAGTCTTTTCTGCATGAACTGGAATTTGATTACAGGAAACCATGAAAATGCTGTTTCACAGTCAAGATAGTGTGAAATGCACATCTGTCAGTCTCACCTGGAAATAAGATGACATGAAGGTGTTGTCCACGACCACCACTATGTCTTTGTTGTGCTCGTGCACCAACTCAGAGCAGACCTTGATGTCAACAACCTTCATTGTGGGGTTGGTTGGTGTTTCAATCCATACCATCTACATGACAAAAGCCAGAGGTCTTTCATTTCATAAGTTGGAGGGGATGTGTGCCAAACATGTCAGGAATACATACTCAAGTTTAAATAATAATGGTAATGGTTTTTAAAATGAGGAACAAAAACTGTTATTACAAGAAAAAAAACGCTGACTCACAATTACTGTTTTGAGTTAGCACAAAACATACACACATCCAGTTACAGACAAGGCAGGTCTATTATTATTACTATTATTTACTCCTACTTACTTTAGTATTGGATTTCAGAGCAGCCTGCAGCAGCTCTGGTTTTGTGCAGTCAGCAAAAGAAATGTCCAGGCCAAAGTCTGCTGCAACTTTTTGGAAGTAGCGGTTTGTGCCTTGAGAAAATGAGAATGATGCCATTTAACATGCCTGCAACGTGCTTTCACATTACATGTAAAAATCCTGAGGCTGTCTGAGTTACACAGAGTCTTACCTCCATACACATCATCCATGCACACGATTCCATCACCTGCTTTGAGCATATGGGTGATGGTTACCGTGGCAGCCAATCCTGAAGCAAGGGCGATGCCTGGGGGGGCAAAAAAGTTGCTGATTTATAACAACTTGTCAGAGGAATTTAAACTACGTTCCAGAAACAGCAGCCATTGTGATAGTTTTAATTTTGTTTTTGTACTCAGATGAAGATGAACATCTATTTAAGTCTTACTTACAGTACTTTGCTCCATCCAGGGCTGACACAGCCTTCTCAAGACAGTTTCTAGTTGGGTTTCCACTCCGGCTGTATTCAAAACCCTGAATAAAAACAGCATTTGATGAGCTTTTCTAATTACTAAATATTTACAAGAACATTCAGGTGTATTAAAATAAATAAGTAAGACTTATTATCATACAAGTTGCCCAAAACAAGTGTAAAAAATTTCTAACTGCATCCCAGTTTTTTAATAACACCATCAATAAGTGCACTGAATTGTTATTATCCCACACTGTGTTTAAGCTTATCCTGAATAAATACTCTAAACTGTTAATATAACAGGATGAGATGGTACAGAATGGCCGCACCCAGAATTTTGCTCCTAAGCAAGTTGTTACATGAGCTGCAGTGAAAATATGGTTTCAGGTTTTTCTGGTTTAAATAAGTGCAGCAAAGACTTACGTAACACGTTTGTATGGTCTACAGACCGGTGAGAAAAGGCCACCTGTAACACCAAATTAGCCTGACAATATCATCTACAACATATGGAGACATATGCACATTTCTGCTCAACTTGACCTTGAAGACTTTGTTTGGTTTGTACAGATCAGTAACAAATTCAAAGAAAAGAGCTAAAGAACTTGAGGGAGTGAGTTAGAAAACCACCTACTGATGTTGAAACTGTTCATAATAAATCATTAAGGTAGAAGAGAAAGACGAGAACAAACTAGACAAGTTTACTCTTACGTACGGGCGTTTCACATCTGGGAGAAAGCAGCCACTTTCTTTAAGATAAAATAGCATCTCCTAATTCCCCCTGAAAAACCGATGCACTGTAAGCTAAAACACAGCATGGTTGGAGTACTCCTGGTTTAGGAAACAAGTATGATAAGGATGTGCTTGGAGAATAACTTTTTATTTAAATTTAACTTTGTTAATTTTTAGTTGTTAATGCCACAACCACAAGTTAACTGTCCCCTTTCTCAATAATTCATTTAAAGTGTTATTTTTCTGCCAGTGTAGCTCCTAACCTGTAATCTGTTAACCAGGTTTGGACCAACCAACCATGTAATCATTGACAGCAACAAGCGGCATGTACAGAAATGTTCTATCTTTACAACAAGAAGAAAATGATAGTGAAGAGAAAACTGATACACGTTTTGACATAAGCTGGTTATAGTCTGTACTCTCCAACATGGCCTCTGGGTCATTTTCACATTGAAGAAGGAAGTCAAAATAAAGACAAGCACTCAGCCATTAAACATGAAAATTAAAGTTTTAAATTCAACAGCTTAACAGGACGTTCTGTTCCACATAGCTAATCACACGTTCACATGCCTTTGTATTTCTGGGCATACGTATCATCTGTGTATAGCTATTTCAACATTATTTTTGGAAATTAATTGAAACATTGTATTTAATCAGAGCGATATATGGTTATATACATAATCTGTACTGCACTACAATTATAAAAAAGTGTAAAAATAAGATCGTTGGTGTTTTTAAACAAGAAAGTTCATTTAAAAAAATCCAATTAATAACTTTATTTCTTTTAAATTGTTACAGCTCTATGTATTATCACCAGTATTAGTTAAGGTCGTAGCAATATAATTACTTTATAAGAGTATAAGTTTGGGAAGTAGCCATATTAAAATCGCAAATCTAATTTTCTATCGATTATCTCCACTGTTCTTTTATTATTTGATCGTTCCTTAAAAGAAAATAATCATTAACGAGGAGTTTTGATTTCCTGGCATATTGCATAAAACAAAAACAAATGTAGTCACTCAGATAGGGGCTCACATTTTGATATCAACGTATTTTTTATTTTTCTTAATAAATCCAACATATGAATTCATCAATGCCTCACGTTACAATATGCGCTTCCTGCACGTGAAGGTTGCCGGCTCTTCCTGCCCTCCTCAGCCCCAGCCTTGAATAACTGAGTCACATCAGGCTACTTACGGCGTGGTTTCCTGGTGATTGCTGTTTGAAGGTTGTAGATAGGGAAATCGGCGGCACTACAGCCATGGATGTCCATTGCTCTGGCTCCTGGCCGACATGTATGGCTTCTGTAGCAAAAGATTTAAAAGCCGTGCGAAAGCCGGCATAAATGTCAATCTGCTCAGTTTGTTTCTCCGATTGAGCCATGGCTGAGCGCACACCAAAGTACTAAGACCTGACTATAGTCAGGATGAGTACGCATTACTGCTAAATGGTAAGGGGAAATACCATTGACTGGGGCTGTTCGGCAACCTCGTGCCTCTCAACCAATCAGAGCTCATCAACATGAAACTGGCAGTGCTGATTGGCTACTGTGTGGGCGACGACCTGCCCATGTTACGAAAGCACGTTGTTTGCGTTCCTAATGATGCAACGTCTCTTGATGTTTGAGTAAGGGAGGTACACTCTTCAGTTCCTCATGAGCTACAAAACATTTTTATATATTTCACTAAATAAGGATTTGTTACTATATCTACCAAAAACAGTTTTAGATAAAATGGCAGCTAGTTATTTAAAACCACAACGTGCAATGAAAACGACAAAAAATGAAAATCCAAGGTTATTTATTATTATATAGTACAAAAAAAACGAAAAAAGAAAGAAAAAACCTTATTGGCATTGGCATTATTTCTTTGAAAAGTGTATGCATATTATATGTAATGTATGAAATGCATTGTATCCACATGACAAAACCGAGAAGTCTGGATGTGTTTTCTTTCTTGAACCGCAGGGGGAGGAAGTGCTCTGCAATATTTAGGCTGTCAAAGACAATCGGAAATCTGAAAGTCTGAAATATATAGAGACAAATGCTGGATTTTTCCTACAAGTAAGCAAGCATGCTAAATACATAAATAAAATACTGAAACATTTTAAAAGGATATTATATTTACAACTGTAAGTTACTCCTCGCCAACTAGGTAATTCTCATCAAGATTTAACAGATAAAAATCTTCCATTAAAAACTATGTATATCTTTCTCAGTATACCAGTAAGTTTGATACTCTTGACACTGCTATAATTTTAAAATTAAACCGTAAATTGCTAATATTTTCATGAGCTACAAACGGCAGTAAATGTCTGACATAATTAAAAAGTCATATTTGATTTTAGTTACACAAGTAATTTAAAGTATCATAAAAAATTAAAATGAGTTGCCACTATGCACTGTTCACAACAAAGGAAACAAATAGCTACTTCACTAAGTGTGTAGCTGGATGAGGTTTTAAATAAGACTTGAATGATTTTAAATGTCTTTTGAAAATGTATCTTTTTACTTTGGCTTTTAATCCTAGAGAGCAGGATCAATACCATTTTACTGTTTTATACTGTTTATTTTATTGTGGTTTGATGTTTTATATGTTGTTATTTTATCTGTACAGCACTTTGGGTACCCTGGGGTATGAGAAGGTGCTATATAAATAAAGGTTGATTGACTGAAATATCCTGTATTAGTGGAACACTTTCATTTTATGTTACTGAAACTGCTTCATCTGGCCTGGGTCCAGATGATATACAATAATCTATCCATGCCACCAGGATGGAAACAGAGTGTGACAGCTCAGTCTAAGAACAGGTAGACTTCTTTGGCCTTTGCCATTATAGATACTGTGGTGAACGAATTTAGATGTTGTTTACGTTTGCATAAAAAACGTAGTAGCAAACTGTAGAATTGCAAGATAACAAATATCGTTCCTGCATTAAAAATTGTTATTACATTTTGTCTATTGTTTTTATATTTCAAGAAGAAATGTAGGACAAGAGAGTAGGAGGCAGCAACATCAGTTTGAATGTACATTTCTGGAAGAATAAAGGAAGGTGAATTTACCAAGGCTGTAGGGGCGGATTTAACAGTATTTCAGGAACACAACGCAGAGGCTTCCTTCACTTAGATTAACAAGACAAAAAAAAAAAAAAAAAAAAAACATTTATTGGCTCTTTAGAAGACAGTCATACATACGACATGGGAGGGCAAGTTTATGACTTCCAGTTAACCAAAAAAAAAAAAAAAAAAGAAAAGAAAAGAAAACTGTTTTACTAGAGTAAGATAAAGACAAATATCCAATTCCATATACTTATTTAAAGCTGAGGGGCAAAACTAGCCTGGAAGATAGTCATTTGTGTGGATTTTTACTGGAAGCAGAGCAGTTGAATTATCGTTCTTCTTCAAGCTGTAGAATAGTTGTGGAAAAGCTAAGTTTAGCATATTTTACTATTAAATAAATGCTTTGTGGAATTTTTATTAATCTGAATTCAATACGCGAATAAACATTTACTCTACTGGAGATGGGATTTTTGATTGTTTTGACACACGAGTTCTAGGTAGTGACCGTTTGTAACCTTTCGTAAATTCTCGCGATAGTATGAACCGGAAGACATCCGCTGAGTCTTTCGTACTAGAGAACAGGAGCCGCTTGTGTGGTGCAGCCACGATAGTTCAGGACGGTTGGAGGGGAACAAACAGTTTTTTATTTAAGAATAAACCAGAGACCTGAAGCTGCTGTTCGTTCGTACTTACGTTTTTGTGTGTCTGGTGGATAATTCCTCGTTTAATTAAATGTTGTGCAATTCTCGGAATTTGCGTGAAGACCTCCATCTGGCGAATCGCATCAGTTCGCCCGGAGGGACATCGTCAGCGACGACACCCTCAACTCCGTCAGTTCCAACCGTTTAGAAAATGACCGGAGAGAAGATCCGCTCCCTGCGTAAGGACCACAGGCCGAACAAGGACGAAGATTTACTTGAGCCGGACGAAGAGGCTGCAACCGGGACGTTCACCGCCTCCAAAGGGAACAAGAGCAGAGCGGGTAAAATTTTCAGCAACCACAAGTTAATCAAGTCGCCATCCACTCAACAACAGCAGCACAACCAACAGTCACAGATTAATGCTAACACAAACACACTGTCAACGGACGTCATTGATGACAACAACAAAAACCCAATTATCCGAACAGGGCAGGACTTTCCGGTGCATGAATGTGTGTTTAAAGGAGATGTCCGACGCCTTTCGTCGCTAATACGGACACAGAATATCGCCCAGAAAGACATCCATGGTGAGTTATCCAGCTGTTTATCACATTACCCCAGAAGGCAGGATCCATGGCCAATCATTAAGATCTACCAATTTCAAGGTCCAGTGAAGCTTAGTTTTTGCTAATAGGCCATCAGGCTCCTCTCAGCAAGGCCTGGATAACTGATGTCCACATTGAGCAATTGTTTTAGTTCAATTTCTTCATATCAACTTCATTCAAGTTCACAAACAAGATGTATAAGAGGTGTTTGTATTGATGGCAACAGTAGCCTTTTAGGCTACACTAGTAAAATGAACAAGTTTTTTAGTAAAAGTCGCAGAAAAGTTTATAAACACTGGGTGATCAGTTGGTTTCCTGCTTATATTTCATGAATTAAGGTCTTGTGTGTCACAATTTGGGAAATAGATAGCAGCTCTTCTACAGGGCAAAGTCTGCTCAGATAATGCCACAATTTACAAATAAACCCACCCTGATCTGACAGAGCAACAGGATTGTCTTCTGACTCACAAGTGAAGATGGAAGTTGGCCAGTACTTATGCTGAGTGTCAGTACTGGAATGTGGTTCGTCTTCACTGGCTTAATCAGACAGGGTGTTGTTGTGGAACTTGAACCTGGACTTGTCAAAGACTTTCCTGCTCTGTTGTAGCTTTCTATGCTTCACTGGTTTCTTGTTAATCCCCATATTAGTTCAGCTTCTAATGGAGCAGAAGTTGAGCTGACAGGTGGCTGAAACTAGTTTGGGTCTTTCTATTGTGTGATACCAGAGTAATAAGAGCACACATAAAGAGCAGTTATTGGTTATAAAAACCTGAATTAATTTAATTAAATGACTCATCATCAAATAATATTTTAGTTGTTTTTTCCTGGATAAGATAGTTGTTATTGTTTGATCTGACACTTTTGTTAGTTTAGAATGAGAAATGCAATTATATGAAAAATGAAATCCCATTTACCACCACTGAATCCAGCTGTCAGCAAAATTATTAAAGGCAGTGATGGTAAAGTGAAGTAAATAATTGACTGATTCTGCTGTTCTGGCCTTTGTTACGATTGGACTCGTGGATAGTTGTTGGGCCTAGTTGACATATAATGTCCTTCCCAGACGAGAACACCCATTCTCATACCCATTTATCACACCACCACCAGCTTGTAGCTGAACTCCTCCTTGTTCTCTCATCCATATCTGGCTTTCTACCGTGCAGGCATTTCTCACTCTGGATGCTTGTCCACATTTCTCCACCTTGAAAGGAAGCCTGAAGGAGCTGACTGGGCACTTTGGCTTCCACTGAAAGGATTTGTCACTGCTTATGAGGCATATTTTATATCCTGGGATAAAAATTTGAGTCTGCACTCCTCCACGCCTGAGCAATTGTATTTTCTCCAAGAATTTCAAGTGTGGCACCCTCGCCATGCTGTATTTACATTGTGTCTGTTAACAGCCCGTGTCACTGCCTGTTAAATTGTGATTTTGTGTTGCAGTTGGTTATTAGCTTGTGATATTGCCTCTAATGGTGTGAAACCTCAGAATAGGCTTACATTACCATATTATTAGTAATTAGATGGATTCTCCATCCCAGTTAAAGGCGCAATTCACCATGTTACAGTCCTAAAGATAAGGTGCTTGTCACACTCGCTGGTGTTTTTGCTGTTATTGTCAAATGCAGCATACTAACTCTGATTTCTGCCTTTGTCAGGAAACACACCACTACATCTCGCCATCATGATGGGACACAAAGGTGAGTTGTGATAAAACAGTCGCTTCTGTGTGGCTTATTTTTGTTTTTCTGTCTGACTGCTTCTGTGGCTTTGAAAGTAAAATGTTCTGTGGGCCTATATGACTTATGTTTGTGTTTCCATTTGTTGGAAGCACTTGAGTTGTGTTTTTTTCCTGTCTTTGTGTGTGAAATTTGTGTTTGTAAGCATCAGGAGACATTTGATACAGATCACTTCACAAGTCCCAGAAGGCAAGGAGCTCATGCATGAACATAAAGAGGTGTTGTCAATCAATTTTTCTCCTGATCAAAATTAAGATTGAAAAAGACATTTTTTTTCGCTCTTTGTTATTCTTTTCTCTGATTATTAATTCATAAAGGATATTAGATCATGCTTGGATTGAAAAATTATGATGCTACAAGAAATAGGATCCTCTCAGCTGCTAAAATTTCTTGTTCTGATTTATGTTACACTTCTGGCCCAAAGACTAATAATTTAAAGCTGGCTCAGGAGATAATTGTTAGATAATATTTACCAAATCTGCCAGTAGTAGTTTTCCGCCAGCACCTCTTTTGGTAAGTTTGAAGTTGTTGTATAAAAGAAAAACAAACAAGAAAAAATGTTTAAAACAGATCCTGCAGCTCTGCATTAAAAAAAAAAAAAAGTTGCACTTTATTTTGTTTATATTAGACATTTTTGATTAACAACTTTAGAGTTTATGTTGAACATGTCATAGCAGAAAATTTAGTTTTTAGCTTAATTCCACTTGCATGGACTGAAAGCATGCTTATAAAACATTAAAGAAGTGACTGTGTAGCCCAATGTCTACATGTAATTTCACAAAGAGACTTCAGAACATGCTAATGAAAAATTTATTCACTTTTTTTTTGCAGCAGCAGCAGCAGGCTTTTGGTGAACATTTCAGGCATGTTCGTACTTGTACAACACACTCCTCATTTGTTGAGCGACTGGCATTGGAACATTGGTTGCAATTGATTCTACATTCGTAAAGGTCAATTCCTGTCAGTGGCATGAGGCTCCTGCCACTACCTATTGGTAATCCAGCCAGAGGAGTGACAAAGTGTTGTGGCGGATTGGACGCCACAGAATTGATTGCGCTAATGAGGTTGCTTGCCTTTTGCCTGAGTTGCCCCATCCTCTGGGGATGCTCAGTGAGACAGGCTGAAGGCTGCAAGTATGAGATCACAGTCTGGGTGTGGCTGCTCTGTTGGGATGCACAGACAAGGCTTTCTTTGTGTATGGCTTTGTGTGTGCATGAGGTTAGTATTTACTAGACCAGCAATGCCACTTATGCTTATTTGTAGTCTGGAAAACCTAAACAAGTCTCACCAGTGGAAACTTTAATGTAAAAGTGGAAGAGAGGCTTGTGTTGTAACAGTCAAGGCTTTGCATATTATTCAGCTATCATCCTGTTTTCAGATGGATGGTATGAAGAAACCGGCCTCCTGCCATGTTCTGCTGTTTGATTGAATTGTTGAAGGTGTCACTGGAAAAAAAAAATACTCAGGTTTCACCAAAATCCAAAATGATGATTATTTTATCTGTTGCTGTTGTTTGTTCTTCAGCAGCCTAAAACTGGCTGTTTAAAAAAAAAAAAAAACAAACACTAAATTAGTGCTTCATTTGTCTGTCCTGCTCCCTCATTCCCAACATAGGGAGAATGAGAGGTGAGGATGACTTAAACAGGTCCTCCACACAGCTGCTGCGCTTGCAATCAGCCCAGCAACCCACAGGGAGACTTCCTTTTGTCAATACTTGTGTTGGACTAAACTGAACAACAAACCATGGCCACTGACTTGAGAGCTAAAAGTAAATTTGTCCGGCCAGATATTTTTCTACTTGATTAAGATTAATGATCTGAAATTGTTGAAATACAGCAAGAAAAGAGAGGCTTGCAAACACATAGGCATAATTATATACACATACCCCGTCATAATACTCATATTACTTTCAAGTTTTACTGCTCAAATTGTAACTGATGTTAGATTGTCTAGATTTGATTATGTTAATGCGTGCATGGTCTAAAAGAATCAAAACAGAAGTTTTCAGTGATTTTCATATGTATGTGTGTGTTGTTAACTCGTGCTTTGTTTTTACTGGATAGATGTTCAAGCACAGACTTTTTTTTAACAAGCTCTAACCCTTCTTGACAGCTTACTTGATGATATATCGCAGAGTGTACACTGTAACCAACAAATTGTTTGCCTAAAGGTTCATATGTAAACAAACCTTTTACACAATTATTCTGTTCCAAGTAAAAGCAAATATATTTGTTGACTTTATGTCCTATTAACCTCACTGCTGTATAGAAGCCTGTGTTGTCTCATTGTGATGTCAAAAATTGATTCTATCCATAAGCAGCAGGTGGTTGCAGCTATTGTTTTAAAAGACATTTAAGTCAAAATAAAATAACTGGAATAGAAAGCTTCTATGTTTGCACTGCCATGACGTTAAAAAAAATGTATTCTTCTAAAAAGCCAGACAAACTACTTAAGAATGCCTAAAACCAGACGGTGTTCACGTCAGGACTCAAGGCCAGATTGCTCTTCCCATGGTTCTGCCTATTTGCTAAATGTTGTTATTGTTACACAATCATCGGATTTAGCAGAGTGATGTAGAGGTCAAAGGCTTAAGGGAATGTGAGGCTTACAGGAAAAAGTGAGCTTGCATTCGTTTGCCTCCATGTTTTTTCGATATCAGACTATGTTACCAGCTGTTCCATCGCTGGGCCCAATCACAGCTCAGCCTAATGCATTAACACAGAGGTCTGCCATTCAGTTTGGTGAAGGCTTTTTGTGGTTTGTGATGCATGCCACAGCAACATTCACAGCCTCTATGTTTGATTAGATGTATAAATGTTATCTTGCAAAAAACAAAAATGTCATGATAAATTTAGTTAATTCGTGAATTTGAATTAACATGAGGACCTCTCATTGCCATCTTTGTACATTTTCCTTACAGTGCCTCCATCTTGAGTTGTACTTCATTGCAAAGGTGTTGCTGATAACTGCTTTTAAAGAGAGCACATTCTAAGTTTTAGCTGCTGCCATTACTTGCTTTTTTATTATTCTGTTTCATTCTTTCAATTAAAAAAATGTTTCTCCCTTTCATTAAGAATGTATAAGACCATGGCCTCCCTCTCATTAATAAAACACGGTGGGTATGTAGTTAGTTGATGTGGTATTGTGACAAGATGTTAGACTCAAGAAGGTACTGTTTCAGGGTGAAACTGTTTATATATGGTTGCTTTTCTGCATAGGTGTAGCAGAGAAACGGTCCTGAAAAGGAGCACGGTAACTAGATTGAATTTGCTTACATGATTCATGGGTAACTCAGAAGCTTTCAATGAAATGTGAGCTTTATTGTGAGTATCTCTGTTGCTTCTGCCACCCTAAATGGTTATTGAAAAGGCTGGTTAAACAACTAAAAAATAAGTTACTGCCCCATCAACTAAAAAGCCTGCATATCCACTCAGTAGCAGACAGTTAGCACTTAACCTTTGCTTTGCATTTGTGCAGTGTGCTGCTCACAGGACTGTGAATGCTCCTGCCCGACTGAGACAGAGCTGTACAGATGCCAGCTTTATAATGAATGATGTCACAACAAAACTGACAGCTGAGCGGGAACAACATGCTTCATTTTTGGCTGGCTGTTAGTTTGTTGACGAGCTGCCCAGAGAGTGGAGGGATTTTTGTGCCACTCTTCGTGCTGATCTTTGCTTAGAAAAGAGACTCTTTGGCCATTGTCCTGTTCTTGGAATTCAAGTACAGCTTTGCGGTTGAGTCTGCACAGCAACAGGGGATGTATTTTTGTGATGTCTTGAGTTTTTGTTCCACTGCATCTGTAGATACAAAAGAAAGGATAATGTTTCGCCTTGTGTTACTGAAGGTCCCATATGGCTTGTTGGTTAATGGGTCAGCTGTCATCTCAGTCCTATACACAATCTGTCCTGTCAAACCACGATTATTTTTAAATCATGTGTTTACTGCAACAGAAAATGTCTCTAGTTTACATTAGACATGGTATAGTTGTCTGTTATATGTTATACAGACTGCACCTGTATCAGAACACACTACAGAGAGTTCAGATAAGTTTACAGTAAGAGCATCAGATTAAAGAGAAGAGTGCAGGAACAGGCAGGGTGAAACAGGTTAAGCCTTTTAATTGCTACAGATCTCATCTTCTCAGTGGGAGAAGTAACCATAGCAACATCAAAGATGCCGGAAATTGTAGATGTTTTCTCTTTCAATATAGTGCTTGGGCTGTGCTGTACATTTTCACCATCAAAATACACGTTTGATTGACATACATGCGTTTCTGATTGTGTATCTGTCTGAATGCCCTTCATGCAGAGTGTGCCCATTTGCTGCTGGCCCACAATGCACCAGTGAAGGTGAAGAATGCTCAGGGATGGAGCCCCCTCGCTGAGGCCATTAGCTACGGAGACCGTCAGATGAGTAAGTATCTAAAACAGACGGTCTGCCACT
Source organism: Melanotaenia boesemani (assembly GCF_017639745.1). Classification (NCBI taxonomy): domain Eukaryota; kingdom Metazoa; phylum Chordata; class Actinopteri; order Atheriniformes; family Melanotaeniidae; genus Melanotaenia; species Melanotaenia boesemani. The sequence goes on along the minus strand of NC_055695.1, from coordinate 16,183,869 downwards.
GCTTGTTGATACACTGAAATGGAGCTTTGAAATGCCAACACAGCTGTCATGTAGTGATTCGATGCCAGTCAACCAACTCATCACCATGGCTTCAATGGGGTTTCAGTTTGACTGCAAATGACTGCACATCCCTCCATGCTGCTGCCTCCCAGCAAGGCCACAATGCCGTCCTGTGTCTTTTGTTCCTCAAAACGAAGGGACATTCCTCAAGGCTGTCTGGCTTTTGTACCGAGTGGAAGACAGTTCATTAAATATTTCTCTGACTTGATAGTTTGATTGTGTTCACACCCCCTATCTTGGCCATTTTCCTCCCATAGTTCATAGCAGCCAAAATTTGAAATTTGTTCAGAACATTTGCTTTTATTTTAATATTAGTGATAACCACTGAAAACCTGGTTGTGTTACTTTTGGCCTCTATTGGCCAGTCTGCTGTCAGTCACTGAAGTTGCCCCATGAGGCATCTTAGTTCAGATTGAAACACTACAGACATTAAAATCACATGTGTAAGGAGAAATGAAAAAATGGGGTCATACAAGAATAATGCCTAAATGATTGATCTGTGATGTAGTTAAGCTGGGATAGGAAAACTACATTTTAGAACATGTGTAACTTGCATTAACTTGCTGAAAGAATGAAAGGGATGGGGCAATTAAGATACCCCTGAATGTAATTCTAAAGTGTTGTTCAGTGTATGTTATCTTACATAGCTTAGAGTCTGCAGAGAGGCGTGTCAGTGCTGAACTGTTTGGTGGTTAAAATAAATGACAACGTCTTTATTGGTGGTAAAGGCATTCTTTATAATACTGAGTTAAAAATAAACCGAACCAAACCCAAAAATGAAACCTAACTTAGAGCCTATAAACTAACTCCTGTGTCTCTATATAATGGTAGAAACTGACCTACATGGACTTACTTTGTATCTCTCCCTTTTAATGGTCTTTTGAAGTCAATGAAGCAGATTATTTAGTGGAGGATGGTTAAACCTTGGCTCACCTCGAAAGAGCCATGTGTGCCAAAAATGCACATGCAGCTGTCGCAAACAATGACAACAGAGCAGTACACTGTGGCTCTAACAAAAATCCTTAACACAATTGCTGTGACTATGAATACTACATTTCTGGGTTCATTTAGCTTGTTGTTCTTACTCCTGCAGATGGCTGTGAGACAGTTTGTAATGCAGCTACAATGAAGCAGAATGGCAGAACTTTCTGAAGCGATTTTTATGAATAAATGAGGATTTATTATTTCAGCTACTTGTCACTTGCAATGAGCAGTCATACAGGGAAGCAGCCTGAAGTGCCCTCGATCGACTACTTCCTCTGAGAAGTCTCTAATGCCACTTAGTGAACTTCTGTATCGACTGAAGCTTCTAATGAACTCTGTGGTGATACTTAACCTTACCACTGACATGTCACTTGCACATGCCACCATTCAGCTATGTGGTAGTATGTTTTGTGTTAAAGGTTTACAGCAGCTCTTTGCTTCATCCTTCTTTGAAAAGTCATGCAGTAAGTTTATGCCTTGTTTTGGGGGAAACAAATCTTCTTGTCTTGCTGTTTTCTCTGTGTGAAAGAGCCAACAAAGATATCTAAAGAGGATACTCAGGGAACAGAAAATTCAGAGGACCTACATTTGTGCTTCCTAAATCTGACTTCAGCAGATAGGTTTGTGCTCTTCCTGCAGGCAGACACTGCAGGAGGTCAGACTGTTGATGAACTGAATCTGCTGGCAGGTTTTGGAAACCAAAAGAGACTTAAGCCTCTGTTGGGCTGAAGCAAAAAAGAAAAGAAACTCAACTGTTGTTGTTGAACCCTCTTTGACTCCTTGAGATCTTTCACGGTAGGGCTGGGCGATATGAACCAAATCTTATATCTCGATATTTTTTACCTGAATCACGATATACAATATATATCTCGATATACATATTTTTGTGTCAAGTAACCAAAGAGACAGTTCTAATTTACAGCCTTTAGTGCCAAATATACTTTTATTAAGGATCAGCAGCACATGTGCATTAAAACAGCTGACTGAAATTAAAGTACCTTGATATTAAACTAAATGCTCCTAAAACAAAATCAATTAAAATTACTTTTTAATGACCATAACAAAAATGCAGCTGTGCAAAATTCAAAAGAAAAGATGCTTTTAACTCAAAACAAGCTATCTCGATATAAAGATATTGCTTCCTTCTATATTGCGTCTGATAAAGTCTCAATATATTTGAAAATCTCAATATATTGCCCAGCCCTATTTCACGGCACTCCCAAAGTACAGGGTTGGGCCGCTGTTGTCACAGCTCAGCCACTGGGTGACTGCACACTATAACCCAAACACCCTTGGCTCTTCATGTACACAACACATCCTGACTGTCATGATGGCTTTAAACAAAAAATGTGCTCAAGTATGTAAGCCGTGACCAATTCTTCTATTCTGTGCGATAAATGTCGAGTCCTTAACAAGGTTAGCATGGCAGCGCTCTGCTACTCCAGGATTCAGTTGGAGCTGACTTAGGGCTGGGCGATATGAACTAAATCTTATATCTCGATATTTTTTACCTGAATCACGATACACAATATATATCTCGATGTATTTATTTATTTATTTTTTGTCAAGTAACCAAAGAGACAATTCTGATTTACAGCCTTCAGTGCAAAATATACTTTTATTAAGGATCAGCAGCACATGTGCATTAAAACAGCTGACTGAAATTAAAGTACCTTTATATTAAATTAAATGCTCCTAAAACAAAATAAATTAAAAATACTTTTCAATGACCATAACAAAAATGCAGCTGTGCAAAATGCAAAAGAAAAGATGCGTTTAACTCAAAACAAGCTATATCGATATAAACCATATTGCCTCCTTCTACATTGCGTCTGATAAAGTCTCGATATATTTGAAAATCTCAATATATTGCCCAGCCCTAAGCTCACTCCACATTTGTCAGGGCATTGTGAAGGAAATGGAGACTTTCAATGTGAGCTTTTCTTTGTTTTACAGTCAGACAAACGTCCTAGTCTGGTTCATAATTGGATCGTAACAATTATTTGATCTGGTTTTCACTTATTTCCCTAGTAGTAGTAGTATTGCCACATAAATTATCCTTTTTTTAGAAAAGAGAAGAAAAAAACACACTTTTTCTGAATGTTCTTAAGAAGAAATAAATGTCTTATCAATTTTTTTTTGTTAAATTCAGACCATTTCATTCATTTGTGGTGACTGGGTGCATTTGTCACCTGAGTTCTGTTTCATTTTAAAGTCAGAAGCAAAATGTGGCTCAGAAATAGATGTTGTGATGTGTGTTGCTGAGATGGAGCTATTTCTGTCCCCTGCTGCCTTTTACTCACACTGCTGTGTTGTAAAAGGAGGAGCTGGTTTAAAGTCTGTCTTTGGTATGTTGTTGTTACTAGATGAGGGGCTGCTTTTACATGTGGATGTCAGGCAGTTATTCGTTCTGTGAAATGAAAAAAAAAAAAAAAAAAACAGTCTAGACTAGAACCATCTGCTGAAATGTTTTGACTGAAATAGTCAAAATTCACGAGAGGTTCAAGTCTGTTAAAGTGTTATTGGGTGTGGCTGTACTTAATGTAAAACATGACAAAGAAAGCAATGTCATTTTAAGGCCATAGCTAACCATTTGTGTTTGTGTGTGAGAAAATATCCCTTATATTACCAGGATAAAATATAGCTTTGCTCACTACTGTATCTGCCCTACTTGTACTTGTCATTCAGATCGGTTTAAATAGATTTATAGTAGGCCAGGATTTCTAATTGAGCCGAAGCTTGAACATGTTCCTCGCTGAATAAAACCAAATGTTAGTTAAATTAGTCTATGTTTATATCTAATTAAGCATGTGAATAACTAAGTTAAATATGACTATACTGTATGTCAGCTCCTACCCTGTATAGGAGTCTTCTTCATCAGCTTTCATAGAAAAGTGAAAGTATATTTAATATGAAACACAGGAACATTGCTAATGAATAATGTAGATTGAAGCGTTAACGATAGATTTATCATGGCTGCAGAGTGCTTGGCTAAATTCTTTTTCAGCTTATTACTAATGAGACTTGGAAAACTCCCCATGCTATTTATGTGTACCTGTGTTATCATTAATTCTTTCCTAATTCTGAGAAACCAGGCAGCAGCATATGTCCAATTCGATCTATGACTGATTGTTAACTAACAGGACTTTATGGTAGAGGAAAGTCAAAACTGTCTAGACCCTGTCTCTTTTCATTAGTATGTAGAGGTGAAAGTACTAAGATCACTCACCTCATTAATGGCAAGAAAGTGCCCCTATCAGTATCTGTGTGAATTATCGGTAGCATGAAGAGTTGATTTGGTTTAATGCTGAGGCGGTTGGCTTTGGTTTCTCGATCCACGTTGGCTGGGTGGTCTGTGGCCAGATGGTGAGATTGTATTCTTTTACTTGTCATGCTGAGAGGCGGTGAGGATCAGGAGGAGCCCCATCAAGAGCTTGTCTACATTCATTAGGCAGCCTGGCCACAAAGATACCCTCATCCTGTGTTAGCTGTCATGTGAATCAGTGTGTGTGTATGCCTATGCTTTCATTTGGCCTACTTTTATCATTAAGCCCTCTGCCCCCTCTGTGCTGTACAGAAAGCACCAGCAAAACAATATGAGCAACACAGTGTTTCCCCTAGGTTTTTTTGGCATTTGGGCAGTGGGTGGTGTTGTGAGGCCGGGGGGGGGGGGGGGGGGGGGGGGGTTGCAGTGGCAGGCTGATGAAAATGTCTTATGTCCACAGTTTATTTTGAAGCAATTTGTCACAGGCTAAACAAATGTACTTTCATAAATGTTTTTGTAACCTCTTCTTGTAAACAAGCAAGTCTCCTTTAACCATTGGGCTAAAGAGCTGTGAAGGTCTGGTCATGGTTTAAAGTCTCCTGTGAGCATGTCACTCCCTCAGGTCATTAATGGGGTTAAAAGCGCAGCTTATTTAAAGGCAGCACTGTATCTGCCAGGCTTGCTCAGTTTGAACTTCCTGGAACATTTTGATCCCCACAGACAGTGAGGCAGGGTTGGTTTGAATGATGAGACAAGTGTCCTATCTGGCATCAGGAAGCTCATCTCACAGTCAAAACCCATTGTTACTCTAAACTGTATAATCTTTGTCTGTAAGACTTTTCAACACAATTTGCATAAAAAAGCTGTTAAGATAATGTGGTCGACTTACAGTATTTTCTCACAGGTGCATGTATCCCGTTGTGTATAAAAGCATTTTATTGTTCAGATGGCTGAAGGACAGCATACCACCATGTTTGTCCTCATTTTATTGGTTAATGTGCTGAAATTTCCACCACCTTCCCTGTTCTAAAATAAAACCAGAGAGACTCTGTGCTCACACCAATGAACATGGAGTGAAGCAGTAGATTTTTTCAAGCTAATCATGATTAAGAAGTGGTTGTTTTTTTTTTTTTGTCCATGTGGAAAGGAACAGGTGCCATCTGCTGAAACAACTACAGCCTGGTGCAGAGATGAATTTTTCAGTTGACTGCAAGGTGGTGTGGTGGTTAGCACCGCAGCCTCACAGCAAGAAGGTCGCCGGTTCGAATCTCGGCTGGGGGGAGGTTCGAACCTTGAGGGTGGTGGCCTTTCTGTGTGGAGTTTGCATGTTCTCCCCGTGTATGCGTGGGTTCTCTCCGGGTTCTCCGGCTTCCTCCCACCGTCCAAAGACATGCATGTTAGGTTAATTGGACACTCTAAATTCTCCGTAGGAGTGAGTGTGTGTGTGAATGGTTGTTTGTCTCTATCTGTGTTGGCCCTGCGACAGACTGGTGACCTGTCCAGGGTGTACCCTGCCTCTCACCTGTTAAAATGCTGGGATAGGCTCCAGCTCACCCGCGACCCGAAATGGAATAAGCGGTCAAGATAATGGATGGATGGATGGATGGACTGCAAAAAAAAAAAAAAAAAAAGTTGGCTCTTATGAGAGAAAAATACATGTCATTCAATAAACTTTTTGTTAGTAGTCTTTGAGTTAGAAGAAGCTTTTTAAGCGAGAGCTTTTTATGCACAGCAAAAAGGTACGTCAGTGTAAAAACTTTTTATCCTTTCTCAGTCACAGCCTTGCTGAGGAAGCTGAAACAACAGTCCAGGGAAAGTGTGGAAGACAAAAGGCCCAAACTGCTGAAAGCCCTCAAAGAGGTATGTAGTCCTTGTATATGACTGCTTCCCGTGATGTCTTATGCAGCAGCTGTTTTTAGATCATTAATTTGTCTTACCCTCCAGTTTGTCTCTGATGGTTGTTCATCCAGTTATTAATGTTTGAGTAGGGACCTCGCAAATATTTTCTTAATTCAGTCTTTTAATGTGTCATAGCTGCATGCAGAATGCCACACACACAGGGTTAGATCACCTAAATGCACATCCGTAACAGTAAGTCACAGGCCCGCAGACATAACCATCCCTTGCAGGCCTCAGTCAGGTTTGTCATTCACAAATTATTGTCATTACAACAAAGCAGAGCCAGGAGGGCCACATGCACGCACATTATAAACAAGTCAGAGTCAAAGACATTAAGGCTAATTGATGCCTCACAATTCCCATGTGTGACATGACATAATCTGAGCACACACACACACAGGCGCCTGCTTGCGGGGGTGCTGCTCAGAGTCTAAGTGATAACATAATATCACATATGTTGCAGATACACATGCACATACAAGCATATTGTGAAGTTTTCAGAACAACTGAGAAGCATTTCTCTTTTGTTTTTGTTGCTAAACATGAAGTAATGCAAGTTAAACTGTGTTATCATCTAAAGATTTTACCTTCTAGGTCAGCTGTGCAGCAGTACCACCTACACAAAGGGCCCAGAGCAGAAGTCAATAAGCAAATAAAACACACTCAAAAAATTAGTTATAACCCCTGACCTAACCTATCTTGCTAAAATGAAAAAAAAAAAGAAAAACAAATAAGTTAACAAAAAAATTTTTACTGTAAAGTTAGCACATAATATGTGACAGACATCTCAAAGTCTGTTCTTTACTGGACATGACAAGATCATCCCTGTATCATGAGACATGGTAAATTGTTATAGCATCATCATCTCGCCAAGATATTTAAGATCTAGAAGCTAATTATCCTGTGTCAGCTTGAAATAATTCATGATGGTATGGTTGAGATCACCAGTAATGGGGATGAGGTCACAACATCTCAGGCTTGCATAATTAGACTGTATTGAATTGTCAGTCAGGTGTGTTAGAGAGAAGCAGGATAAATATCACTCCACCTCAGAGAGGAGGAGAACATGCACATGTTGCATTGTTGTGTCCAATATTAATAGACTGAAGAGTGTGGTGGTGGTGTTTTTTTTTTTTTTTTTTAACAAGATAATCTCAACAATAAATTGATCCTACTAACGAGTCCTGTGTGTGTGTATTTAATAGCTGGTATTGTTAGTTTTTAAAAATTTACATCTTATGCAGATGTAAACATAGTAGGAAGGATAAATACTGTTGAGAGAAAGACTGTCATGTTGATCAAATATCAAATGTTTTAAATATACAGTAACATAATGAACAGTTGCTTCTTTCTACCCTTTCACATATATAAATGTACTTTAATATGAAGTTTCTCATCCACAGCTTGGAGACTTTTACTTGGAGCTTCACTGGGACTTCCAGAGTTGGGGTGAGTCAAAACAGGAGGCTGTCAGAGGACATATTGAGGAACATGTTGACAGTAGCCACACACTGAACATTACCCCTCCTGCTGGACAGGGCCGGACAAACAAACCTGTAATGTGGTTGTTCTCTATTTTGGGACAATGCTGCTAATATGTTATAATCTGAGAAGCACTGCTGTTTTTCACTGTGTTCACTGGGGTAAAATTTCAGAATGCAGAACCACATTTGTGATGCAGATAGTGTAATGTATATTCACAGTCTCAGTGCATCCAGTAGAACTGGCATTTGTTTAGTGTGCAAATGACCTGACTGACCTCAGTGTGAGAGTCAGTAATGTGTACTCTGTGTCTTTGTGAATTATTGACGAAGTGGGAAAGGTTATGTAATGTACACATGAGGGAAGTAAAATGCAAACTCTTTTTTAAAAGTATATTTTTGTAAGTGAAGATGGTTTAACAGTAGAAGTTATAGAAGTTCAATTTAAGGACTTTATGGACAGTTTTTTTTACTGTAAAAAGATGAATGTTTAAATCAAAAAGGATCAAAGCATGTTTTTATTTTAATTTTGTTTAAGACTCCATGAATAATGTATATGATACTGCTTTATTTTTTATATTTACAGAAATCCATGTTGTGTGTTAGAAGTTTCTGTTCAGTTTTATGGAATGATGGAACTGAGAAGAACCTGGTGAAGGCTGAAAGTTATTAAATATTTAGCTGCAGAACTACATGTTATTGCTGCTATATGGAACTCTAGTCTACAGGGTCATATACTTCTGAGGTTCTACCGTGGATAGTGTTTTTAATTTTTAGTGAGTTTTCTAAATTTAGACACTTCACAGATGTTTTACATGCTCAATGTATGTTTTTATGTTTCAGTGCCTTTGCTGTCCAGAATCCTACCATCAGACGCGTGCAAGATCTACAAGCAAGGCATCAACATCAGGCAAGTCCCATCAACAGATGTTGTTCACTGAAATCATATTTACATCATCAATTAACGGATTATGAAAGTTACTTCTAAAACTGTGTTGAAGCATTATTTTTAAGTTCTTGTGTCAAAGTAAACAAGAATAATCACTATTTTTTTATAATGATAAAAGAAAGCCATTTCTCAATAAAGCCAGGTATTGATCCACTTTATCTTGTGCTTGACACAGCAACCTATCTTCTTTTTCCCCTCTTTCTCTCTCTTAGGAACAGAAGTTTTATTTCTGTTCCCAAACTTACTCTGGGTAACTAGAGTGTGAAATCAGTGCCTACAGCATGAGGAAGCTGAATGGCAGTGCCTCTGAGTGGGGATCTGTTACCTCTGTGTTTCCATTTAAATCAGAGCCTCACAGATAGTTACTACAGAGTCCACTGTGCTGATTAGCTCACTTACCAAGAGTGTCAGCAGAAATCCATCACACTGTGGCACACGCTGACGCACAGTCACAGCAGTGAATCTTCAGTGAGAATCCATGCCGCTGTGCTTCATTGCCTTGTGGGCAAAAAGCTAATGCTATGCAGCATTTAACAGCTTTGAGGTGCAGGTCATACAGCTGTGGTACACACATGTATTAATACATGGAATACAGTTTTTTTTAAAGGTTTTATCAAACCTAGCTGCTCCTTTTAATCAGCTAATACACAAATTATTCTACATTTAAGTATTATAGCATATCAGCTAAATCCATTTGAAGACTTGAGTGTGATTTTGTGTGTATGTGTGCCTCTTTGAGGTAACCTTGATATGGAGCATCTCATTATATTCTCAAACTGCTCCTGGCTGTCTAATTTGGTATTCAAAATGTCCTTTTATTATTCTGGAGTTTTGGGGAGGAAAAGAGAGAGCAAGGAGGGTGAAAGGAAAAACTGTCATAGCAAGATGATTTGCATTTTGCTGCTGCAGTGTCAGACTTGTCATAGCAACTCATAGCAACTACCGCTGTTTGTGTGGTTTTCACGTGCAGATCAGATATTCTCTTAGCTGTCGGGCTTTATATAAAGACTAACCACTTTGACAACACAGACAAAAAAAAAAAAACTTCAGATGTGTTGTTGGTTCTCCCATGGCAGTGATTGGCATGCAAACTGTCTCTGAACCTAATTCTGAACCTAGCTTCTTAAAGATTTTATTCTGCCTTTGTTACTGGTCTAGATGTGGCTAAAATATCTAAATATAAATTTTTGTTGGTTTAAATGTATTATTATTATTATTATTATTATTTTATCATCCTCTATTTAGGTGTTTTGCCCTGCAAATATCAGTTTACTAAACTTTATTCTTGTCTCCTTAAAAAGAACTTCCTAATTTGTGTGTGCAGATTGGATACAACCCTGATAGACTTTACAGATATGAAATGTCAGCGTGGGGACCTCAGTTTCATCTTTAACGGCAATGCCATTCCCTCTGAGTCTTTTGTTGTGCTGGACAACGAACAGAAAGTCTACCAGCGGATACACCACGAGGTACGTCAGATCCTAAAGTTACAATATTAATGTCTAAAAAGAACAAAATACCGTTATACTGCTATTTTTGTTTTTACATCTAAGTGAATTTTTCTGGATGAATTTACATGCATTAATATTCAAAGAAGGCAAAGAGATTATTTTTTATCTTCTTTATACTGTTAAATAATACTAATAATGTTGTGTCTGTTTATGTCTGATATATAACAGCTATATTGGTTTTTATGTGTATTTAAGCACATTGTGTTTATATGTAATGTAATAATGAAATGTGCTATATAAATAATATTGCCATGGCCATTTATATCCTGTGCACTGCTGTGATGAAGTGTGTCAACTTTTTGTCTAAAATGTTGCAGTTGAATGTCCTGTCTCTTTAAGACCCTTCCTGCTCTAATTAGTCCACTTATTGATCAAACATGATGAAATTGAATGCAGCCACTCATTCTTCTTTTCTAGTGGGCAACACTAGCAAATAGATTAGCATTAGGCAAATATGTTACATGGTGATAGAAACACGTGACGGGAGGAAAACCTGAGCTGCAAGCAATTTTTTTTTTTTTTATGGTGGTTCAGGGACAGTATCTTCTGTGAGAGAGAAAAGCCTCCTTTGGTGCTGGGCTTTAAAGAACTTTTCTAAAGCATTTTCTGCACTGGTTTAGTTATCTGATGGCAATGTTCTGTCTGTCATCCAGTTTTTTATGCTTGTTTATTGAATGTGTGTTTATGTTGCATGGTTTTTCAGCTTTTTGTAACGGCACGTCCAGCTCAGCTTAACACCATATAATGGTCATCCAAGCCGTTACTGATGCCTCTGTCCTGCATTTACAGGAGTCAGAGATGGAGACCGAAGAGGAGGTGGACATTCTGATGAGTAGTGATGTTTACTCCGCCACTCTCTCCACCAAATCCATCACCTTTTCCAGGGCGCAGACTGGCTGGCTGTTCAGAGAGGACAAGACGGTTAGTGTCATATGCTTCTAGAAACCATCTTGGGGATCTCAGGGTTCTAACTTGCTTGGATATTCTGGCATTTTAAGTGGTGTGGTCCAGACAGAGGCGATGGCGAACAGAAATGAGAATTTACCTACAGATCATCACACATTCTAAACATATTTATTGCTAAGTAGGATGATTTGAATAAATAAATGACAATATAAGACCAGAGAAGAAAAGTGTTACAGATGAATTAAAAATACCTAAAAATATTTGAGCTCCACTTTTGTTATTGTCTTTTTTATTTTATATTATTTTAGTTTCTTCTTTTTCTTTTTTTTTTTTTACAATAATTTAGTAGTTTCTGAATATTGTCCATGAATCTGGCTGTTTTAACCTTCTGCTATTAGATTATGAACATTTTTTAGGAATAGCGGTTCAGCTGTTCCCTGTCAGACACTCATATTTCCTGCTACATCCAAAACACTAGACAGGAAAGACGGCAAATAAATCTGAGGAGCGGCAGTCATTACCACAGGAAAAAGACCCCGAGTGTATCCCATAGGGGGTACATTCAGGGTCAAAAACAACACAGGCAGGGTGGTGGTGGTTGGGTGGAGGGACAGAGGGAGTGAACAAGATATGGTGGTATTGTTTTCTGTCGTCTCAATATTTTTTTCTTTTACCTGTGTTTGGAAAGGAAATTGGTGATACTGCAGGGGGACTTATGTGTTTCTTCTAACTCCAGGAGCGCGTGGGAAACTTCCTTGCAGATTTCTATTCTGTGAACGGCCTGGTACTTGAGTCCAGGAAAAGACGAGAGCATCTGAGTGAGGAGGACATCTTGAGGAACAAAGCCATTATGGAGAGTCTGAGCAAAGGAGGCAACCTTATCGAGCAGAACTTTGAGGTGAGTCACTCTGTCAGGACGATGTAGTGACAGAAGAGTCATCTCTAAGCTGAAGAAAGCATGTTCAAAGCTTTGGTCCAAACTGGTGTGAATACCCAGAGTTTTCCACCTTATTATTAACTTCAATGTGGGTTTTATGGTCACTTAGAATGTTATACCACTTTGACTTTGACTGGTAGGTTTAATTATTTCGTTATTATGTCAACAAAAATAAATGATGAACATTTTTAATTTCATTCTCTGGCAACAAAATGTCTTTTTTATTTTTTTTAAATAAGCATCAATAAATATTGGTATCTGGCCTGTTCATTAACACTAGTGGCCCCTGGTATTTTCTAGGACTTTGAGTAAAATGATCCACCATTTTAGCAAAAATAGGAACAAGTTATGGCGCTAAAATGCCACTGATAAACCTCCTGTTTACTTACACCTGCAGCGTAACCACCAGTCCAATCCTGAGACTGTCCTGTCCCGCTGGAACCTTGGGGTATGACATGAGTCTCTCAGACAAAATAAACCTCAGTACTTGAGTATGCATTTGAAGATGAACCTTGTTGGAACAGCATGAACTTCCTGACAGACTGTAAAGAAACTGTGCATGGTTTATTGAAAAATTCCTGTCTGGGTCTCCACTGATGTTTCTTTGATGTCTTATTTGTTTCTGACATGAGAGCAGAATGAAAACATGACCTCTTTATCACCCAGTTTTCATGGATTTAAGTCCCTGTACTGCCACCCAATGGTGACTGCTTCAAAGCTGCACCTTATTCCCGTACTTCACCCACCACCCACCCCCTCACTCCAGTATGTTCCAGAGTTTGCTTAGCAAGCCCTTGTCTGAACACCAAACAAAAAGCCAGTCACACAGTGAAGACAAAGCTTCTCAACACTCAATGTATGCCTGTTAACTGCTCACTTGTTTTTTGTGGACTTCCCCTTGTTCTGTGCTGGGCTTTGTCTCATCGTAGTGTCCTCTGTTGTCTTCCAGTCCTTTTATACTACTATGTATAGTGCCTACTCGTATTTAAAGAGCAAAATGATGTTTTGTACTGGACCTTAGTGTCACATTGGAAAAAGGTTAATCTTCCACCTCAGTTGGGAAATAATGCATGGGAAGTGGGCAGCTGCTGTGATGTAGGTGCGTTGTAAAGCAGTGAGGGAGACCAGGTCATCCTGTGGACCCAGGCAAGCGTGCAAGGCTTTCAACCAGAGCTTGACACTATTGATGGTACGGATGAGTGTTAAAACCCCTCGGTGCCACGAAATGATTAGCTGGAAGGGGGCCGGCATACCAACAGATCAAGGCCTGTTCTCATCACAACATCCCAGGCCTGGTACACGGCGTGAGAGCAAGCACTTGATAAGGCCGCATGGAGAAAAAAAACACCAATGTGAAGGTGCAAAGCTAATGTATTGTCTGTTTTTGTCTCACTCCTCGTTCAGCTGCCTCTTTGTACAGTCAGGTGGTTCATCATCTACAACAGTTTTTCACATTATTCTGCCCTAGTTGTTGTACATAAAAAGAGCTAAAAATAATAGAGGTCACCTGGTGTAATAACCAGTTTTTCTAACCTGCATATTGGCAAAAATGAGTTTAATACAGATGTTTGTCAATTTTTGGATGGCACCCGTCACAGATCCAGTTCAGGGTCAGGCAGAACAAGTTGTCTAATCCTAAAATAACCTGACACTGAAGAACACTCACTCAAGAAGGCTGTGCAGACTGTTTTACACAGGAAGGATGATTCAGTTTGAGGAGGAAGCTCCTGCAGGTTTTTATGAGTTCACTTTGTACTCTTTGGTGCTGCTTTGCTGGTGAGAAGATCCACTGTTGGTGGAAATAAATCATCTGGTGAATGAAACTGATCAGGTTTACTGTGGTCTGAATTCAGCAGCTCTGCATCAGAGTTTAAACATTTTACACTTTCTTGCATTTGGAAGCCACTCGTTACACTGATACAATGCATGTATGACGTAATGTAAGATTTAAATATCAGTGATTCTGGAAGCATTTCTTTCTGATAATCAAATAATTTTTTAATGATACATGTCCAGTTTGTTTCCCCAACTCTGAGTTTGTGCCCCATTCATAAAGATGTTTTACCATGCAACAATAAAAAGGAGCTGAAAGATTCACATTTTAAAACAATAAATTCAAGTAAAATAATGAAGCATTTCTCCAAGTTTACATTTCCAAAAATAAAGCAGTGTGATCTAAAAATCTGAAAATAAATAAAGCCCAGAAAACTGATCATTTGAGAAAAAGCTCTAAGAAAAGTAGTATTCAGTTATAGTATCACTGTAAACATGTGTTGCGGTTTACTGTTTTTTAAACTGCTGGGTGGCTCAGTTCTGTGTGAAGCTAAAATACCCAAAGACCAATATAATTTAGTGTTTAATGCCCTCTAGTGGCAAGAGTCATGCATGTCACCACGCTATTTACATTTCAATCCAATAATATTTGGACATTGATAGGTATTTCTGTCATATTTCCATAATTTTTTGTTCTGTACTCCATCATAAATGTGAAACAAACAAAAAAAAAGTAGACTTTAAGCTTTAAAGAAAAAAAACTAATATCCCTCAACAAAGAACACTCAGACTCTTACAATAGCTTCAATTTCAATTCCACCTTTTGAGCCGCTAAATGTTTCCGTTGGTGCATTTATCTACTGAATCACAACATTTTGGTTACATTTCCTTCATGTTTTCAAATTCTGTTGGGTTCAGGGTGAGTTACAGCTGTAAACTTTGATCAGAGGGTGTGTACGCAGCAGCCAATGACAGCGCTTCGGTGTAAGGGCAGCAAAAACTCAGCTCAAACCGCAATGTCCTCCATGCACTCTGACTCTGTGCGTTTGTCTTTGCCAAACATATAATGATCCACTGGCAGAACGAGGACTTTGACATTGAATTTGCAGATGCAGAACTTTTGCAGAGAATCGTGCAAAAGTGTTGATGCGTGTGTATTATAAAGCTTGTTAAAGCTTGTAAAGAGCAAATGCTTAGTATGCCTTTCTTAAAAAGAGAACTGAACTGGCCTTCTTTAAAATATGTTTTGGAGTCAGTATTTATTTTTACTGTAGAACCCCACAGAGTCAGCTTTGCTAAGCAGATAGTATATTCCTTTATACTTAAAACTTTATACTGTAAAACTGCTTCAAGGATTGATTGTCCAATTACCTTCAAGCTCTTGAAAAAGTTGACTCCACATTTTAAAGATCTGTAATAAAATGAAAAGCTGAGTCTGCGCTCACTGTAACAAGAGAAAGAAATTATAAACAATTAGAATAGACATGTAGACCTAGCTGTATATAGAGACTGTCATATACTGCCATAGACTGATAAAGTATAATATTAAAACTGGGATCTTCCTTTGTTACGTTGCTAGGCGACCAGAGCTCTCAGATTTATGAGTAGACCATTCCAAGGACTAGGTTGATTTCAGATGAATGTAGACTACATCTAGTTTTATTACCTTGTTTAGTTTAATGTCTTATGCCATTTTTGGTTTGCTTGTTTGTTTTTGTATTTTTTATTGTGTGTTTTTGTCATCAGACTATTCATTTTTATTTGTTTATTTATTTATTTATTTATTTTCCTTCTTTTTAGCCGACAAGAAGGCAATCTCTAACTCCCCCCTCACCCAACACTATATCCTGGGAAGAATACATCACTGCTGACAATGGAAAGTAAGTGTTGGGAATTTAAAAAATCAAAACTTAAAATGTTCCACAAATTATTTTAAAATGTTTGGAGGATTTTCTGCATCTACATAATGACAAGCTGTAAGCTCTTCCTGAGTCAGATGAATTCATGTTCTGTTGCTGCTTTTCCCTCAGAGCGCCTCATCTAGGAAGAGAGCTGGTCTGCAAAGAGAGCAAGAAAAACTTCAAAGCCACGATAGCCATGAGTCAAGACTTCCCTCTGGGCATTGAATCGTGAGTTATGACTTTAAGCTGCCCTCAAGACAGCTATTAAGATACAGGCTGTAAAATAATAAATAAATACTTAATTTTCCCCTGGCATGTGCATCATGATAATTTAAAAATGATCCAAAAAGAAGGTATTTTAACATCAACTGGGATGTTTTCTTGTTGTTTTCTCTTTTAACAACAGCGACAATGTATAGAAGTTATTTTATTTCTTTTGTTGATCTGGTCTGCTGTTTGTAATCTGCGGCCATGTGTTGGTTTCATTCTCCCTCAGGTTGCTGAATGTTTTGGAGGTGATTGCACCCTTCAAGCACTTTAATAAACTCAGGGAGTTTGTTCAGATGAAGCTCCCCCCAGGCTTTCCCGTCAAACTTGGTAAGTAGAGTTTTTTTCTGCAGATCAGTTTGTGGAAGTTTGGCAAATGAGAGGGAGGTTTTTTACTTCATACTGTGTTAGAATCTGGGAGGAAATGTAATATTTAAAGAAGTATCTTTGCATGAAATTTGAAAAAAAAGGAAAAAGATTTTCTCATCTGCTCTGTTTCCTGCAGACATCCCCATCTTTCCTACCATCACAGCCACGGTGACATTTCAGGAGTTTCGATATGATGAGTTCGAAGAATCAATTTTTACAGTTCCCAACGACTATAAAGAAGACCCAAGTCGCTTCCCTGACCTTTAACCTCTCACGCTGGACATTATCCTACAAAACACACCTTTTGGAAAAAAAAAATAAACACGCTAAAGGTTTCCCCTCATCCACTCTGAGAAGCTGAGTTCCTTTTGTAGCAAAGTGTTTTTTGAGGTGTAGCGTTGCAGGTTCTGACTCTCGCCTCCAGATTTGACTAAATGAGGTAACCAAGCCAGGGTAACTTGAAGAGTCGGGCCAGCTCATCAGTGAAAGGGCATTGAGGTTTAAATGAATGGCAACAGAGCAGATAAGTTTTCTGTATATGGAGTATGAATAAAAAAAGACAACCAATTCAGTCGATGCTTTGTATTTAAGTATGTAAGTATTGTTTATAAAGGGACTGTCTTATACTGACCGTAGTAAAGCACTGATCTTACTGTGTGAGATTCTGGATGGAATTCCACTCTGAGTTTTATTTTTAGGTTCTTCTCCTACTTCTCTAACACAGTGAACAAAAAACATCTCAAGGTGCAAAAATAATCATTGTTCATTTTTAGTTTTGTAATGTTAGATTTCCGGTTAGTTATGATGCTGTATATAATCTAAGACTTGAAACATTTGTTCATTAGGTTCCTGGAAGTGTACCAGTTACTCATAAAATGTCATGTAAACTATCCAAAACTGTAAATTACTTGTGGAAAACAGATGTTTTTTGTAGGTCAAAAACCTAAACATAACTTTTTTTTTTTTTTTTGTAGAATTCCTCTTTGACTCTGCACAATACAGATTTATGTGTATAACAATGATTTTAATCGGCATGGAGTAGCATTGCTGAGCATTTGGGCACTATTTACGATTCACTACAGCTACTCTCTGTTTGAGTTAAGTTCCCAGACACTCATTTTGTGATACTCAACCCTCAGTTCCTTCATTTTAAATGTCAAAATTTCATCGAGGCAACGCTGTATTGTTGAAGATTTTCATGGCACCCCAAATGGCTGCCAGTCTTACGCTATATTAAATAAGCCTTTTATCTCTTCACCTTATTGAACCTTGTGACAAACATTGCTACAGTCCTACTAAAAACGGGATTGTGGAATGAATAGATATTAGGGAAACAGGTAATTCAATATTCATTCTATTTTGAGACATAAAAACCAGGCTTTTCCTCTGCACACAACATAAAAACATCTTTCAGTTTGGTATTGATTTGTCTTATTTTTTATCCTTTGAGATGACAAGTCTCAGACGTTCTCTAAAAAGAAGAAGTGATGTGTGTTTTATTTTTTTTATATATATGTAGAATTAGTTGAGTTTATTGCTTTATAAATGGTGGCACTTTTTGTACATTTTTTTTTGTTTAAATTAAATTTTTTTCTTTCGGTAATGAACCTCAAACCTCCCTCAGGTGTGCTGAAACTAATCATTTCAGCCGTGTGGAAAAAGCACAAAGCATCTGGGAAGATGGAGTTTGAAAAAAATAGATGTGTCACTGAGGAGCGTCCAGAGGTTTCTGCTCAGCTCAAGTTGGTACAGGGGTGTCTGCAGGATGCTGCTGTTGTATCAGCGAGAGTTGTTCAGCATCCCAGTGAATGAAATGTAATACTTTATTTTTACATCCATGTTTAGTACCACAAACATAGATTTTCATTGTTCACGACATTCCTTAGGGCAGGTTAAATGCAGCTAGTGGAAGTGTGCCTCCTCACTGATGTGATGCTTTACATTTTATTTAATGCTCCTTCCTGACTTCAGCAGCTCTGATTGGAAATATTTTCTGTAGGAAATTATTTACCCATCTCCATGTCAGTTGTACAGCTAAAACTGTTGTATAAGTCTGCAACACTATTTTCATATAAAATGTACTAAAATAAAAATCCACATATCTAACAGAGTTCTATGCTTTTCCACGTTATTGATGCAAACAGGGAAATCCAGACTTACCTGCAAGCTACTGAAACCTGCAGTGTTAATCAAATCTTAATAGTGATGTCACAAGTCAAGAGTTTTATCCCATTTTATTTATTTCCTTTGGAAAATCTATCGAAGACAACGCATTTAATCGCAACAACATTTCTGTCTACAATGTATACTTATAAATGGGAGGGCAGAAACATGACAAAAAGTAAAAGCAAAACAGTTAATTAAAAAAAAGAAGGGTGCTGAGTGGGGAATGACAAAAGGCTGAATCCTGACGAGTACAATATTTACAGATAAAACATTTTACTAAAAATGTTCAGTATTCTGTCAGGAAAAAAACAGCTGGAGCAGAAAAGGAAACAACTTCAACAAGGTCTTTAAAAAAGTACAGCAATGACAGTTTAAAACCATTTTTAAAGTGTTTTCTTATGTCTTTACAAAAATGACCAGACTGCTTCATCTACACCCCACCCCACCCGGTTTTTCTACAGTTAAGACAGAATCTGGTTAACAGTGTGATCGGGCACAGACGTACTGCAGCCCATATTAAAAATACAAAAAAAGGTTTGGGGTGACTTTAGTCGCTCATCTCCATGTCCTCTTGATGGTGATCGTCTCCATTTAGTTTAGACTTTTTAGAGATCTGAACCTCTTCCCTCTCCATCTCTTCCTGGCCTTTGGGGGACGAGACATAATCTGAGTCGCTCTTCCTCTCATCCTCCTCCTCCTCCTCCTCCTCCTCTCCTTTTTCACTGTCATAACCCTGCTCCTCCTCGTCGTAGTCCCGGGTCACCTGCCATGCAGTTAACTGTGTTACTGACATATCTCATCTACGTTACCTTACAAAAGTACAAATACAGCTTAAATGTAAGATTTCACAGATTAACTTCATACTGGAATATTTATTTTAACAACCCAGAGTTGAATGTGACAGACATGTGCATGACTCTTCAGCATACAGTAGCTCCTTTGTTTGCCATTAAGCAACTTTTAAGTAATAAATTCTGGAGAAGGATGACAAGTGACTGGACTGGAGCAGTCTCATGGACAGACGAGTTAAAAATATTTAAATTGTTTATGTTCAGGCTAGATTAGAATAATTAGTCAATGGATAACCCATACAAGTCAACATGAGTGGGAAACTGATATTCTTGGGCCTTTTTGACCTACAGTGTTGACATCAATCCATCTTTCACCATATTGCTGTGCTCTAAGGAACTAGTTTAATAGACCCCATTGTTGTCATAGAGCAAGATTATGACCATAAAACAATTCTTGTAGCTTTGCTAAACTACCTGATGATAAAGATGCATGGTGTACTACCAGCCTTGCCCTGGACCGAGCATTGCTAGAAAAACTAGGTGATTAACCCCCTTCCTGTCAGGAGCACTGAGAACTACAACTGTCCAACAGAGCAAGACTCCAGGCCTTTACAGTAAGCTATTTTAGACACTTGTCCAAAAAAACACTCAGGCTAATTTGTTATTTTAGAATGGACATCAGCCTCACACAGCAAGACCAAGCATGTGGGGCTACCAGTGTTGGAACTTCTATATCAAACGGTACAATTGTGTAGCATCCTTTTCTGTCAAATGTGACCAGAACCCAATTTTTTAGACTCTAAACAGCATCCTGGGTGTCATGCTCCCAAGCAATGAATATCCATGACTACTACAGCCAGTTGACACAACAGAATGGTTATCCAGGATTCTCGCCTAGACTCAAAAAACCAGGTTTAAGTAGGTTTTTTAACAATGTAAAGAGGGCTTTAGTGGGGGGGGGTGTTGTCTCTGTATAAATTGTTTAGGATGAGCTCAATGAAAAGGCTCCAACAGTTCTGTAGGAAATGGACAACTGCTCTGGGAATTTCTTGACAATGTGTTGCAGAAGCATATAGCAAGCTACTTTAACCAACTCACTGCCAGGATGGTCAGTTTGTCATGTTGTGATGGAAACCAAATGTGGCTCTTTTGTGGAGTCAAATATCAAATGTCTGCAACACTGAACTTTACTGCAAAATTTCAAAAGTTGTGATAACTTGATCCTTTTGAAAGTAAAAATAAAAGGCACTGGATCTTTCCTCCAAAAGGTTTTTTTTCTTTCACATTAATAGGACCTGCTCTACACCTACCTTCACATCACCTTTCTCACTATCCGACTTGCGGTCACGATCTCGCTCCTTGTCTTTGCTCTTCTTTTTCTTGCTGGTGGAGCGTTCTCGCTCATCTCTGCTACGGACCCTGTCCTCCATCCTTTCCCTGTCCCGGTCTTTCTCACGTTCCTTGTCCTTCTTCTTCTCCTTCTTGTGGCTGTTGATATAATCAATTCATCATTATTATCTGTGCTCTTAGTCGAATGTCAGTTGTACTTAACTGTGTGCCCACCGTCTGGGAGATGGAGACCTCGAGATCTTCCTCTTGGGGGACCGGGAAGCGCTGCGACTCCGCCTGTGCCTCCTAAAACACACATGGATTTAATTGATTTGCAGCTGTGATAAGAACATGATTTATTAACTACAAAATTCATAACTGCCAAACAAAATAGTTTAACATTTATCACACTCCTCACCGACTGATGCTTCGAGACCTCCTGGCACTGCTGTAGCTTTTAGGGGGCGTCTTGGACCTTTTCTTAGACTTTTCCTCCTTTCTCCTGTCCCTGTTTAAGATTTAAGCAAACATCTGTGACTACATCAGAGTACAGTGGAAATTACAAGAAACATGGAAAAGCTGCCTCATGGTTCCAGTAAGTAAGGTTTTATCTTCTCCCCCTTTCTTTTAAAGTATTCATGACTTCAAGTGAAAGTCAAATTCTGCAGCAGTGACCAGTACACAGTCAGCAAGACGGTCAACAAAATGAGAAAGGAAAGGAGGTGCTTACCTGGATCTACTGCGTCGGTTTCTGTCCTGGGAGTGGGTCCTCCTCCTCCGTGGGCTCTTGGAGCGTCTCCGACTCCTTGAATGAGATCTACGCCGAGACCTGCTTTTTGAGTGTCTGCCCAAATGACATTTAAAAAAGAAATTAAGTCACTTGTATAAATAATATAATTTATATGATGTTTTTGACTAAGGAACCCATTAATTTTTTGTATTTTCATACAAGTGTTTAGGATGTCTGAATAGAGTGTTTATCATCATCATCATCACCTATGTCTTGAGCGGGACCTTGACCGCCTTCGGCGTGAACGTGAACGGGACCGGGAATGCTTGCGCTTGTCATCTTTCTTACCTGCAAAAGGAAAGAAAGTTACCCAACAGCTTGGCAGTAGAAACCTCTAACTCACACAACAGAGCAAATGTTTCCCATCTCTCTGAAATCCAGTCGAAAGAAACACAAAACAAGCAACTGCACAATATGTCTGTATTCAGTGAGGTATTTACAATTATTTTCACAATTACTGAGAAATCTGAGTTTTAAAAGAGCAATTTAAAAACTAATCTCACTTCCGGGTTCGATGGCGGCAGAAATGAGCGACTGGGCCTCTCGAACTCGCTTCATGGCCTCTTCAATCTCCTTGTTGGAGGCATCCGCCTTCAAACCTGGATTTAAGTTTAGCCCAGCAACCAATGGATTCAATCTGCAAACAGCATTATTTATTTAGATATTTCTCAAAAATAAATAAATAAAAAGTTAATTCTTAATGGTGACAGGACTAAATACAAAGTCTGGGACCAAGTATGGTTTCTTACTTTGGGTCCATGGACTGCATGAGTTTCAGGAAATCTGCAGAGAGAGCCTGGAAGAGAAAGGATGATGGACAGTACCATTACTATTAGAAGGAATTTATTTCTGATTTCGTTTCAGACATGCTGTGACGATGAAGGTACCCACTCCTTACCTGGGGGTTCATGTTGGGCCCAGGAATTCCCAGGGCAGCCATCTGTTCCATGCTGGGAGCTCCAAGGCCTCCAAATGGTGTAGCTCCCATCTGAAATATTAGACACTCTTTTCACTCTAGGTAGTTTTCAGAGCCAAAGCTACAACTTTCTTCATTTACAAACTAGTTGCAATATTTTATAAGTTTACTGTGTAGAAGATGTGGAAGACTAGGATCGAGAAACAAGTTTCTCAATGGTCTCAAGTTTTTTGCAGACTTATACAATCTTTATGTCAAATACTGGCAGTCTGAATATAGTCTAAAACAAACTTTGGTAAACACACCATCTACAAGACTTTATAACTTTGAGATTTCCTTGGTCTTAAATGTAAGATAGAAGCTTTAACAAACTTTATCTTTAATACCAATAATTCACAAAACAATTAGGATTATACAAAACTTAGAATATTACTTTAAATATACTTTAGCTAAAAGTTGTTTCAAAGTTTAAAAAAAACACTCAAAGCAATAAAGATATAGTAAATTTAATGTGAGAACTCACTGATGGCAAAGGATTAGGTGTTGGAAGAAGACCTCCGCCAGGCATCATTCCTGCCACAGCGTTGGCTGGAGCCAGCAACGACATAGCTTTAGATTCATCAGGAATGACTCCTGGAGAAAAACAAGAACATTTTACTACATGCTTTAAAAAAAAAAGATCGACAACACTCATACAAGACTTGCAGACAAGCCACTTTAGTCTAATACTCTGAAGTAAAAATAAAAGAAAAATATATAAATAATTAAAAAAAAAAGAAAAAGAAAAAAGGATAAAAATCCATTTTCTTGTCTTGTCTGTAAATCTTGATCCCTGACTTTTGTGTGAATGTACAACTCTAGGATTAGCAGTTATAAGTTTCAAAGTCACAATACACACTTTGGTCAACACTGCCAAGATGTTATCACCTGTACTTGTTTTTTAAGTCATGAACCAAACGTTAGCAAGCACAGCCAGTTCTCCCGTGGGATGTGCTCTCAACTTTCATTAGATGTTTTATGAACAAGCGACTCACGCCGGCTGCTTCGCTATAAAGCACACAAAAACATTGAGATACAGAAAACAAAGTTCATGATTTGGGTGTAGACACAAGTGTACATTTCATCATCACTTACCATAACCACTACAAAAACAAAAAAAAAAAGGATCAGTCATTTTACCATCTCCATCCTTTAGTTGGTGGTTACTTTGTATGATACCACCACAATTAAAAAAAAAACAATACCTGTTTTATAACCTAACATAGTTAATTAGATAGTAAACTGCTCGGTTTAAATCAACAGTGTATTACACAAAACACTAAACAACTTAAAAAAAAGAAAGAATAATCTTTACTAAACAATCAAGGGGCTATTGCCAGCAATAAAATCATGAAAAATGTGTCCAAAGCTGAAGAAAACCAAACAGTAAAATTAAAGGGAAAATCTTATGAGAGGATCATCCATGGCTGTGCACTCTGAAAACAGGCTAATTTTAAGGATGACTATTTTTTTTAAAAGAGAGAGAGGGGGAGAGGGAGAGAGAGAGAGAGAGAGAGAGAGAGAGAGAGAGACACTCGCACGCACCCACACACACATGCACACAACAGAAAAGACACTTGAGAAACGGGATAAGGCTGCAGAAGACAAAACTGTTGGTGGCATTTTCAGCAGGGCCTGGTATATAGGGCTGGCTGAACCAGGAAAAAGAACTGTAAAACACAACAACAAAAGAAACACCACTGTTAAACGTGAGATTCACTCAACTCATTCAGAGTTATGTGTGGAGAGGGTCAATTTCTAAAAAAGCATTTTTACTGCAACATTAAGCAGAGCCCTAAGACTATTTCTGCATTGCTTGTGCTTTAGTGCAATTTTGGGAATACAAATGCAGAGTAAAGTAAAACAAGTCTTTGGCACATGAAGCATTTAAGAGGCCAGATGCAGCTTGTAAGCTTATCATGATCAAAACTCACATGGCGTGTCCTAACAAACTTCCAAAACATCCCCTGACCACAACTGTGCAGATGATGGTACACAACTTCAACTTTTAGTCTATCATGCACTCTGACTGCTTCATCTATCTTTCATGCTTTGGGCTTGGTTTAGGGATGTCCCGAACATCAGTTTGTAAATCTGAGGAATTTCAATATCAGGAAGCAAGAGCCCCGAGTCTAGATCCAGTCTTTATATTTTCCTTTGTAATGTGGTTGTGTGCAGAACGCTTGGCCTAACAAGCCAAGCTAAACTGATCTGCATTAAAAAAAAAAAAAAAACACAGTCAGACTCCAAACACCTTCACAGGTGTTTTCACCTGCTGATTAGACCTCTACTCAAGACTGTATGGACCTCCGTCACTGTGCACGATCTCTCTCACTGCTGCTGATCAGCTGCAATTGTCAGGATGGGGGCCTCTCATCGTGATCCCACCCAATGCGGAACCTAGAAACTAGGCTTAATCAGCTGGTAACTGAAAACACCGGTGAGTTTGCACTGGTTATTTGATGCTTTCTGACTGCAAATCATACTATTTCATTAGACAGGAGTGTCAGTGCAGCTCTGTTGTAGCAAAAAAATCTTTTGTTTGAAAAATATTTGCTTAAATATGAACTGCAATGTAACATTTACACCATCTTACTTTAACTACAAATGCATGATGATGCATGCTTGAAGTGGAACTCATTTTTCAAGACCTTCTGGGCATTTTAGAAAATATAAACAAAGGATCAGAAATGGCTTGTGTTTAAGTGGTTTTGCTTTGATAATATTTAAAAATGATTGAATAATTCTCTAACAGTTCAGTCTGTTCGGGGCATCCCTGGTTTAATGCATGCCTACTTATAAAACACACATTTGAAAAAGACTGACATTCCCTTGAACATGTGAGGAATTGGTCTGCACCTTCTACCCCACCCCTACAATTAATCTGATTTTCGTGGCCAATTTTCTTTTTAAAGAAAAGATGCCTTGGACAGAAAAGGAAAAAAGTTAATATTTTACTGCAGAATAAGAGAGAGATGGGGCTTGCGAGCCTGGTGCCATTATTTTTTCTAATCTCCTGATGGCAGCAGAGGACCACTTTCAGCCAGCAAGGAAGGGCCTCTCTGCAAATGACTTGTCCACTATGAAAACCACAACACAAATAACAGAGAGAGAAGTTTACAGCTAGATTGTAAGACATGGACACAAATGTACATTTCCCTTTTATATACCTAGAGATGCCAAGCATTGAAAAGCTTAGCAAAAAATAAATTAAAAAGTAAATTAAATTAAAACAAAATCACAATGGCACAGATAATGTTTGCAATTCTACACATGTGATGCACATTCAGATATCCATGTAGACGTTGGAAGAATAAAACAGACACCCACCTTCGGCAAAAGGGACCACGATCAAGGCTCTGTCCACAAAGACGGTGTTCGTCAGGTGCTGTGACACTCCTACCGACTCAGGCTCATGGAATTTTACAAAACAGACACGTGAAGTCACAGGCAAGGGAGAGTCACTGGAAGAAAATACAGATATGTTGTGCAAAGAATACAAACATGGATAACCAACATGAAACTGTCAGACTCTGTCCCCAGGGACAACACGGTCCACCATGGATTCCTGCTCTCTGTCCGTAGTACAAAAAATATGGAGATTTTTATGGGAAGAAATTCATTGTGATCATATGTACGAGACTTTGAAGTTTTATTATTAATATCTTTGGAGAAAAAAGTTTAATTACTAATACTTTTTATTTTGTTTGGTTAAGAATTATAGTCTGGACATGTTTGGTTTATGTTGTTGCAAATATTTTTAATTCTGAGGACCACATTCTGGATGTTTACTACCTGTGGCGTGGCCAGGTGTAATTTAATAGCAAGAAAATCAAAGCAAAGAATAATATTTTCCCATTACAGCCAGTAAGAAAACACTCCAACTATTAGTCACTAGATGATTATGTTTCCATTATTTTGAAAAGTGTGTTGTAGTCAGAAAAGGATCTCTCTTGTCTGTCTAAAGTAACACATAAGCTTAAAACTAACAGTTCAAGTTGTTTATTAATGTCATCTTAACAACTCTGCTGATAAGTTGATGTACAAGAACTCACTTTGACTAACATTTATTTATTTTTAGAAAGTTCAGATTTATATTAAAAAAAAAAAACTGCCCACAAACTTCAATTAGTAATTACAACATTGGTAATTAATCAATCATAATAATAATGACTTTACTGATCTAAAATAGTCTGACTGATGGGTGTTAAATGACTTGTGGACTAAACAATTAGGGCAAAAAGAATTAAATAAGTAGATAAAGTCGGTGTGCCCTCCTTCCAGGTGATTATCAGGAGTGAAGCATTGTTTAGTTCTGTATGGTTTCTGCAGGTTTAGCTTAAAATATTTGACTGTTTAGAAGCTACTTTTAACCTTGCGTTAAAAAAAAGCTAGATTTCAATCATGCATTAAATCGCTTGTTACTAAAGAATTATATCTACTTATGTATAGAGAGAGGAATGCAGGACTGCGTTATTTTGTGTCTAACATTTACGTAAGAGCAGTTGACTGAAGACGCGGGCAAACATTAGCATTTTAGCATGCAGTTTAGAAAGGCCTGGCTGCAGCTAAAGGCCTTTGACTGACGCCCCTTCGTCAGTCAAGTAACCTACACGAAAAGGCGCGTTACCCAACGTCAGTACAAGGATACTCACTCGGGTGGAAACAGTTTGAGCTCTTCTATGTTTCCGAGGAATCCAAAAAGAGTCCTCATTTGTTCGGATGTCGTACTAGGGGATACATTTGTCACTTGGATGACGTGCGTGCTAGAACTCATTTTCACCAGTGCGAATCAAGCCGCCTAGCCTTATGCTGGCAACGTCCCCGATGCTAAAATTTAAAAAGGCAAGCTATTCAAGGGTTAAAGTATGAAAGCATCAGGCGAATACAGATGTTCGCATCTTTTCCGGAGACAGAAAAAGACTTTCATGCAAGACAACACGACGATCGTGTCCAGAAAGAAACAATACAGCTGCAGAATGGCCGCAACTGTCGCAACTCGTGAGACTATGGTGCTGCGTTCAAGTGTAGTTTTTTTGCTGGTAAATATGGGTTGTCATGGGAAAAGTGTATTTACTTCTGTTTATAAATTATAATTTAGGTTAAGATATGCTTACATTAATAGTGTTTTGTATGTAAACTCATAATTGACAGCCTATGCAAATCCAGTGGAAGAAAAGATAAAAAGTAATATCTAATAAAAAAAAAAAATGAGCAAGAGTGTAAATAGCGTACAACTGCACATAACTTACCGGTTTACTTTCCACAAATAGTGTTTATGCAAAAAAAAAACTAAATTCAGAAGATAAAAGTTCAAACATACATTATATGAGATTTGCGACTGTAAACGGGTAGTAATCATCTAAAGACAACATATTATTCTGACAGCAAGTTAAGTCAACGCCTCAGAATACGGCTGCAACCGTGGTGGGTGTGATTGGTTGTGCCACATCTTGTTGCTAGGCTGTTAGCTTGCAGTTGCTGTAGCCGATGCTCCTGCATTTTTCACCTCTACCATTGAATTATGCAAAGAGCACCCTGGTTTTAGAACGACAGAGGTATGCACGCATAAAAGTACTACTTCAACATATCATACCAAGCTTAGGTTCAAGAAAATAAATGTCGAACTGCAGGTCAGCAACCCACATCAAGGCGCAAAGTCGTTACTTGCTAACTTAGCACCCTCGATAGTTGAGATGTCAACAGGTTGCTGCATTCCGTATTCTTGCGTATACTTTTATCATATTCTGTTTCGCAATGGTGTGGTTAAATTCCTGCGTAGTTATTTAAGTATTGTAAGGACTTGCTAAATAAAACGCACGTGTTTCGTGAAGCCCCGAACAAGCTGTCGAGGAAATTAACTATATTAAACAAGCATGTGCTTCCACTCTTTCCCATTAGTTAATTTCATCCTTTCTTAGTGTTAGAGTGCTTTCCACACAAGTGGAATCAGTGTTTGCGATGTAATAATGGCATCAAAATGTAAAAACTTCGGCAAACTAGCAAACCTACAAGATGTATTTAACTTGGTTGGTAAAGAACATTATGAAGAGCAAATTGCTTATTGTAATTAAAATACAGCTGTGTCAAACGGAAGCCATTTGGTTTATTTATTTATTTGTTTATTGAGTCAAAATGGAAGTTACAAGTAATAATATAAGTGGCAAATATAAACTTGACACCAAAATTAAGGAAGTTTGTTTTTGGTTGATTGTTTATCCTCTTTTAATAATATTAATTTGTGTTGTATTAAACGTTGTTGGAAGGCATGATTAGTCGATTTTACAACAAAGTATAACTTGCAAGGATTGTGCTTCTGTGAAATGAGCAACACTGCCAAATGTGTGCCAAAATCCTTTATAGTCTTATTGGTATTCACTCTTGTTTTGAGTTGCTTGGTAGATTGGATGATTGTCCTATAGTAATAAGGAAAAACATAATTATATTACACTGTCTGGGGCCTCAGTTGCATGTAGAACAGGGATGTCCAAAGTCAGTCTTTTAGGGCCATTGTCCTGCAGGTCCTGGATGTTTACTGCTGCAGCACACCTGAGTCAGATTAATGGGCGGTCGACATGCTTGGGCAGCACTTGACGACTGTCTGTTGAGGAGTGTCATTTCATTTGAATCAGGTGTGTTGGAGCAGGGAAACATCTAAAACCTGCAGGACTAGGGCCCTCGAGGACCAGAGGTGGACACCCCTGGTGTAGGACAAGGATCCTCAATCCTTGTCCTTCGAGGGCTGGTGTCCTGCTGGTTTTTCAAAGTTACTCTGCTGCATCACACCTTACTCAGATCAGTAGGTAGTTAACAGATTTGCAGAGCTTGCCATCAAGCTGAGTCTGAATTGGGTGTGTTGCAGCAGGGCAGCTTTTAAAACCTGCAGGACGCTGGCCCTCGAGAACCAGGAACTTGGCACCTCCTCCTCATTCTGGTCACTAGTCTGGAGACATTTGGCTGTGGGATGATATCCCATTACTCAACCTGGAGATGTTGAAGGTCAACCATCAAGGTCGTGTTGGTCACTCAGCATGTACAGTAAGCCTAAGCTGATCCCACAAGCGTTGAGTGGGGTTGAGGTCTGGACTCACAGCATGGAAGGTCATTACATCAGGCAGTCTGTGATGTTCCACTGGGCCTGCTTGCCGTCGCCCTGTGCTGCTTGGTGCCTGCAGTCGTGGGCCTCCGCTGCTCTCAGCTTGGAGGGTACATAGTTCTCCCTGCTTTGGCTCTCCTGGGCTCTGTACTCTGTGGGCGTACTGGATCCATGGGTCTTGGGCACCTCCTTACCTTCTTCTGATGTGTTAGGGCTGGGCATGGTCGCGGCTCCCTCATGAACACACGGTTCACATCTGCCATGTGGTTAGATGCTCACACATGCATGCACACTGATGTGCCCCTGCTGACATGTGCTTTCTGTTGGTTTTTACTGCACTGATATTGTTTATATTGGTATTGTAATCACATTATGATAATGGAAGTCTAATCTGTTTCCCTTTCCAGATTTGATTTCTGTTCTTTTGTCTCTGTACCCCTTTTTTTTCTATCATTATGTTTCGCTCTTTTTGTCCTCTGTTTATCCTGTCTGGTTTGGCATTGATATAACAGTTTATGACAGAGCAAAAGTTAAAAACACAAACATAATAATAAAAGGGATTTACATTATCAAGGGCAGGCAAATATACAAGATGCCTACCTTAGAAAAGTAAATCTGTCTGGCACAATTTGGCACACAGACCACCGTTTTGCATGTCATGATGATGCTGAACAGGACAGGGTTTAAAAACAGTCTTGCACGTAATACCTTGATTTAAAAGTGACTAATCAGCCTTTCTAGCAATGTATAATACAACACCAGTTGCTATTATGAATGGGTAGAAAAAATTATTAATTTCCTTACTTTGTGTGCAAAGTGTTTTTACTTTTTTGTTGTTGTTTGTTTTTATTATTATTATTATTTTGGGGAAAGAAATTATTGGCTTGTTAAACCACAGTGTTAATGAAGTGCTACATCTCATGGACTTTAGTACTTGAGTAGTAGTCAGTACTTAAATCAGCGTTTCTACCACCACCTCTGGGCTTTACGTTCAAACTAAAGCATTTTTTTTTCTCTTACAGGAATATGATGGCAACTTACCAGTAATGACCAGCACAAAAATGATGACTGTTTTTTCTCTTACATTCCCATTTACATGACACAGGCAGCTAGATATGGGCTTTTTAAGACTGGTGGCCAGAATTATGGGTAGGATCAGTACATTCAGATCCTATCAGTTTGTGCTTCTACTGGCTGCTGCACTCGCTGTTGTTGCTTTTTACTACTTTGGCTCAGAGAGGCACAGCTTCTCCAGTACCACAAAGAGGATAAAGCAGACCCAGGTCAACACAAACAGAAATGATGCAGACCTAGCAGTGGACACCAGGATGTCACAGTTGGCTGGATCAGAAGAACAAGGAGTAGAGAAACAAGATGTAGGAGGGGAGGGTGAGGTTTTAGGGTCCAGAAAAGAAAAAGGAAACACTGAGGCTGGTGGTCATCATTATCATGCACTCATGATGTTCACCAAGGTGGACAGGAGCCGAAGCCTGCAGGATAAATTTAGAGTGGCCATGTTGTCTATGGTGAAGCATGCACATTTCCTGGAAGGAGAAGTGTTGGTGCTTCATTTTGTCAGTGACGAAGCTAGCCAAGAACTGGGCCAGATGATGCTACAGGAATTTCTCCAAGATGCATCATTTCAATATGAGGTAAGTAATGCCACTTTCTGTTTCCATGAACAGCAGTATTCCAAATAAGGACCTTATTCATTATGAAATATTTTTTTCAGTTATGTTGTCATGTTTTATGTTATGCTGGAATATTCACATATGCATATGCACTATAGCATAGTTCCATTGATGTGCTAAAACACTTGAGTCTGGCTTTCTGCTCTTTTCCATACTGCTAGAAATAATAATAATTCATGCATGAATGTAGCAAGTAATCCTTTGGAGTTTTTACAAGCTTTTTGTATCAGTGTTCATGCTGATAATTTGCTGTTACATGAATTATCTGCTGACCTGTACATTAAATGATATTGTAGATAATTTTAAATAAAGGTAGTTTTGGTAACAAAACAAAAAGTGTCATCTATATCAGTGGGTCTATGGAAGGTATGAAATGGAGAAAGTCAGACCATGCTTTTGCCCACTCTCCATTAATTTTCTAGTGCTCATGTGTAAAAAAGGATACAGGGCATCTGGAAAGTATTCACAGTGCTTCACTTTTTGCACATTTTGTTATATTACAGCCTTATTCCAAAATGGAATAAATTCATTTTTGTCAAAATTCTACACACAATACTCCATAATGACAATGTGAAAAAGTTTTTTCTTTTTTTACAGATTTTTGCAAATTCATTAAAAATAAAACACTAAGAAATCACACGTACATAAGTATTCACAGCCTTTGCTCAGTACTTTGTTGATGCACCTTTGGCAGCAATTACAGCCTCAAGTGTTTTTGAATATGATGCCACAAGCTTGGCACACCTGCCTCTGGGCAGTTTCGCCCATTCCTCTTTGCAGCACCTCTCAAGCTCCATCAGGTTGGATGGGAAGCATCGGTGCACAGCCATTTTCAGATCTCTCCAGAGATGTTCAATCAGATTCAAGTCTGGGCTCTGGCTGGACCGCTCAAGGGCATTCACAGAGTTGTCCTGAAGCCACTCGTTTGATATCTTGGCTGTGTGCTCGGGGTTGTTGTCCTGCTAAAAAGATGAACCGTTGCCCCAGAGATCAAGAGTGCTCTGGAGCAGGTTTTAATCCAGGATGCCTCTTTACATTGCTGCATTAATCTTTTGCTCTATCCTGACTAGTCTCCCAGTTCCTGCTGCTGAAAACATCCCCATAGCATGATGCTGCCACCACCATGCTTCACTGTAGGGATGGTATTGGCCTGGCAATGAGTCTTGCCTGGTTTCTTCCAAACATGACACTTGGCATTCACATCAAAGAATTCAATCTTTGTCTCACCAGACCAGAGAATTTAGTTTCTCATGGCCGGAGAGTCTTTCAGGTGCATTTTGGCAAACTCCAGGTGGGCAGCCATGTGGTTTTTACTAAGGAATGGCTTCCACCTTGCCACTCTACCTTACAGGCCTGATTGGTCGATTGCTGCAGAGACGGTTGTCCTTCTGGAAGGTTCTCCTCTCTCCACAGAGGAATGCTGTAGCTCTGACAGAGTGACCATCGGTTTCTTGGTCACCACCCTGACTGGGGCCCTTCTTCCCGATCATTCAGTTTAGACAGCTGGCCGGCTCTAGGAAATGTCCTGGTGGTTCCGAACCTCCTACATATACGAATGATGGAGACCACTGTGCTCATTGGGACCTTCAAGGCAGCAGATATTTCTCTGTACCCTTCCCCAGATTTGTGCCTCAAGACAATCCTGTCTCAGAGGTCTACAGACAATTCCTTTGACTTCATGCTTGGTTTGTGCTCAGCCATGCACTGTCAAGTGTGGGACCTTATATATAGACAGGTGTGTACCTTTCCAAATCAACTGAATTTGCAACAGGTGGACTCCAATTAAGCTGTAGGAACATCTCAAGGATGATCAGTTGAAACAGGATGCACCTGAGCTCAGTTTTGAGCTTCATGGCAAAGGCTGTGAATACTTATGTACATGTGATTTCTTAGTGTTTTATTTTTAATGAATTTGCAAAAATTTCTAAAATTAAAAACCGTTTTTACATTGTCATCATGGGGAAATGTTTGTAGAATTTTGAGGACAAAAATTAATTTATTCCGTTTTGGAATAAGGCTGTAACCTAACAAGATGTGGAAAAAGTGGAGCACTGTGAATATTTTACAGACGCACTGTATATTAAATGTATTCATGTAGTTCTATAATCTCAAGGCAAAAGGAAAAGATCTGGCTTTGCATTGAACTTAGAGTGCTTTTTGGTGCCTATTCAAAGTTAGGCTTACAAATAGGTCCTGTTGTCTTTTTCCAAGACAACCAATGCAAGCCAGTGCTGACAAACAAGCTTTTAGTTTGTATCTGTTGTCCTTTTCTACATTACACAGTGGTGACAACATCTTTGCATCCAAGAAGCCTTCACTCAGAGTAGGCTAAATTTAGTTTAATCAGAACATCAATAATTTTAAATGAGATTTTTTTTTAGCTCTAGTTAGTTTGTTTAGATGACATTACATCTCTTGTAGTGTGACTGTTGCTCATTTGTGTGTTGCAATGATGAAACATAATATTGAGTTGGTCTCACTTCAGCTACCATGGCTGTAGTTGGGTGACCCATTTTTGCAGATAAAACACACATTTTGGACAGACTTTGCATACTCAGTAAATTTTAGTGCATAAACATCCTGTAAACCTAGTTGCTATGAATCTTTACCTTTTTATGTGAAATAGTTGTTGTTGTCCTTGTTTTCTTTTTTTTATTATTATTTTTATGTGTTGTATTGCGAAGGACTGAGGCATTAAAGAAAACATAGAGAGCTTGTAAAAGAGTTTCCTGGGTCTTGTGATACTTTGGCAGGTCACTGAATGAAATGGGTGGGCCTCTGGTCTCCAAAAAAAATCAGACATCCTCAGAATCTGTCACCAGCTCAAATGGTTGCTTAGTGTAAGGCATCCTGACCCTTCACAAATCAAAAGTTTTTGTCTGTGATCAAGACCAAAGCTGTGGGTGCCATCTTAAGTAGAAACACATGGGGGCAGTGTTTGCCTGCTTAAATGACCCATCATTATGAGGCTATATGTTGCACGTCCTGCCAAAAAAGAGGATTCTTCACGGTTTCACATATCCTGCCCAGTTTCCCCCTTTTTTGTATGCTTCTCACAGCACACACTCATAAACTTGTTTACAAATTACGGATCCAAATTCTCCTCAGTAGTCAAGCTCTGTTTTTCCCCCTTTTCAGGAATGTCTCATCATTTTAAAACATCTGCTGCTTTTTATTATCTTAGGATGATCCCGTTCCTGCTTGTAAGGGTTTGGAGGTTTGCTCAGCTTGTTGTCTTTGGCAGTTTTGCAGCTGCAGGTTGGGTTGCATGTCACACCAGGAACACAGCTGAAGTGTGTATTGTAAAGAGTTGCATAAGTTCACCAGTTTGGTGTGTGTTGGTAAAGTATTGTGACAACTGCAACAGGAACACCAAATTGATCTTTGTTTTACCAGGTAAAATCACTGTTTTTCAGTGTTACTTTTGCTGAAGTTCTTAATGAGTCATGGCCATACTGTGCAGGGGTGGTGTAGATACTCATTCAGGTTATGGTAATCCTAAGCCTGAATAAAGGCAACTGGACTTCTTTTTCTTGGCGTTTAAAAAAACATTTCACCTCTTTTTCAAAAGGCTTATTCAGTTCAGTTGAGATCTGAAAAGATCTTTTAATTGATAGGTTAAGGAAAATGAGTCCAACTGCCTATATTTAAGCTCTTTGAATATTCTATAAAGTGATATGTGAACAACACAAACAAGTGCTTGTTCTGAGAAAATCTTCATCTTTGAGTGTAATAAGAATTTCTCTGCAGCAGCTCCTCCTGGACAGGACACACTAAACTGTGTGCCCACAGATTTCAATTCTGTGAGCATGAATAATTAAAGAAAAGATACAGATAATTACATCTATGTGCACAGATTACATATTATGCGCATGAAGTTTTCATTTGAGCATGTTTATTAACTGAGTGTGGATTTACAGATGGATCTGTTTTCTTTAAAGAATACCAAATTCAGCTGTAATAAAGGGATACAAGTGGCCTCTAGAGAAGTTGTTTTGAGTCCAAACTGTGCCATGCACTGTAAAATACTATAACACTGGAAAAGGGCATTTATTTCTGATACATTCAGATTTCCACATCCATCAGGATAATATATGAGCTGATTGTAGGTGTATTGTTACTTGTTTATATGTCAGATGTTGAATTCTTCAAACAGAAAATTGCTGTACAGGAATCACAAAGTTAAACAATATGTTTGACATTGTTTATACAGTTTATTGTTTAGACATTAAAGGTATACTCCAATGTCTATTAGCATTGTTACAAAGTCCCCATATTTAAAAATGTATATCTTACTGGCTCATACATGTATAAAAACATAGTTTCTTTTACTGTCTTTTTGAACATATCAACACATTATATCTGCTTGCAACCTGTATGAACAAATGGGTGAAGATAAGATTTGCAACAGGTAGGGTCGGGTGATTATGGCTTAAAGTTAAATAGCTCCCCCCTTGTGTTATCAGTTCTTTGTAGCCTTTTTATGCTTATTTAAAGTTTTGGCTTCTTGTAACTTTTTTATTTTTTTATTCAGAATTAGAAACATGCTAAACAAATATTGTTAATTGCTCTGTTTCATTATTCATGTTGGCAAAGTTGTAAAAAATGTTGAATTTGCTGTTGGCTGTAGTTATAAATAGCTTATAATATGCAAATGTCAACATTGCACAAATGTTAAATTTAGTATTATTTTTAGGTCGTTTTCTATTTACAGCTTCTCTGCCATCTTACTTTGCTCATGAAACAGCCAATAGAAAATTCAATTTTGTGAACAAATTCATATATATCGGGGCGGCAGTGGCTCAGGCGGTAGAGCAGGTCGTCCAATGATCGGAAGGTCGGCGGTTCGATTCCAGCTCCCGCAGTCATCTGTCGTTGTGTCCTTGGGCAAGACACTTAACCCTCCTTGCCTCCAGTGTTGGCATCGCTGGTGTATGAATGTGTGGATGAATGTTCGGTGATGGTCGGAGAGGCCGTAGGCGCAGACTGGCAGCCACGTTTCCGTCAGCTTGCCCCAGGGCAGCTGTGGCTACACACGTAGCTTACCATCACCAGGTATGAGTGAGGAGTGGATGAATAATGGATTCACACAATGTAAAGCGCTTTGGGTGCCTTGAAAAGCGCTATATAAATCTAATCCATTATTATTATTATTATTATATATTGTAAATGTTTCCAGTGGGGCAACAATGAGTTACCATTATTATTATTATTATTATTATTATTATTATTTTTCTATTTGAAATATAACTTATATTCTACAACATTCCTTAGTGTTTTGTATTACATCACATTACAAGCTTAAGTCCAGGGCAGTATGTCTGAGAACTTATCTAAATATGCCCGAGGTCATTAAATAATGTTTACTGATTGAGACACATCAGTCTGGTTTAAAATATGACTGCCATATTGTCCAGTTTTTATCTGAAGCTTCTAACATACACACCCATTGTCTGATGTGTGGATTAAACAGAGAATACGTTTGTCTCAAACCTGCTAAAATGTATTTCCTCGTGGTGTAAAGCATTAACGTAATCAGTGTTTAATGTATTTTTTAAAAATCCTCTTTCAGTAATCCCCAGATATCTACTTCACATGACCAGATCTAAAACTGCTGCCTCACAGCTGTTGTGGGATTTAAAGAGCATCACTCTATATATATATATATATATATATATATATATATATATATATATATATATATATATATATATATATGCATTAAAATTGTTTTATCTAATTATGCTTATATTATATTTAGCAAAACATCCAAAAGAAAGGTTGGAGAAATGGGCAGGTTTATTAGATGACACTAAGGCATCAAGTAAATACCACAACTTCCAACAAAATAATTTTGTAAAATTTAATTAAATTAAGTTGATGTTTATTGTACAAGTGGATTCACTATTAACACAACTGTTGGACTTCAAGAACATAAAAATATCAGTACAGTAGTGGACATTAAAAGGCTACTCCTCTTTAGCATACAGTATATTTAGGTTTGACATGTTATTGGCACACATCAAAGAAGGAAGCCAGCTGAACACCACCTGACATCTGTTAGTCCTTATGCTCTAATATTGTGAAACATGTTGGTTACAGATAATTACTAGACCGTCATATATTTTACGTGACGCCCACCTTCAAAAGGCAAGAGACGTTTAAAAAAAAAACACATTACAATAACCAAAACACCAACTTTGCAGCAATTTTTACATTCTTCTTCTAACATGATTCCACTTTGTTCATCCTTCCTTTAGGTTTTTTTTCACAATGTGGTTGAACTCACACAAAAGCTCTTTCCTATTGTGGAGGCCATGCAGAAGCATTTCAGCGCCGGCTCTGGAGCTTACTACAGCGACTCCATCTTCTTCCTGTCTGTAGCCATGCATCACATCATGCCTGAAAGTAAGACCTATAACATTTTCTGCTTTCTTTTCCCAGAAACTTGACATTTAACCTCACTTTAGAATAGATTGGGATGGATTTAAACACCCTCACTGAGAGATGCCAAGCCAACTTTTAATGAAGCAGGATTCAAACCTGTGTTTTGATATCAACATTTCTTTTTGAACTTCTCCCCTAAGTTGTTGAGTTCTTATTTTGGGGTGTTGATTACAAAAAAAAGAAAAGGTGACTGAAATATATCAAATATAGAGTAATAAAACCATCACTTCACATTCTGTTTTCATTCTCTGGCAGATTGCTGTATATTCAGTCAGATGCATATTTCTCCAACTTAGCACTGTTGGAGCACAGTTGGAAAAGGCCATACGGACAGGTATCTAACAGACACGTGGCATACTGCAAAGGTCCTTCAGAGTGAGGAAGGAAGGAAGTGCTCTGTCTCTGCTGCCCACATTAGTCCCCCCTGTGTTGGTGCTGACAGTGATCTCTCCTCTGTTGTGCGCTGTTGTGGTTCACTTCAGTGGGTGTGCAGCATGGGGCATCACTCCACAGATGAAGCAAATCTTTAGGCTTTGAAGATTTAGTCAATAGCACTCAGGTGCACACGTGAAACTTGAAGTCTGAGTCTTGGAGGTGTCAGAGCATCATCCCATTGAAACTCAGAGGTAAAGTGAAGTATGATGCAAAGCTACAAATTTTGTGTTTAAGCTGTGTTAAATTTGCAGTATTTGCTGCATTTCATTGAGAAACAGATTTTGAAGTATTATCCATTTATTCCCAATTGCATACAGCAAGCTTTAAAAATATTGTGCACCTAGTTTTTCTTGAAGAAAATGGCTGCATCTGCGTATGAAAGCTTGAGAAATGCTGGTCTTATTATGTAGAACATCATAAAATTCCATCCATGTAAACAGTAGTAAGTAGGAAAAGGAAAAGTATGGACAATAACAGGTTTGAACTGGTGGCTGTCACTCAGTTATCTTTTGAATCTTTATGAAAAATTCAGTCACATGTGACAAACCGTCAGACTGGTGGTGTGTGTCAGTGCATCACGTTTTGGCCTAAAAATGTTTATTGATCATCCACATGTGCCACCAGTCTGCTGCATGTGTCTCAGTCGTCACACATTTCTTTATAAAGGGTCCTTTTATCTAGAAAGGCCATTATATGGTAGTCTCAGGAGAAGCAGATAGGTGTTTTGTGCATAAACCTTTATTGTCATTTCCTTTACACCATGCCTTCTTTACATTGATGGTTTTAAGCAAAGCTTTGCCATATGAGCCAGCAGGCAGGGAGCATTGTTTCTGATTGACACATTGAGGAAAAGAGTGATTTCATTAATAAAAATTGTAGCTGTTCAACAGGATGAAAGTTCAAACGTCTCCAGCTTGTAAAGTTGTAGATTATCATTTCAGTGAGTTTACTGTGCTTGTTAGAAGAGAATTAGTGGAAGATGTCCTTCAGCACCAATAAATAATTTGGGTGCACAACCAAAATCTGTGAAACCTTGAAGTGCTCATTACACGATTTTGTCTTTTTTTTTTTTTTTTTTGCTTGCCATGTTTTTAAAAACCAAGAAGTCATTGCCGTTAATCTATATAATAGTTATAAGCGCACCAGCATGTTATGGTCTCCCGCCACCTCATGGTGTTAGAGCTCATCATGGGCCCGGTTTCAGGAGTTCCTGTGGGTGATGTCTGCGCCGCGTCCAGCTGGACAACACATTTGTTTGCTTTTACCGTTTGGAGGTAACGTCCCTTCGGTGGCTCAATCTGTTCTTTCTGCTCCGTCTCTGCTGCACATGGGTGCTAGTTTGATGGCTGCTCTGTGGGGCATGTATATATGTCCCATGCATACATGTTGTACTGAGTGAATGAACTGAAAGGGAATGCAATGTTATGTATATAACTACTGTTCCCTTATATAAACTAACGAGGTACAACACGTTTGCCCCGCCTCCCTGCTGGGCTCATTGAAAAGCAGCTATTGAACTAAGGAATGACAGTAATGATGGTGGTATATAAGTGCAGGCGAGGCCCCACCTACATCGTCATACTTCATTCACCTCAAGGCATTATCGGAGTTGTCTTCAGCCAGGACATGCGAGAGCATGATATCCTAGACTATATGTCCTCTCCTTCAGGGCACAGTAGTTGTATGCAACGTTGCGATTTGTTGCTAGTCCCTTTAAAAAAAAAAAAAAAGATTGTTAAAGTAGTCTGTGTACTTACTAAATATAACAACAGAATCACTAAGTTGGTAAAACTGCAAGTTACCAGCATTTTCATATTTGCACGCACAGGTGCACATGCTGTCGAAAATTAGGTGCAGCGCTCCAATGTTACGTGCATATACTTGCACACCATTTTTTGAACCCTGAGTTTAACCTGTGGAGTTTAGAGAAGGCAAGGAATGGTGTGGTCACATGTGTTGCCAACACAAGCACTTCCTCTAAATGTAATAGTTAAGTGCCAGTTTAGAAGGCAGGATCTTTTTAATGTTAGAAAGAAATGGAAATATGAGCAAGCTATATTTTGTGATAATTTAATAACAGTGAAACATAGCTTAAAGTTGAGAAAACTATTAAAAGAAGCAAACTTTGAATAACTCTTGATAAGTCAAACCTTGGTTAAATTTTAGTCTCTAATTAAATCAGAGTTGTGTAGATATATAACTTTAAATCATGACTCCATTTTTAAATTGTCTGTTCCAGGAGGATGAAGCATAAATGTGACTGGTTAGCTCAGTTTGCAGAACATCAGTCTCCCATGTGGGAAACCAGGGTTCCAATCCCCCAGCGGATAAATATTAATACCTTCCAGTTGCATCCTTAGGTCCTTAGGCAAGGCCTAACCAATGTAAGTCGCTTTGGATAAAACCATCAGCTAAATGACTGTAATGTAATGTAAAAATGGCTCAGAGGTAAGCTGTTCTAATTAATGATACGGTTCCTAAGAAACACAGTTTCTGTTACTGACAAGGTGTTACGTGCTTTTGCATTCCCACTAGAGGTACTGACAAGCTGCAACTTGAAGCTTTCCTCCAATGTGACCCTTTGATTTTCCAGCTATGGCTGAAGTGTTCCTGTTAATATTGAACTGATCTGCTAAAGTGAGAAAGATGGAAACTTAGAAGTGAGACAGCAACTGATCTCAGGCAGATGTCTGAAAATGATGATGATGTCTATACTGGTTTATGTATCACGAATCATGCTGTTTTTTCATTTGGCAAAATTTCATTGGTCTCACTTGAACCATTCTCCCAAAGAAATGCAAAACATTAAAACCTATGGATAACAAACTCTGCAACTGCACATGTACCTGTGGCTAAAGGACCCTACTGTTAGTATCAAACAGCTTTCTAAGCAGGAATAGATCAACATTTGGATACTCATGAACTATCAATAATTAAACCTGCAGTCACCGTTTTCCAGTGACTGCAGGTGAAAGCAGAGAACAATGTTCATTACATAAAGTCTGTAAGTGCTCACATCAAGACTAGTATTAGGGCTTGATGAGTCTGACCCACTTAATTCCTGAAAAAAATGTGATATGAGCTAACAGTGTCCCTGTTGTTTTGTTGTTATAAGGGAGTCAAGGCTTAGTGAAACATTACTGTCTGATGTGACCAAAGCCTCAGGCAAGCTGGTAGCCACCTAAATGACACATTCCTGTGGTAAATGTAAACCCACCTGCCTGGGCAGACTGACTTGAACAATAATAATTTATATTGATTCATATAACCCTTTTTAAACAAGGCAGTTCCAGGATTGACTCTAAGGGTCTAATCTCTAAAATTTCCTTATCTGTTAGGTCACAAAAATCGATTAATCGATTTATCGATTTTATCCAATATCAGCCCATAAAACTTGGAGATTGATTTTTTTTTAATACAGCCTCTCTTCTAGTAATGAGACCCTACTCTCTTGTGACTTGCCAAGGCTCAGCGAGATCATAGCATTTATACACAACTGGTTTCCTGTGTTGCCTCCATCCAATCAGCTTCTCTTGCCGAGATAATGTCAAACTCAGATGTTTTTAGTCAGAATTTGGTGTGGATTACATTCACCTGTAAACCATTTTGCAGAGTATTACCATTCACATTAGCAACTAACTGTTGAGACTGCAGGTGCCACCTCATTCAACAACAGGAAGTGATGTTACCACGCACTTACATACTTTAAAATAAAAAAAAAAATCCAATATGATCATTAAATGTCACATTTCCTCTAGAACAGGTTTCCACTTTATCCTTTTATCAAAAAGTAAACAATGTGATCTATTCTGGTTTTTCAGCTATTTTTCTAAATTTAAATGACAACATGTCATAGCATAGTGTCCACGGCAGTGAGCGCACACACTTAAACAGGTGCGTGCACACACAGGTGATCATACTTCATCAGAGGACAGAGTGCACACGTCAAAAACCACGCTAACCAGCGGGAAATCAGACAAAAATATGAGAGTTTTCTAAATTCTCTCAGGCAGCTGAAGATGGAAGCATCTCGCTCCAGCGAGGAGCAGATGGAGGATTTTTCCTGTTCTGGTGTTACGCCGATAGCATCACGGTCGTCAGGAGAACACGCACAGCTGAACAAGCTAAACCTACATCACTGTGGGAATTTCTGTTTGGTATTACGGCTTTAAATGGATCAAAAATTCTTTGTAGGTTTTATTAACATCAACACGTTATCTGAGATCTGAACTTTAAGAATATTTAGAATGACTCCACTGAATGAAACAATTTCAGAACATTTAAAAAGTTTCACTTTTGTGGGTTTTTTTTTATTTTTAAATCACAGCATTTGTGGCTGTGAATCTGTGGAAACACTGTTTTGTTCTGGTATTTCCCGAAATGCACGTAGATGTGTTACATCGGATTATTACAGTAATCTGATTACTCCCAGATAACTAATTTAGATTGTCACGTAAAAGGACTCTGCGTTTTATAAAAATATTTATCTGAGAATGTCCTTAATATTCAAGAAAAATAGATGGTGTTACACAGTTAGCTGTAAATGAAGCAATATATCTAATTGAATCCAATTTAATCAAAATCGAATGAAAATAGGCTGCTGTGAATCATATTGAATTGAATTGATTGAGGAAATTAGTGACGATACCAAATTATCAAAGAGTTTATGCCAAAGTGGTCTAGACCTAGAACCACTTACTTCAGGTTCTGAGGGTGAGATTATCATGCATGCAAGAAAAATATGATAAACAAGATGAATATAAAAAAGCTTGGAAATGGAAAGAGTCAGGAAATAAATATGAAACAGTACTATAGACAATGACCTATCGAATATCTGTTACCATCTTGTATTTTCATTTGTTTGCAGACCAGCATTTATAAACACCATTACTAGTATTTTTTTTCTCTTAAACATAATATTGATGTGTAATGACACACACGTGCGTGCACACACACACGCACAGACACAAAACATGCCTTGGGTGGAAGATGTAAAAACCATTTATACAAGTTTCAAGTGTTGAATGCCACTGAGTTTCTAACTCACAGATGATACTTGGCTGGACAGCCCATCAATATTTACTGCTGTCCAAGTTCATTTGTCAATCCATTCAACATTTTTTTTTTCTTTTTACCAAGCATGATTGTGCACAGGAGAAAAAAAAGACATGGCAGGGAATGGGAGAAAAAGACAGCTTCATTTATAGTTTTGCTCTCTGCTCATATGCAGCCGCACAGGTCATACCAGTGGCTAGCTACAATGAAAAGATACTGAGCTTAATAGAATGCATGTCAGTGCCTTTGCAAGGATCATACATCAACCTAAAACAACAAATACAGTTCAGGAATCTGATAAATGTCAATCCTGATAGCCTGACCACAGACATTAAAAATCTCTGCATTACTCCTTACCTTTATTCCACATCTGAACCTTTTGATTATTATAACACACATTTTCAACAGATCATTGAGAGAAATGTATTCACCTCCTCTGTCCTGTGGCTCACAGAAGAAAATGAAAGCTGCAGGACATGCTCTACAGTGGAGGTCTCTGGCTTTGCTAGTTCTCAACTATAAAATATATTCTTAAACCACAAACTTCCACCCACCTGAACAATACAGAAGAAAAATACAATATTTTGTTTAAAAAAAACTGACACCATTTGCTCTTATCTTACCCCATCCCACTCTGTGTGGTCAGATATACCGTCCTCGGATGGTTCAGTCATACCAGATAGGTAGAGCTGAGTATGTGACCTTGGGGGGAGCTAAATCAAGAACCCACTATGTCACCTGCTGTCAGGCTTCTGGCAAGAAGACTCAAATTTCAACCTATCACCCCAGTCCTCCACTCCCTCCCCTGGCTCGCTGGGAATGTGATGATTGAATATAAAAATCTGTCTTTATGTTGTTTTTACTGTATAACACTTAGAGATTTGTTGTACAAATGTAAAGTGTGGAGGAAATTATGTAACAAGAGTCTGGATGAGCCAAACAGCTTTATACATAAAAATGATCAAAATAATTCTTCTTATTCTTGTTCTTGTTCTTATTATTATCTAACATTTTAAATAATGACAGAGCTACTGCTGTTTTCTATGTTCTTAATGACTTATATGAAAAAATCCCATGATTAAAAACACCAGCCCAACTTTGACCTTCCCACCACATTGTGTTAGGTCATTGGTCCAACATCAAACCCACCACATCACATTGTTTTAACAACCGAGGGCCATCTTCCTGTTAACTCCCACAAGTTAAGCCCTGTCAGAGCAAACAAACAGAACTGACCACACGGAGATTACTCCTGTGTTGCTACAGTGCATGAAGGCATTGTCATAAGCAGCTTCCTTGTTTGGAGAGCACAGAAAACGGATCACTGCTACAGTGCTGAGTCATCTTTTTCCATCACTTGTTTCAACAAAAGCCTACACTTGAATGTTTTAGCACATACTTATAGCCCAGCCATGATCTTTCTATAGCTACATGGGAATCCTTTATTTTACACTTCAAAAGGTTTATTGGCACAATGATGTCCCTTAAAAGTTAGATTCCCCCATGTGAGTCTGGTGCCTCTGTGTTTCACTTGTTCTGTTTTCACCCCTGGGTGTTACCCCTGGGTAACTACTAGCAGTGTTTACCAGTTTACCATAAATATAATACGTTAACATCAATATTCTCTGCAACAGTGAAAACAAGAAGTGGTCAACAGCAGCTTCACCTGATGTGATTCAGC
This sequence comes from Melanotaenia boesemani, assembly GCF_017639745.1. Classification (NCBI taxonomy): domain Eukaryota; kingdom Metazoa; phylum Chordata; class Actinopteri; order Atheriniformes; family Melanotaeniidae; genus Melanotaenia; species Melanotaenia boesemani. Next base: position 16,139,131 of record NC_055695.1, on the reverse strand, counting down.
TGACATTAGAAAATGAAAAAGTCGACTCAACTTAGACAGAGAGACAGACTCTATCATGCCGCAGCCTACCTGTGGAGGTATGTTTTGGTTCAGAAATAAAATAAGCAAACAAGCATAAAACACTTGCAGTCACATCGTTTACAACCAGATAAACACACTGACAAACTGATGAAGTCAAACAGTTTCCTCATCAGCTTTTAACACGGACTAATAAAATGTTCCTCATTGGTCCAGTTTACAGCTGTTTCTGAGCTGGACAAGGACAGATAGCCTATGTGTACAGAATAGTTTGTATATCTAAGGCTGGAATAACCAGTAGCTTTTATGTTTCGGCTGATGAGAAATATAACAGTGCAGCAACAAACAATGGAAACATTAACAATAAAATTAAGTTTAGAGAACAAACAGTACATAGACAAGTGTTACAGCAAGTAGCACCGGGGTCATTGCTACAGCTATATAGAAAGGGTCATGGAGAATCTCAACTAGTGCTCATCATGTTTAAAGTTTGCAGCTTGTAACACACCAGCCGTCTCCTCTATCACTCATTAAAGTGAACTCACGTGACATCGCTGCAGCTGATTTGATAGTATCTGAATCGTTTTCATCACTTGTATTTCAGCTGTTCCGTCTCCATGTGCTTTGCTCATGTTGATCATTTTAAAAAAATATTGCCGTCATTTTGACCATCACCATTATTGGTGACAACTGACGAGCACAAACGATTTTGTCTGTGCACAGGTTTCAGTGCCAGGCAGACCAGTCGACCACACTGATGTAATTCCCTGTGATTTTTTTATTTATTTATTTCACAAACAGGCCAGTCAGGCCACTTTTGGGTCCAGGCTTCTTCCGTGGGCCAGTCCAGACCTGGTCTCAGTCTGTGGTGGAAAAAAAACTTGCTTGACTCCAGAAAACAACATATCTGTTCCAGTAGCTTCCAAATTATGGCAAACCTGTGCCTAATTCTTCAGGGGTCGCTCCTGACCATGTGAACTAATTTCCTCTTAGCTGATGGTGATAATTTGGATGATCTTCCAGACTTCCAACAAAATGCCAACACCTTCAGTAACTTTTACAGTTGTTTGAATTGTTTAGAAATGGCTCAGAGACACATTTCTTGTCTAATTCAGTTATTCTCATTCTTTAAACTTCACCAGTGTGTGTGTTGGTCTGTCCAGTTAGTGCTGTCAAACAAACCTTTTTCTTTTAATATGAAGTTGGCTTTGGAAAGTTAAAACCTCGTTGGGACTTGGAAGTTAATTAGTAATCCAAGTGTTTTTAATTATATATTTTTTGTACAATTTTTTCCTGTATTGATTGCAGAAAATTCAAAGTAAGTTCAAGAATATTAGTTATCCTGTATTCTGTTTGAAAGAGAGAGAAAAGATGATGCCATGAGACTTGAGCTAAAAACATACAAACTTCTATAATGCACTGAGTTAAGCTTGGGATTTGTTAGTGGTCGTCTTGTAACTACTAATTCTGTAGGGGTGCAGTTTATATTGGATATTGACCTGGATAATAAATAACCCTGATTTGAAGTATTATATTTAGGATTGATAAGCATCGTGATTTTGCTCATTATGTGGCAACTGGCCAAAAAATGAAGCTCACTTTTAGTCTATCAGCATCAGCTGATCTACAGTCTTCTGTCAGCAAACTGCAGGCCATCATCTCTGACGGTTTATCTTCTGTTTCAGCTTTGTTGTGCCAGTAAAGCACCAGTCCTGTTTCCCATATTTTTTTTATCACCATAGCTACCAGCAAAATATAGGAAGCTGAACAATGAACAGATGAGGGTCTGAATATCCTGGTTATGATTCTTGTGATTTTTCTCTGCTAACAGGTTTTCCATCTTCCGTACTTTACTATATGTGCACTGACAAGTCCTGTTTGAGTATTTTTCTTCTTGTATGAAAAAGTTTTGTGCGTTTTTCTCCAGATTTTATTGACTTTCATGCAGTCGCTGGTGAAAGTCAATAAAATCTTATTGAAAGAAAGAAAAGGTCAAGTACACCACTACAGAGCAATTATCTGAACTTTGCTTTTTAGGCGTTTGGTAGTCTGTTCTTATCACTTTAACTCTGGTGTCCTGGGAGGACTCTTAGAAATGACTATGGTGGTTTGATGGTGTGCTAGTGGTCACAAAATTTTATCCTAAATGAAGTCTACTCAGAAGTTAATTTCATTGAAAGACTTTTAACAGAGCTCCTTTTTCTCCCCCAAAAAGAACTCAGTTAAAGCATTTTTGTCTGACCTTGTTATAAGAAAACACTGCTCACCATTCATTCACATGGGTTGAACAATGGGGACCATTTGTTCTTTTCCAGCATCATTCTTTAAGCTTCCTTGTGCTTAGAAGACTTTGTTGAAGCTGTTTGTTTATTCTTTTATTTACTTACTTTTAGGTGTCTTTGTCCTCATTTTCATCATCAACATCTTGTGCTTCTCTTTTAGGTCTGACACGGATAGTGCAGCTTGACCTGGACCTAAAGTACAAAACCAACATCAGAAACCTTTTTCAAGAATTTGATCAGTTTTCTCCAGGAGCAGTAATAGGCATCACAAGAGAGATGCAGCCAGTCTACAGGTAAACACGGCATCACAACCTGATATACCTTTGAAGGAGCAGTCTTTGAGTGTCAGCTGATATGGAGCCAGTGTTGTGCTTCATCATGACATATTGACATGCCCTTGAAAAGCTTTCTTCCATCACTTTGGTGTATTTGCTTTTAAGTGTCCACTATGTGTGTTTATGTTTTCTGGCCTAGACTGGATAAAGAGATGAAGGATAAAAGATTTTGATGTGATATGCGAGGCTTGCTGACATTTTGAGGACATACGCTGCATGAACAGCATTTTTTTTATTGTAACTGTAATTAATCCCATAAACAACCAGCTAAATTTTGGTGCGTTGTTATAAAACATAGATGTATAGAATCCATACTTAATGTGTTTCTGCACACAAAAGCCAACATGCACCAAAACAGGGTTACATTCCTAAAATAGTGCACATGGGCACCTGTGTAATGTTCGGTTTATGGTCTGTGTGACTTGGCCTCACGTTCACATAATTTGCAAAAAAACAAAGATGTAATCCAAAGCCAGTTGAGCTGAAAACCCTCCACCCCTTGGCTATATCTAAAGATTCAGTCTCGGACAAAATCGCTGACAAACGGCAGCCCTGGGTTATTCAAACCCCCACCACAAATGACAAAAGTGACTTACTATCTGTAATGTACACCATCTATCACTCAAGTTGGACAAGGATTGAGGTACGCATGGACTGCTTAAATGAAAACGGTTTTTATTTCTGTTTTAATAAAAAAGACAAAGGAGTTAAATTTGATTTTTTTTTTCTTTTTTTGTGTTAATTTTGTTTTCTAAGGCATAAAACATGAATTTCATGAAAAACCTAAACATATATTTAATGAAAAATCTAGTGTTTGGGGGTGGATGCAACATACAAAGATGTTTTTGATCACCAGCAGAAGATGCCCATTACATTTGGTTGAACCAGAAAAGAGTTTTGTTCAGATAAGATAAATTTTAGCTTCTGTTGGCACAGTGCAGGTTTTCTCTCTCTCTTTTTTTTTTTTTTTTTTTCTGTCTGGAAGGTTGTTGAGTCGGACCTTCTGGAAGTGGGCACACATCAGCGTTTCATATCGATTGTTCTTTTCAACTCTGCTGTTAGCCAGTTCCTTCCTACACAGACTCTTGGGCAGATTAAGATCATGAATTACAGTCTACGATCTTTTTAATGTTTTATGATTAACCATTTAGAGGTTGGAGTTATCCAGAGAATAAGTTTCCAGTACATGTATACAAATCAAATGTAATCTCTTTTGAATCTATTGGAAACATGACCATGTGCGTTTGTGTGCACGTGTTTTTCAGACTCGCATAAACAGGGGGCACCGACTTTCGAGCTCTTTGTTCTTCAGCTGATTTTCCGTCCCTCTCCAAGATAGTTAAACAAACATGCCTGGTCCGTTTAGACTACTTCACTGTTTTCCACCCAGGCACGGCATCAAAACAGGACGTCACTGTGTGCATGTTTGTGTGTGCGTGAGTGGTTACGTGAGTCAAGGTCAGGTGGGATATTTCATGCAACAGCTGCTCACTGGTATAAACACAAGCAGGTGGTCCCTCTGGGCTCTTTAGTACTGTGGGTTAATGAAACAGTGAATCATTACATGTTAATTTTGGGCTGCTCACACATCAAGCAGTCTGCCGTCAGGCACATCTGGAGCCTCGTAGGACATGTCCCTCTTTGTATTTTTGGATGCACTTCTTCACCATTCTCAGACTCTGTAAACGTCTTTGCCCACTCAATATGTAAAATCACTATCTGCGTTTCCATTACAGTTTTTCGCTAAATAATAGATATTTAAAAAAACTGATAATAAGGTGCAGTTGCGATTTGCAGGTATTTCCATTGAACAGTGTTTAGCACATTAGCCGTTATTCTCGTAAAATCTCGTTTCGTGAGACTCCACTTTGAGGAGGAGGGAGATTTCTAATTCTTTCTAAAACTCTGCATTTTCATAGTTTTTCTGCTATCAAGGATGGCAGTTATATTTTTTTCTTTAATTTAATGACCCCTTACGTTTAAATGCGAAAAAAAAAATGTTTCCTTTACACTTTTGCAATATGCTTTTATATCGACACGTCTGAAAAACCACCTCATGAGAGCACACAAACCTTTTGGCGATATTTGAGTGGTTTTCTGAAATGTAAGTGTTTCCATTACCAGTTTTTTATCTGTGATATTTAGGTTTTGTGCAATTCTTGTGGTAATGGAAACACACCTACTGTTATGGTTGTCGCTCACAGTGCTCAGTCCAGTCAGTTGTTCAGTTTAGCTAATAAATACAGAGGAATTAATGCATTATTGTATTTTGTTCCTTGTATCTATAAAATTAAAGGAATAATTAGGACTTTTTATATTTTATTCTTATTGCACAATTCTGCAACTATTAAATATGGCCATTGACATTTATCAGTCTTTCACACCTTCTGACTTATATACTGCATTTCTCATCCAAAAAACATTTTTTTTTACACGATTAATCCTCTGTTCTCTGTATGTAATTAAAGAACATTTTTAGTGTCTGAATGTTGTTGCAGTTTTCTTGTCAGACTCCATTTGGCTCCAGCATCTCCAAACAGATCTCTATCTCTGTGCTGCCACTGTGTGGGATCTGTGGTTTACCAGCCATGGGAAACCCCCCCTGCGAATGTTGTTCCTGCAGCCCCAGACACGCTTAATTTAAAGCAGACACCAGTTTCACAGGAGATCACGCCACTTGGCTTGCAGAGCCTGCTTGTTGACGAACTGGGTGTCTGTCTTTTTAGATCAACAGAGATGTGCATGTAGGACATTTTTGTGCCAGTGGTTTGGAGTCGTTTGGCAGACGATTCACTCAGTTTTAAAGCACATTCCCAATATCAACAATTGATTTTGTTTTCATGTCTGCCTTTCTGAAAGGAAATTAAACGTCTGAATGGCAGCTGGGGGCTTACGTCACTGAGGCTCTGAACGATATTGATGTGCACCCCCAGCAGCTGCAGCTTGGCTTGGATTCCAGCGATATGAATATCAAATATATCCACAAAGAGTGTTCTTTTGTTCAAATGGTTGTCACATTTAAAGATCAAATAATTTCATTCACAATATATGTCGCATTGATTTTGTCCCCAAAAGATAGCAAAATGACATTTCGTTCTGTATGCAAACCAAACAACGGGAACATTGAGAAAAATCTGCCAGCAGCTTGTAATCCCTGCAACATGCCTTGTTGCCCATTAGTCAGCAGACTGTAATGTGGTCATTTTTTAAAACTTGTTTCTGTGTGTACCCTTCATACTGGAGTGTTTTCCTGTGTTAAGCAGAGGGGGCTTTCAGCTCCCACTCTGTGTTTTTGTGCTAATAGACAGGACATTGTGCAAGAGAAAGCATCCTCCCACCAGCCACATTCACAGCACATCCTGCCACTGAAAAGTTCATAATGGGAAAAAAATACCCCTCATCTTTTCCCTGCAGCTGTGTTAGTTATTTTCTAAAAACCCAGGAGAAGAGACCCATTTACATGAATGTCACTGCCACAAAGCCACAAACATGTTTTGTTTTGCCTTTTTATTTAGCCAGGAAAATCTCATTGAGAGAAGGTGTCTTTTCTATTGGGAGCTTTTATCATACAATAAGTCAGAAGGAAATCACTCTATTCATTGTGTGGTACTGTCCTCATATTTCCATTACATGCTATAAAATGGTATCATATGATAAATATATTAAATATTTTCTTTTGTGTGCTATGTCACATGCTCTCCCAGATGTTGCCCTGTTTTGTTTTAGTCTGGCAGACATGTCATTGTTGACTGATATTGACTTTCATAATTCTTTGTCATTTGTTAAGCATGAACAGAGGTTTGCAAATGGATTCGCCTCCCTTGGCATTTTTTACTTTTCTTTCTTTTTT